>NC_079316.1:17691551-18004745 GCF_029931775.1 Euleptes europaea
GGGGTACAGCCCCCAAACTTTCAGCGTAGCTTCAGAGGAGCCTTCTTGCAAGAATCCCCAAGTTTTGTAAAGATTGGATCAAAGGGGCTGAGATATGGGCCCCAAAAGGGGTCCCCCCTTAATGTGCATTTTTATTCCATTTACAGCACACATTCGCTCCTTTCCGTGGCTGCAGGGGGCGCATTTTTGGGGGTAGAGACCCCAAACTTTCAGCGTAGCTTCAGAGGAGCCTTCTTGAAAGAATCCCCAAGTTTTGTAAAGATTGGATCAGCGGGGGCTGAGATATGCCCCCCTTTTCCCTGTTGGGATGAATGGGATCAGCCAATCCTATGTGCATCTCGACAGCGGCAAATCCAAGGCAAAACCTCCCGTGCTTAAATGGAACTGTATTGGATTACCCAGTCCTCCAAGTCCCTCCTGATGGAACAAAAGACATCCACAGGAAGACCCCTTTTGGGGCTTTAATCTATATTTTTTCTCCTGTGTGTGTATGTGGGGGGGGGGGAAGCAGAGTTTGTGTGTGTGGGGGGAGGGAGCAGTTTCTGTGGGTGGGGGGGAAGCCAAAGGGGGCTTTCGCTCGTTATGTCTGGGGGGGTGCCCCCTCCAGTCTCTCTCTCCCTGGATTGAGGGGGGGGGGCTTCAGTTGTGTGTCCCCAGGTTTTCCCTCATTCATAAGATCGGTTAGGTCTATTTTGATGCTTGCTCAAAAATTGTTTTCAAATTGTGACTTAAAGAATGCATTTTCCTGGTCCCGAGTCCGATGCAAAAGGGGAAATTCCACCCCATCCTACTCCTGATGCTTAGCTAGCATGCCTCTGTCCCTTTCCATGGTTTGCAAACTCCCAGGCGTCAGGTGTTGCTTTGCATGGTTGCAAACATGTTGCTTTGCATGGTTGTGTTGCTTTGCATGGTTTGCAAACTTCTTCTGTCCCTTTCCATGGTTTGCAAACTCCCAGGCATCAGGTGTTGTTTTGCATGGTTGCAAACGTGATGGTTTGAATGATTGTGTTGCTTTGATGGTTTGCAGACTTCTTCGCACCTGCCCCGCCCTTGCTCTTCACAGCTCAGCTGTTTGTCGGGGCTGGGAGCTTCCAGTGGGCGGCAAGCTCTGCTAATTGCAAATGCACATTAAGGAGGGGGGACCCCTTTCGGGATCCATATCTCAGCCCCCGCTGATCCAATCTTTACAAAACTTGGGGGTTATTGCAAGAAGGGTCCTTTGAAGCTACGCTGAAAGTTTGGGACCTCTACCCCCAAAAATGCCCCCCCGGAGTTGCCGAAAGGTGCGGTTGTGATTTTAATGGCTTTATTCAGCCGAATTTTCCCCCGAACTCCGGACCTCATGCCGAATTGCACGGACCCGAAGCGGGGGAGTTCGGACTTCGGCATTTCCCGAATAAAAGTGGGCCGAATTTTGCCGAATCTGAATTTTACCAATTTTTTTTTCAACAGCCCTAGTGCTCTGGGCCTTCTTGAGTTAGGCTTACACCAGAGTGGTGGCAGCTACTGAAGATCCCCATTCCTCTCTCTTACCTGACAGCAGGTAACAACAATCATAATAAAATCATATATATCTAAAATTCATAAGTAATTAATAAAATTCATAAAACCATTCAATACAGTTAACAAGATGGTACTCATATAATTACAGGGCCGTTGGAGGCCTGGCCAAGCAGCCAAATCCTCATATCAGAAGCCCCAAGGAGGAGAAGGAAGGGAGGCCATTAATGATGACAACCTGTAGTTGCCCTCAATTGTAGGCCTGGTGGAATAGTTCTGTTTTACAGGCCCTGTGGAACTTCTGAAGGTCCTGCAGGGCCCTGATGTTACTCATAAGAGCATTCCATCCAGCTGGGGCCAGGGCCAAAAAAGTCCTGGCCCTTGTTGAGGACAACCACACACTTTTAGAGAAAGAATCCATACTTTTTTCCGCTCATTGATGTTGGGTGGTGTGACTTTTTGTTCATGTTTAGGGTTGCCAGTTCCCTGTTTGCCACCAGTGGGAGGTTTTTTTGGGTGGAGCCTGAGGAGGGCGGGGTTTGGGGAGGGGAGGGACTTCAATGCCATAGAATCCAATTGCCAAAGAGGCCATTTTCTCCAGGTGAACTGATCTCTAATGGCTGGAGATCAGTTGTAATAGCAGGAGATTTCCAGCTAGTACCTGGAGGTTGGTAATCCTATTTAATGTGTATATTTCTACTGGTTTCATTAACAAGCAACTAGTGCTTCAGTTCCCATATTTACTGAGATATTTCTGTTTTCTAGCGTAAACATTTTATATTTTGCTTATTCAGTTGAGGTTTTTGGAAGTGGCAGACCTGGCTTATTTCTTATTTACTGTATTTCTAGTGGTAGAATTCTTTGTAGACAGTTCAACATTCACATGTGTCATGTCAATGGTAATGCCTTTACAATGGTTTATCTGAGTCATTCTTCCTCATGGCATCTTCGGTCCTCCCCAGTGCCATCTACTGAGTTTTTATATAACTATTGTTCCACTTGTACATTTTATCTGTTCAGTATTTACTTTGCAGAATGTGATTGGTTTGGGGCATTTTTTGGGACAGTACTGTTGAATAAAATATATATTTGATAAGGAAAAAAGTAAAATGAACTAATAACAACTTTATGGCTGTAACTGTATCCCTTTTGTATGTGTTAGTCAATGCTTTGGCCTTTGGGTATATTTTATATTTCATTGATCAGTCATTACAATTTCCCACTGTATCTATATGTGTGTGTGTGTGTATGTATGTATATTATTACCATATTATTATTTTATTACTATTATATTATTATTATTACTATATATACAGTATGTTATTGTTTACTGCAATAGTAAATTTGCAAGGGCAGCTAGACCCTTTAGACCTTGCTGTATGTTACCCTATTGTTGCTGGTTGTGAAGGGGCCCCCATAACAGTTCAAGCTTCAGCGCCCCAAAAATGTAGGTCCACCACTGCAATGACCATGTAAATTCTGAAGTAAATATACCGTTGCCTTCTTCCTATATGTGTGGCTCAGGATTAGGGTTGGAACTATTGGTCTGGAAGATTTGGGGGGTGGAGACTGAGGAGGGTGGGGTTTGGGAAGGGGAGGGACTTTGAAGGGGTAAAATGCCATGGAGCCCACTTTCCAAAGTGGCCATTGTGTCCAAGTAAACTGATCTCTATCGCCTGGAAATCGCTAGTAAATCCCAGGAGATCTCCAGCCAGCACCTGGAGGTCGGCAACCCTACTCAGGATACAAATAACAGCAACGTGCACCCCATTTTTCCCAGTTTCATTCAAGAAAGAGACCACAAGTACCCCCAAAAAGTGGTGGGTAAGGCAAGCCACAATTGGTGGTCATGCAAACCGTATACTTCAGCATGGAGAGCCAGCATAGTGTAGTGGTTAAGAGTGGAGGTTTTGAGCGGTGGACGCTAATCTGGTAAACCGGGTTGGTTTCCCCCACTCCTACACATGAAGCCTGCTGGGTGACCTTGGGCTAGTCACAGCTCTCTTAGAGCTCTCTCAGCCCCACCTACCTCACAAGGTGTCTGTTGTGGGGAGGGGAAGGGAAGGTGATTGTAAGCAGGTTTAATTCTTCCTTAAGTGGTAGAGAAAGTCGGCATATGAAAACCAACTCTTCTTCTTCATTATATCTGCACTTTGCTTACATAAGAACATAAAAAGGCCATGCTGGATCAGACCAAGGTCCACCAAGTCCAGCAGTCTGTTCACACAGTGGCCAACCAGGGGCCTCTAGAAAGCCCACAAACAAGACGACTGCAGCGGCATTGTCCTGCTTGTTTTCCACAGCATCTAATATAACAGGCATGCTTCTCTGATGCTGGAGAGAATAGGTATGCATCATGACAAGTATCCATTTTTACTAGTAGCCATAAATATCCCTCTCCTCCTGAAAATGTCCCCTCCCCTTTTCAAGCCTTCCAAGTTGGCAGCCATCACCACATCTTGGGGCAGGGAGTTCCACAATTTAATGATGCATTGTGCGAAGAAATACTTTCTTTTATCTGTTAGGCTTCATGCCTAACATGCTGCGGTTATCCAGATTTCTGTACTCCTTTGTATATAAAGAGACAATGTGAATGCTGGTTTACTGTTTGAACAGAACAAACATCTGCCAGGATGCAATCTTGGAAATGCTTTTGCTCCCCAGGTCAGGGACCAACTGTGAGGTAGGGCTGTTGAGAAAAAAAAATTCGGTAAAGTTCGGCTTCGGCAAAATTTGTCCCTTTTAAATTCAGGATGTGCCGAAGTCCAAACTCCCCTGCTTCGGATCCGCGAAATTCGGTACAAGATCTAGAGTTCGGGGAAAAATTCGGCCGGGTCTTTCAAGTGCTGGGCGCCGCCTGCCCAGGCGCGGGGGGGGGGGGACAGATCCCCCTGAAGGCACGGGGGGGGGGGGAAACAGATCTGCGCCATCCAGCTGGAAGGCGCAGATCTGTTTAAAGGGCCTGAATTTGCTGAATTTATTCACGAACACCTCGAACTCGCCGAATTCGGCTCCACGTTTTCCCACCTTTTTTGAGTTTGGTTCAATCCAAACCGAAAAACCACCGAATCGGGGGAAATTCAGCTGTTTTTTGGTTCGGGACGAACCGAATCGACAGCCCTACTGTGAGGTCCTCATTTGCAGGTCAAGGTCCCTAGTGTGACCGCAGAACAAAAAAAAAACTGTTTCTGGTTTTTGTTGTTGTTGTTAAAACTGGATCTCAGGGTGGGCTTAGCAGGGTCAGGGCTGGACAGCCTGTCTCTTTGCTTGAACTGATGTCCCTCCCCAAGGGCCTTGACCTACCTGTGAGCAAAGTCTTTGCAAGTCAACCGCCCCACACAGCTACCATTCACCAGATGTGTTCGAACTCTAGCTGCCTTTACAGATATCTTCAGCATTCTTGATGACAGTAGGGAAGGTGATCACATAAATGTAGACCAGTTCTGGTATTTAGACCATGCAGGGCATCAGAATAATATAATTTTTTTAAAATCAACCCTCTACTTTTATACATGGATTCAAAGGGGGGACTATAGAAATTTTAGGTACATCAAAGACATTTCCCAAAAGAAATCAACATGTGCATTATGTTTGTTCTTTGACACCTAGGGTTGTCAACCTCCAGGTAGTAGCTGGAGATCTGCTATTACAACTGATTTCTACCCGATAGAGATCAGTTCACCTGGAGAAAATGGCCTCTTTGGCAATTGGACTCTATGGCATTGAAGTCCCTCCCTCCCCAAACCCCACTCTCCTTAGGCTCCACCCCAAAAACCTCCTGCAGGTAGCGAAGAGGGACCTGGCAACCTTATTTGCATGGAAGCCCAGTTGAACCAAGAGACCGTCAGAGAGGAAGGCCATGTAGAAAATACTTTTGCCTCCCCAATGTCACATTTCAATCAGGCCTTGGTTTCTGAAACTAAAATTCAAGTACAGCCCCTCTAGGGCTGCCAACCTCCAGGCGGTGGCTGGAGACCTCCTGATATTACAACTAATCTCCAGTCGACAGATGAGTTCACCTGGAGAAAATGGCCGCTTTGGGAATTGGACACTATGGCATTGAAGTCCCTCCCCTCTCCAAACCCCACCATCCTCAGGCTCCACCCCCAAAGACTCCAGGTATTTCTCAACCCGGAGCTGGCAACCCTAAGCCCTGCTAAGGTTCCCAGGTGTCTGGTATTGACCCAGACAGTCCAGTATTTTCACTGACCATCCAGGAAAAAAACCCTAAAAGCATACGCCAAGCCCTGCAAGGCCCTTTGGGGTCATTTCCTTATTTGCCTCCTGATGGCTATTTACCCACTGCATTGGCTTTTTCTAGCCCTGGCACAAGTGGAGGAGCCAATAAATTATTAATTTGGAAATCACTAAATGACTGTTCACAGCAGAAACTGTACATGGCTAATTGTATGCTTGGAGGTAGCACAGGAGGAGATTGTTTAAGAATTCATCTTTAATTAAAATTACATAGAATTACAGAGCACCGACTGCGAGCAATAATGAAATCTGGGTAGCAAAGTTTAGACCAGGGCAACAACAACAAATTACTAGGGTATTTTGAAGAAACGGGGCAGTTTTCCTTGAGGGTAGGGAAAAGAAAACCCGGCTTACATTCCAGTCTAAAGCAAAATTCAAGGTAGAAAGGATTCTCTGAATAAATTCAGCCGATATAAAGCCTTTTTTTTACGACTTCCTTCTGAATATTATGCTCCGAAAGGTTAAGGACAGGCAGTACTGCAAACTCCTCTCAATTTATCCACATGCCACAGCAGATAAGAATAGAGATGATATACATTTTCTCTACACTGCATTGTCAAAGATCTCAACACTGACCTAGAGGAAATCCACTTCTTCTGTGAACCGAGAGGTGGTTCGCTCCACTTGGCAACTATAAACAGTGAGGCCTTAACTCTAAGCTCTCCATTTCCACAGCGTCCAGAAAGAATATTGATCATTTTCCTAAATGAGTATTCTCTGTTTAATTTTTTTCCAGGTTTATATTTTTTTCTAAACTGCTCAGGTTTGACACTTTCTAGCATCAGTTCTGTAGATTTGTCTGCATCCTGCATTTTTTTAAACTATGCATTTTTTTATGTCAATTTATGTCATACTTTTGGATACAACAAAAAATTTCCCTTAACGCAAGGGGGGGCAATTTTCAATTATTTTTACTGCTGCTTCAAACCTCTTACTCCCACCTCATACTGTTCCTGGGGGGGTGCTGTCACCATGTCCTGGGGGACATTTTGAGGCGTAGAAGGTCAGGGGAGGCAAGGAAGCTGTGCTCCATTGGCGAAAATGCCTTCCATCAGCAAAGATTTTCTGTGGGATTCAACTCATAATACACCCACAAAGTATAACGCTGAGATTGTGTCTGTTTTACAGATAACAAAAAGTGGGTGTGAGGAAACAAAATAGTCCCCAAAATTTAAACAAACGAAGCAGAATTGTTTTTTATATGCCGACTTTCTCTACCACTTAAGGAAGACTCAAACCGGGTTACAATCACTTTCCCTTCCCTTCTCCACAACCGACACCCTGTGAGGTAGGTGAGGCTGAGAGAGTGTGACTAGCCCAAGGTCACCCAGCTGGCTTCATGTGTTGGATTGGGGAAACCAACCCAGTTCACCAGATTAGCATCCGCTGCTCATGTGGAGGAGTGGGGAATCAAACCCGGTTCTCCAGATCAGAGTCCACCGCTCTTAACCACT
This sequence comes from Euleptes europaea, assembly GCF_029931775.1. Classification (NCBI taxonomy): domain Eukaryota; kingdom Metazoa; phylum Chordata; class Lepidosauria; order Squamata; family Sphaerodactylidae; genus Euleptes; species Euleptes europaea. The sequence continues at coordinate 17,698,763 of NC_079316.1, forward strand.
ACACCACACTGGCTCTCAACCATGGGTCCAGTAGCATTAAGGGAGAAGCAAAACAGGACTCTTCAATATGAAATAGCAGGGATGAGAAATCCCCTTTGCTCCCAAACTGGAGTTTCATCTCTGTATTCTCTCCAACAAAGGACTCGCACAAGGCTGCCCCCACTCCCAAGATAATGTTGATGACGTTCACGCAAATGGGACTGGGGTCAACCATGTGAGCAACCTTGAGGCAGAAAAACTGGGGGTGGGAGGGAGGAATGCTTGCAAAACCCTAAGGCTGGATTTACACGCACAGCAAAACTCTCCCGTATCATTGCTGACCACAAACTGAATGCTGGGAAATGACACTTTATAGCCACTTGACTATGCTTCTTTTCTTTTCTTTTCTTTTTTCTGCCCTGGTATCTTATCAAGGAGAAAGATTTTTGCACACTAGTCTAATTCCAGGGAGCAATTTTACATGTCTGCATGCTGAAATAGAAGCCCTCAACTGCACTCTGAAGTGGTATAATCTGTGCTATCAATTAATTTTGTTGTGCATATAGATTTGACCTCCATCATCCTGGTGTAGTGGTTAAGAGCAGTGGTTAGGAGCGGTGGAGTCTGATCTGGAGAACCGGGTTTGATTCCCCACTCCTCCACATGAGCGGTGGAGGCTAATCTGGTGAACTGAATTGGTTTCCCCACTCCTACACACGAAGCCAGCTGGGTGACCTTGGGCTACTCACAGCTCTCTCAGCCCCACCTACCTCTCAGGGTGTCTGTTGTGGGAAGGGGAAGAGAAGGTGGTTGTAAGCCTGTTTGATTCTCCCTTAAGTGGTAGAGAAAGTCAGCATATAAAAAACAACTCTTCTTCTTCTTCCCCCAAAGATACTTTTAAGATTAAGAACAGAATCTCGTTCTGTCAGTGTCCTATAGGGATGCCAGGTCCCTCTTCGCCACCAGCAGGAGGTTTTTGAGGCAAAGCCTAGGAGGGCGGGGTTTGAGGAGGGGTTATTCTACCTAGCTTGGTAGCTGAATGGAGACTTGAACTAGAGTCTCCCAGGTCTTAGTCCAACACTCCAATTACTATATTACAGGCTCTTTCTCCCATGGTATCTTTTATACATTCATATAACAGAGATATTTCCACTCTGCCTCTTTTACTCTTCTAAGTCTGTACTGATAGATACAATCAGGAACGACCACGATTTTGGGCAATAGCTGAAGACTGCTTTTTATGCGGTACATCCCAAGTTTCCGCTCTTGACATTTGAAAATAAATTTCCAAGGTATTTGGTATAATTAGAAGACAGAAGCCTGTATAACTGTAATAGAGGTTTTTCTTGCCAGATTGTATGTCAGTTGAGGTCCAGGGGACTCTAGACATTTCCTTCTTCATTTTAATAGCCACTGCAAATCTTACTCTGAAAAACTCCCATTAAAATTGCATTACATGATACCTATGAGAGATGCACCAGACGAAATCCTAGATCTCTTTAAACCCCAGCCACTTACTTTTGCAGATTATATATACCGTCTGCATCTTTAGATGGCAAGCAACATGGGGCAGAGACCTGTCTTTTTTCAAATGTGTCAACTTGTACTGCTCCATTCAGGCCAATACTCTCTGTGTGTAAAGTGCCGTCAAGTTGTAGCCAACTTATAGCGACCCCTGGTGGGGTTTTCGGAGCAAGTGATTAAGCAGAGGTGGTTTGCCAGCATCTTCCTCTGCAGTCTTCCTTGGAGGTTTCTCTTCCAAGTACCAACTCAGCTTAGCTTCTGAGATCAGGCAATACTATCATTCCACATCTCAGGTCAATATTAAAGGTAAAGAAGAAGAAGAGTTGGTTTTTATATGCCGACTTTTTCTACCACTTAAGGGAGAATCAAATCGGCTTAAAATCACCTTCTCTTCCCCACAACATACATCCTGTGAGGTAGGTGAGGCTGAGAGAGATGTGACTAGCCCAAAGTCACCCAGCTGGCTTCATGTGTAGGAGTGGGGAAACAAATCCAGTTCACCAGATAAGAGTCTGCTGCTCATGTGGAGGAGTGGGGAATCAAACCCGGTTCTCCAGATTAGAGTCCACCACTCCAAACCACTGCTCTTAACCACTACACCACACTGGCTCTTAACCACTACACCACCACTCTTAATCACTACACTATGCAAGCACCATGGGGTGATGTCACATCACGACGTTTACAGGGTGGTTTGCCATTGCCTTCCGCACTTGTCCATACTTTACCCCCAGCAAGCTGAGTACTCATTTCACTGACCTCAGAACGATGGAAGGCTGAAACCAACTTCTATTGGGATCGAGCTCAGGTTGTGAACAGAGCTTTGACTGCAGTACTGCATTTTACCACTCTGTACAGCAGAGCTCTCTAGGCTAATACTAGCAGGGTATATAAATAAAAAAATTAACACTTTTATTGCTATGAATCCATCCTGCTCATTCTGATTATCATCTAGAGACTGTTTGTCTGTGACTTCTAAAGCTAGGTTGATGGGGCAGGGCATCATCATCATTGTTATTACGTTAAGCTGCATTCACAAGGGCTGAGGGAGGATGTCCCTAAAAGGAGACAGGCAAGCTCATGAATTGCACTGCTCATTTTTCTCCAGTCCCTTTCTAGAGCTGTGCCTTTTGGGATAGCTCAGGGGCCTGACAGTTACCCAGAGAATTAAAAACCAAGGGTAGGGTTTTACTGAAACTTTTGTGTAGGGTTTTACTGAAACTTTTTTTGTTGCTATCAGGTAACGACTGATTTATGGCGACCCCCGTAGGGTTTTCAGGGCAAGAGACGTTCAGAGGTGGTTTGCCATTGCCTGCCTTCGCATCACAACCCTGATAATTCCTTGGTGGTCTCCCATCCAAATACTGACCAAGGCTAACCCTGCTTAGCTTCCATCCAAGTCAGGGCTTTACCCCAACCAAAACCCTGTTTGTGGGCTGGGGATTCCCCCCCATTGTCAGTATTGTTCTGGGGACAGGGTTGCCAGGTCCCTCTTTGCCACAGTGGGAGGCTTTGGGGGTGGAGCCTGAGGAGGGCAGGGTTTGGGGAGGGGAGGGACTTCAATGCCACAGAGTTCAATTGCCATTTTCTCCAGGTGAACTGATCGCTATCGGTTGGAAATCAGTTGTAATAGCAGGAGATCCCCAGCCACCACCACCTGGAGGTTAGCAACCCTATCTGGGGAGGATCTGCAAATAAGAGCTTAGTATTTTCTCTTTGTGCCGGGACAAAGGGGGCACATTTTTTGGTGTTATTGTGGTGCAACGTGCAAAGAAAAGGAATGTCCGTAACTGCTTATACTTCTCTCCCTCCTCAGTATAGCCAGTCTGCTTAGCTATCTTGTGCTATGACACCATGTGAATCACCAAATGATCCTTAATTGGTTCGGATCAGATTGCAAGAGGAAAGATAAAGTGGTGCTAAGAAAATGAGCAAAGGGGGGGGGAACAGAAAATTTAATTCGAGGGCATTTCAGGTGGCCTTTCACCTATCCCAAATTCTACCCCTCCCCCCAAGTCTGCATGCAAAAATTATGAATCTAAGCCTTAGATTCTAAAAATATTAGAATCTAAGTGCTGGTTAATGTACTGCTTAAAGCCATATTTTGAAAGGAGCTGCCCACATGAGCAGATTTTTATACCTGATTGTTACTGCAGAGTTTGAGGCATTTGAAATTGACAGCTAATTTGTAAATCAGAAAGCGAGCCCTGGTTTCATGCCTCGCTCTGATCACAGGCTTGAATTTGCCAGAAGCTATGGCTCACAGGGGGAGGTGCATTTTTTTCAGGACCACCAGCACACTCTGAGTGGCCCTATGAACAGGCTGGCTTTGTGTAAGCTGTGATTCTAGCCCTCACGGCAGATGAAATAGCGAACAGACCCAAGGACTGGAAACAGTAACTGGCTGTGAGTCTAAGCCCTGAAATCCCCAGTTCAAATCTCTAATTTCTGCCATGAATTTGCCAAATGACCCAAGATAAGTCAATTGTATCATCTGCAAATGGGGGTGAGGGGGCTAACAGTACTGGCCTACTTCACAAGGTTGCTTTAAAGATTAGTGAGATAATGCATATGATATGAATCGAATTCTCCTGAAAAAAAACTTCCAATTATTATTGTTGTTGTAGCTAAGGTGTGAGAGATATTTGAGGAATGCAGAGTCAGTTTCTGGAACAGAATCTGATCCAGAGCATAGGGCCCATGCCCCACAGAACAGACTGGAAGCAAAGAGACAGAATTAGGGATAGAAATCTCCCCCTGCTCAGATTGAAACCAGGATAAGGAAGGGCCTGGAACCCCTTTCCTATAAGGCAAGGATGAAAAACCCCAGACTTAGATTTTTTTTTAGAAATTTAGAATTTAGAAAAAAAATAGACAACTGGAGACATGATACTGATTCATAAAATGACACATGAGATGAAGAAAGCGGAGAGAATTTTTTCTCTCTCCCTCATAATATTAGAGCTTGAGGGCATCTGTTGAAGCTGGTGGTCAATAGATTCAGGACAGACAATAGGAGGTACTGCTTTATTCAATGAGTAACTAAATTGTGGAATTCAGTGAAAATGGATGTGGTGTAGGCCAGAACCACAGACATCTTTGACAGATGCTTAGAGCATTAGACAGAATCATGGAGGATAGGTCCATCTATGGCCAACCTCTCTATCATTGCTATCAGGAAAAGCCTTGGCATTTGTGCCCTGTTTCTTGGCCCTCCAGAGCAACTGGTTGGGCATTGTATGACACAGTAGGCTGGACTAGATGGACCACTGGTCTGTCTGCAAGGTTGTTTTTATGTCCTCTTCTTCATCAGGTGGCCGACTCAACTGAAGGCAACTCAGAGGGTCAAAAGGAAATGGAAGCAAAAGCCTAAAATCAGGTGGGAAGGAGGGGCAGGCCCTGGGGAACAGAGCTTACTGGGGGATGCAGCTGGATAGGTAACTTATCAAGAGTTTCTCCCTGCAACCTGTTCCAGGGGATGCTGGAAAACTTGAGCCAATGATACCAAGGCAAGCAAGCTAATCCCAGTTCTGCCTCATGATGGTTTAGCAAGTCAAGGAAATGAGCATATTAATTATACACAGCTAGAATGTGCTTTTTTGGACACATAATGAGAAGCCCAAGTCACTGGAGAAGACAGTAATGCTAGGAAAAGTTGAAGTCAGCAGGAAAAGAAGAAGACCCAACATGAGATTGAGTGACTCAATCAAGGAAGCCACAGCCCTCAGTTTGCAAGACCTGAGCAAGGCTGTTAATGATTGGACATTTTGGAGGTTATTAACTGTTAGGGTTGCCATCAGCTGGAAGCGACTTGACAGCACTTAACACACACAGAGAATGTCTCTCCTCCCATTCCTGAGAATTGGGCCGAAAGTTCTTTGGAGGCGGCGTAACCTCGCCGCCAGTGTAACTGCGTGTAATCATGCGATTACACGCACTTATGCTGGCAGTGAGGCCAGTCCCGCCGGCGGCCGAGCACCGCGGGACCGTGCCTTACCCCTATGCTGGCACCAGGGAGCATTCTAGGGGAGGGGCCGGGGGAGGAGCCGCTGGTTAGGCGGCTTCCTAACCAAGTTCGCTGTGGTACGCCGGCGCCAGGAACGGCAGTGCTATGCTTGCTTTTTAGCAGGTGCAGCCTCGCTCTTTTCAATGGGGCTTTTAGCCCCGTTAAAAACAAAAAAGCAGCGAAATGGCTTTTTTCGTTCCCCCGGCGTGCGCGAATCGGTGCGAATCGCCGCTGCGCCTCTTCCTTGCCGACTCCGCACGACGTTTTTTCAGGAATGGGCTGTCAGGTTATAAATCTCTGGGATTTGGCCCTTTGTTGGGATACATCATATAGTGCTGTTGTAATAATTGCATAGAATAAACATGAATTGGGAGCTACACATGGAAGAGTTTTAGACTTTTAAAAGGAAGCAGCTGCAGAAGTTTCTAATTAAAGCAAGACGAGAGCTCTCATATAACTTACCTTCTACTGGAAATGTGGGCTAGACAATGGAAATGCTGACAGCCCCTTCATTGCATATAATTATATGGGAACTTTTCATGAAAGCTCCATCAGGTTTTATTCTTCCTATATTTTCAAGTGTTACCATTATGATAATTCAGTGCAAGCTCTTTCTTTGTCTGAAGGGAAATGTAACTAATGGCGAAACCAAAAGCATAAATAATCAGAAATTTTAACTCGGATGTTTTCATGGTCATAAAATGGGAGACTAAAGGCTTGTTTTGCTTGATCAGCTCACATCATAAAAGTGGCATGAGAAGCCTGCAACCAAAGACCTGGCTGTTGAACTCAAACCAAAATTCAGCTCCCCTGCTAGCATTCACTGCCTCTTGGTCCTCATGCTCTGTTTGGGGTTGCAGTCAGAATGCTGTCATGCCCACATGAGCCCAGGATTCCGCTACCAGGGTCTATGCTCTAGGTGTGGCAAACCTGTATGCCTAGAGCTCTCTCCCATGCCTGCCCACTTCCTCCTTAGTTGTCCCCCCCCCCAGTCCTTCCTTCTCTTTGGTTCTTGTGTGTGTTAAGTGCTGTCAAGTCGCTTCCGACTCATGGCGACCCTATGAATCAAAGTCCTCCAAAATGTCCTATCTTTGACAGCCTTGCTCAGATCTCACAAATTGAGGGCTGTGGCTTCCTTTATTGAGTCCATCCATCTCCTGTTGGCTCTTCCTCTTTTCCTGCTGCCCTCAACTTTTCCTAGCATGACTGTCTTTTCCAGTGACTCTTGTCTTCTCATGTGACCAAAATATGATAGCCTCAGTTTAGTCATTTTAGCTTCTAGGGTCTTGGGCTCCATCATTTCCTCAAGTTCCTGCTTATTGCCTGCCTGTTTCTTGAGCAGTTGCTTTAGGCTCCCTCACTCATCTAAAAACATACATCCCTTCCTAATCTCAAATTGCAAGATTTCTCCACACTCCCGACTCCAACAAGCTCTTTCTTGCCTTTCTTCCTTGCTGTGTGTTTCCTTGTTCTTCAGCTACCTTTCCTTCAGGTTATTCTCTCTCAGTCCACTGACAGTAGGAAAGATCACGTCACCCTTCCTTTAGTCTCGTGGCCTAACAGCTCTCTGCCCCATAGAGGGTTGCCAACCTCCAGGTACTAGCTGGATATCTCCCGCTATTACAACTAATCTCCAGCCAATAGAGATCAGTTAACCTGGAGAAAATGGCCACTTTGGCAATTGGACTCTATAGCTGTGAGGTCCCTCCCCTCCCCAAACCTCCCCAAAGCTGAGTTCTATCTTGGATAAGTTTGCTCTCCTTTCTGTTCAGATGTTAAAGCCTGGGCAAGGCCAGAGACACATGTCCGTGGGTATGAGCCAAAAGAAAGCAGCTAAAGGGCTCTTGGCCCTTGGCTTTTAGTAGGGCTTGCAGTTTGGGGCATGTATTAGGCAGCCTAGTTTATCGGAACTAGCCTAGGATGTGTTTCTTTTGTTGTTGTTTAATTTTGTTATTTGGGCAACTGTATTTAGGTATTTTATATGGGCCCCTTTGGATTCCTTTGGGGAGAAAAGAGGCATACAGATGCTGCAAATAAATAAAATAGTGTCGAAGGCTTTCACGGTCAGAGTTCATTGGTTCTCGTAGGTTATCCGGGCTGTGTAACCGTGGTCTTGGTATTTTCTTTCCTCTGAAGATGCCGGCCACAGCTGCTGGCGAAACGTCAGGAAAGAAAATACCAAGACCACGGTTACACAGCCCGGATAACCTACGAGAACCAAATAAAATAGTGTTTCTCCTATGAAGATATTGCATTTTCCAAAAAGTGAAAGCTTTTAAATGTTCTGTGTGGAAAAAAAGGTGATACTTCCTGCACTTAGCACATGTATAGGTAACTGTGATTGGGGTGTGAAATTTGGAAGCCCAGGTGGTATACACTGAGAGCTTTTCCAGGCACTGGTTGCAAACAGAGATAACCACTGAAGTCCTTTCACAAACTCCAGCATGCCATGATACTTGGGCCTTCCTGGCCCCCAGCGTAAGCAAGCTTCAGTAAGTCCTGTAGTCTTCTAGGGACATTATGCTGTTGTGCTTTCACAAAGGTAACAACAGAGGTTGGTTGAGTGACTTAGCAACAATAATTGAAAGTATGTTTCTTGAACTCCTGCCACACGTGCAAAGTTTGGTGCAGAATTTCCTGAATCTCCTGAATTATGAAAGGCAGAAAGCGGCAAAAACATTGTAATCTCTGAGATTGTTTCAAACTGATGATATATACAAGGGGCTGGGTGCGCATCCAATGCATCACCCAACTACATCAAGTACAATTTGGAGCTAGCTCCTCGGTTACCTACAGGACAAATGGATTGTTGCAAAACTATTAGGGGATATATAGTTTGGATAGATGGCTTCTGGGAGGAAAAAAATATAGCTGTTGATTCTTAGGATGAATCTCTCATCCTAAGCCAGCGTGGTGTAGTGGTTAACAGAGGTGGTTTGGAGCGGTGGAGTCTGATCTGGAGTTTGATTCCCCACTCCTCCACATGAGCGGCGGAGGCTAATCTGGTGAACTGGATTTGTTTCCCCGCTCCTACACACAAAGCCAGCTGGGTGACCTTGGGCTAGTCACAGCTCTCTTAGTGCTCTCTCAGCCTCACCTACCTCACTAGGTGCCTGCTGTGGGGAGGGGAAGGGAAAGTGATTGTAAGCTGGTTTGATTCTCCCTTAAGTGGCAGAGAAAGTCGGCTTATAAAAACCAAGTCGTCGTCTTCTTCCTCTTCTTCTTCTTCCTCCTCCTCCTCCTCCTCCTAAAGTGCTAAACACTGACTGTGGGAGAGTGGCCTACGGATGTGCCTTACTTCCAATACAAATTTTGAGGAGTAGTGACATATATCTTCCCGAAATGGATCAGTGCCCTTTTCACATTTTTATCATCAAATTTAGCTCAACGCTGGAGTAGCTAGGAGGCAACGCAGTCCCTACTGCATTGACATTTTGATGCTCCTCCATAAACCTGTATTTGCTTCCATATGGTGATTTCTTGCAAGCCTAAAGGCTCAAATGTGCACATGGAGCTCCACGGCCCACAGATTCTTTACCCTGTGTTTCAACAGAAGGAAAAGCTCCACAAATACAAGAACTTTATGCATAGGGAAGTGCTCCCTCTATCGGTATGAAGGATTAAGCTCACACGGGAATTCCGTTGGCCCATCAGAGTTCATTAATGCTAAAGAGCGTTTATTAAGTTCAAGGTTTGGTTTTTTATTTTCACTAAAAAAAACATGCTATTTCTACATTTAGGGATTTTAAAACTTAATATAAGAGCTGCCTTGATAGATCTAGTTACATCTAATCCAGAATTCTGTTTCCAGCAGTACCATGCTAGATGTCTCTGGGAAGCTGATCAGCAGGATGTGAAGGCATCAGATCTCCTCCTGATGTTTGCCCCAAACATCTGCTATTCAAAGATATGATGCCTCTGAGTGTGGGAGTGTCCTAGCTTAGATGGCTTTTTAAATGGTTGGACAAAGTCATGGTTATTACCTATGCTGACAAAGTGGGACTTGCATGTTCAGGATATCTCTGGCTGCTAGATGCTGGGAGGGGGGCAAAATTTTGCACCCTACGTCTATGCTTCCAGGTGGTTTCTGACCAGCCATTGCAGGAAATAGTTTGCTGGACCAGATGGCCCTCTGATCTTGCAGGTCTCTTCTGATATTATGTTCATTGAGCTATCTTGGCTAATCACCATCAATAGTATTCTCTAAGAACAAGTTGAATAGTACAATATTTTTAATAGTTAAGTACATGCATTAACTGTAACCTTTGCTCAGATGTTCTCCAGGAGAAGAATGAATACAGATGTGGGAGAAGCAGGGTCAAGGCAGCAAGCTCCGTTCCTGACCTATATGTGTTCAACTGAAAATAATGAGATTGCCTGGAGCTTTGGTGTCGGGTGTCATCGATATGCAGATGGCAACCAGCACTGTCTCTCATTATGGAAGCCTCCAGAAGCAGCTATCTTGTCCCTTTGAGGTCCTGGTGAGGTGGCGAAGACCGAACAACCTTCAACAAACATAAACTAGAATAACTTCACAGAAATAACTTCACTGTACAGTTATGTACAGTGAGTTATGCATGTAGACTCTTCACACCCACTTAAATTAACATGTGTAGGTTGGTGGGGAGAACATGCTGCTATAATCCTGCTAACCCCACTTAGATGAGTCGTACCTCCAGATAATGTCTGGAAAGGGCTTATGTCTTGTGTGACGGGAGGGAGTTAATCTGTATTATCGAAGTAATCACTATCTGCTGGTACAACATTTCTATATGGACAACTGTTTATTTACAAGACGTGTGCTGTCTCAAATATGTAATTATTTACTGTTTCACTCTTCTGTAACAGATCGTCATTTATGAATTCCTTAGGAAGCACAGCCATGAAACCCTTTTGGTAGGCAAAGAAATTGATACAAACAAAATAATACGTGCTGGTAGAGAATAGCAAAATAGAAATTGTGCTTCAGCAACGTAGACCACTACACAAAATAAGTGCAATGATATTTATAATACTGATATTAAATGAACATAGACACAATGGACCATATATATTCTATAACCTGACAAAACAAGCAAACAAGAGAGGAGAGTTCCAATACTTCACCAGGTGAATATCCGTTGAGGCTGCAAGAAGCTAGCAGCCACACAATGTCACTCTCTCTGGAAATTAATAAATGCTTGACACGAAGTTCAAAGCAGAATGACTTTATTCTCCTCTCTTGTTTGCTTGTTGTTTGACTGTTACACACATTGTTTAGCTGTATTGTCAGTTGTTGTTTAGTTGTTTGTCAGGTTATAGAATATATATGGTCCATTGTGTCTATGTTTATTTAATATAAATAACATTGCACTTATTTTGTATAGTGGTCTACGTTGCTGAAGCACAATTTCTAAAGAAATTGATACAGCTACTTTGTACCTTCATTTTTCTTAGAAAACTGTAGCACTAGAGATCATTAGCCTGTAATGTGAACAGGGTGCCTTTGGGTCTCCAGAAAACAAAATGAAAAATGAGCTAATTAGGTCTGGCGCAGTGGTAGAGTTCCAGGTTCCATTGCTACACCTCGTTGTTTGGATTGGGTATGGCTGGATATGGGGCAGTGACCAAAAAATAATAATATCAAAAGGGGGCTTTGGAAGAAATCCGGTGCCCCTATTATTATTACAGCTGTAGCTGAGGGACAGCTCAGCGGCTGCTATGAAATGGGCTGAACATATGAGTGATCTAGGGATATGAATTTGGATTTATGCTCCTTGAAATTAACTAAACCATTCTAGTTAGTTTCCCTTCTGTCATATTATGATTTATTAGTCTGGGTCTCGTTTCCTTTTGGAACTCAGAAATTCTACTTTCAGGCACGTGTCAGCTGCTGAAGATGGCAGCCCCACCTCCTTTTCTCCCTCATAACATCAAGAAAGTAACAACTCAGACCACAAAGGCGTGGGGTTAGTCTTCTTGTTAGTGGCTTCCTAGAGGCACCTGGTTGGCCACTGTGTGAACAGACTGCTGGACTTGATGGGCCTTGGTCTGATCCAGCAGGGCCTTTCTTATGTTCTTATGTTCTTATGGTGTAGTGGTTAAGAGTGGTGGTTTGGAGTGGGCAACCCTAAGCCCAGGCTAGCCTGATCTCACCAGATCTTGGAAGCTAAGCAGGGTCAGCCCTGGTTAGTACTTGCATGGGAGACCACTGAGGAAGTCCAGGGCTGCTATGCAGAGAAAGCCAATGGCAAACCACCTCTGAACATCTCGTGCCTTGAAAACTCTACAGGGCCGCCATAAGTCGGCACTTTCCTCCACCACGTCGACAATGTCATTAGTTTCAATCCACCTCAGATCTGTTGCTTTTGTTTCTTTTATGCCATTTTTATACATTGATATGCTATTAATGCACAAACTATGGAGAGAATGTGAATATTTTTAATGGGGAAAATGTGCTGCAAGGAAACGGAAAAGGGTACGAAATGAAAGACTCGTCGCTTCATTTTTCTCAAATTGAAAGAGGGATACTCAAAACTGGACTTGCAAAATTTAATCTCGTTTCTGTTCATAAGCAGTCTTTAAACTGATGACTCCCAAATGAGCAGACAGAAGTCAACTCAGTGGGGCTTCTGATGCTCAGAATCATTCTGTATGGATGACTTCTTCATTTTAGTATCAGTTCGGGTTTTAATTAAGTTTTTTTATTATATGTATATGATTAAGTCAACATCTAACATCAGGAACAGTTATTTTTTTAATCAAAATCATGTGCTATTTCAAATGTTCTGCTGGAAGTTCATTTTCTTCTTCCTGCGAGGAGACATGGGCCTAAAGATTCCCCTTCACAGTTGCTTTTCCCACACGAAAAACACAGCAGAACAGTTTTAAAAGGATATGAATATTTATGCATGCATAATGTGGGATTGTGAGATTCGAAGCTACAGCAGGAAATACGTGCAAACAACCAAAGCCTAGAAGAACAAAGAACCCTCCACAGATGTTGGAGGTTGCCACAGCTTTGGCAGATTTCAAAGAAACGCATAGTGGCCATAGGGAAAACAGTTTGGTAATGCAAGCAACTGGTTGTAATATAGGATGAAATGCACTGAGGGAGGATGCTTTGGAAGCAGCTTTGCTGTATCCAGTTCAAATGTACCTTTGTCTTTCCTAGACTGATCTTGGTGGGGGGCAGGAAGCACTATTCTGCAGTTGTTCTTAATTATTAAGGAAGCTGTGGACAATGCTCATGAAGAAGAAGAAGAGCTGGTTTTTATACCCTGCTTTCCCCTACCGTTAAGGTGTCTCAGAGTGGCTTACAGTTAAGGTTGCCAGCTTTGGGTTGGGAAATTCCTGGAGATTCTCAGGGTGGAGCCTGAGGAGGGCGGGGTGAGAGGTTTTAGGGGTGGGGCTTGAGGAGGGCGTGGTTTGGGGAGGGGAGGGACTCCAATGCCATCGAGTCCAATGGCCAAAGTGGCCATTTCCTCCAGGTGAACTGATATCTATTGGCTGGAGATCAGTTGTAATAGCAGATCTCCAGCCACCACCTGGACGTTGGCAACCCTACTTATGATCATGGTTCCTTCCTCTCCCCACAACAGGTACCTTGGGAGGTAGGTGGGCCTGAGAGAGTTTGGAGAGACCTGTGACTGGCCCAAGGTCACCCAGCAGGCTGCATGTGGAGGAGTGGGGAATCTAATCTGGTTCTGTAGATCAGAGTCTGCCGCTCATGTGGAGGAGCGGGGAATCAAACCCGGTTCTCCATATTAGAGTCTGCTGCTCTTAACCACTATACCACACTGGCTCTCTGTACAGTACTGCTTATGATGTCACACTCTGCCCCCAATTCCTGAAGTAGTATTGCAAACTCTTGTAATTGTGGGGTCTCCCACATCTTGTTTTAAAAGATGATTAACAGATCTCTTCTCTCTCTCCCTCTCTCTCGGGGGAGCGTTCTGATTTGTTTTTAAATTAAAGCATGGATGTCGAAGGAAGACTGACAGCTAAACCAGCATTTGATTTTGTGGTATATGTACCCGTTATGCAAATTGCAAAGCCAAGAGGAAGCCAGGCTGACACAGGCTGTGGCTCTCTGTTTAAAGGGTACATTTGTCTCCTTTTGTGTTGTGCAGTGCTTGTGATAGGGGTGCTACTGACACCACCCAGTTGAGGTGCTGATAGCACGGGGGCGAGCTAACAGAATGCTTACTGTCCAGTTTTTGGTTGGTTGGTTTGGGAGGGGACATTTTCAAGCTTGGGCTGAAAGACTGCTTCCCTTGCCTGAGGGAAACTTTGGGTAAAGGAAGGAAGGAAAGGAAGGGAGACAGGAATGCAGGAAGGAAAGAATACAGACAGACAGACAGACAGACAGGGGGGAAAAGGAAAGGAAAGGAAAGGCAGACAGAGAGACAGAGAGACAGAGAGACAGAAAGAAAGAAAGAGAGAGAGAGAGAGAGAGAGAGAGAGAAAGAAAGAAAGAAAGAAAGAAAGAAAGAAAGAAAGAAAGAAAGAAAGAAAGAAAGAAAGAAAGAAAGAAAGAAAGAAAGAAAGAAAGAAAGAAAGAAAGAAAGAAAGACCCTTCCCTCGTACTATGGTCCTGATTCAAATTCGGCCTCTGCAGCATTTTAAAAATTTGTTCCCTGAAACTGCTGACTGGCTGCAGGGAAAGAAAGATGGGTTGGGGGAACCCAGTCCTGATTTGTTTTTAAAAAAAATGTAATATCTAGTTTGAACCTAACAAATCATGTTATAACTTAGCTAGGACCTTTCTCCCTGATCCATTGATTTTGTATTTTCAGGGAGTTTTTCTCATGGAGAAGCATTAAAAAATGTCCCCCTACTTTGTTCTCTGCAGTGGAACATGCTATTCCGCCATCTCACCATACTACCTCATTCCACTGCTTGAATATACCTGGCCTCAGCATTCACGCAGAAGAATAGGGTTGTCAGGCTCAACCTAGCAACCAACAGATAACTAAGGGGTGTTAGGACATTGGAGATGGCCATCAGGGACGTTGTGATGTCACTTCTGGGAAAACCTGGAAATGACATCATGTCTCTCAAGGAATTGCTCAGAAATCTGTGGTTTTACCATAGAGATTCCAGCAATTCCTAGGGAGTTGTGGCATTGCTTCCTGATTTTCTCTAGAAGTGACAACACGTAATTGCCAACGGCAATACTTTTTTTTTGCTCACAGTAGCCACTGGAGTGCCGGCAAAGTCCACTGGGGACCTGAAATCTTGCACACCAGAGGACATACGGTAACCCTACAGGATAATGAAATGGTAGATTGCTGATGTGACAGAACAGCTTGTACCCTGCAGACTGCACATGGAAGGAATTCTAGTTTCGAATAACCATTTCAACTAAAAAAAAGTTAGCACACCAGAGACAAAACTTCTACCCTCCTTGTCTTTGCTTCCATTGCTCCTTTTCTGTTTGTAGAGTCTACTTAGGAGCCAGGCAGTGGGAAGCTACAGATAAGAAGAGGAAGGAGGAACCCAAGAAGGAAGACACTTTCTGAATCTCTTGCAGCAAGAAGAAGGGGTGGGAAACAGGTTGTACCCCACGGATCATGGTTTGTGACTTGCCCTTCCTCACATTTCCCCCCTGCTGTGTGGCACTGCAGTCTTGAGAAAGAAAGTAGCAACGGGTTTAATGGTACAGCTAGATATCCTTCAAAAAATGGAACAGATTTAATCTAGCTAATTCCATACAAGCTACTGGCACACTCGCTGATAGTTGCCATTCTGTCACTACTGACTGGAGCTAGATTTGAGCTGATATGTTTGAATGTGTTCCATTGGGTGGGGTTTTTTTTTCTCCAAAGAGTGAAAGGTACTGATTAACTCGACAAATTTTTAGCTATTAGAGCCTGCCCTAGCAATTATGTGGCAAATTAGGAAAGCCACAAAGGTCTGCTGTGTGAATAGCTTGGGTTTGAAACTATCCCTCAAAACTGTCTGTAAGTAGTACAGGCTTTCCCAGTGACTCATTGAATAAAAACTGTGCTCGTAAGCCACTAAGTATAGCATTTTGCAATATTTTTCATTAATTTCTGGTAATGGCTAGGGAGAATCACTGTTCAGAAAAAAAACACAGACGCTCACAGTGTTAAATGTCAGTTTGTTCACTAAGACAGCTAACATGCAACAGGAGAGTTGTGGGTCAAACACACTTGACAACTTGACAGCCAGTGTGGTTAGAGGTCAGACTAGGATCTAGCACTCCGAGGTTCAAACCCCCATTGTATCAGAAAGATCTCTGGGTGACTCTTAGGGTTGACAGCTCCAGGTTGGGAAATACCTGGAGATTTTGGGGGTGGAGCCTGAGGGGGGTAGGGTTTGGGGAGAGGAGGGCCTTCAATGCCATAGAGTCCAAATGCCAAAGCGGGCATTTTCTCCAGGGGAACTGATCTCTGTCACCTGGAGATCAGTTGTAATAGTGGGAGATCTCCAGCCACCACCTGGAGGTTGGCAACCCTAGTGACCCTTTGCCAGTCACCGTCTCTGTCTGAGCTCATCCTACCTCACAGGGTTGTAATGACTGTAAAATGGAGATAGGGAGGCTGATGCATACCAGCCTGAGTTTCTTGGGAAAAGGGAAAGGTAAAAATATACTCAGTAAATAAAATAGAATGTGAATCGTGCTTATCTGAACTGATTGAAGGCATGCCAAAGGACTTTAAGGATAAATACTGCTTGAGTTATAAAAATGATACCCTAAAATCAATTGCCCTAATTTAATTTAAAAGACCGAGAAGTGGAATGGTATATAGTCTGATCTCGTCTATAGCCTGATCTTGTCAGATCTCAGAAGCGAAACAGGGTCAGTACTTGGAAGGGAGACCACCAAGGAAGACTCTGCAGAGGAAGGCAATGGCAAACCACTTCTGCTTAATCACTTGCCTTGAAAACCCCTTGCTGGGGTCACCATAAATTGGCTATGACTTGACGGCACTTCACACACACACACAATTTAAAAGATGCCCATTCAAAGATGGGGGGGCGTGTTGAAGACAGTTGGTGGCAGCGTCATAAAGTTCAGTCATGTGTCCGAGAAACCCAAACAGTCAATTGGCATGAAGACACTTTGGCACTTGTACTGTATAAATAATAATATTTTTGGATTATTCCAATTTATTTTCTCCCCCTTTCCCTATGTTATTTGTTCAGATGAAATAACATGGACCATACTACTTCAAATTTTACATTTGTAAAAGGTTTCATGATTTTTAAAAAAGAAGAGTTAGGCACACCTTTAAAATTGCCACTACATTTCAATGAAAATAAAATGCAAAACAATTTTGGTGGGTTATCTTCAAGTGTAAGAATGTATCACTGGCAAACAAGACCAAGACAATTCATACTATGGTATTCTCTATTATTATGTATGAATGAGAAAGTTCGACAGTTAAGAAAGTTGACAGTTAGAAAGTTGATTCCTTTGAAATGTGGTGTTGGAGGAGAGTTTTATGGATACTGTGGACCGCCAAAAAGACAAAGAAGTGGGTTTTAGATCAATTCAAGCCTGAACTTTCCCTAGAAGCTAAAAATGACTAAACTGAGACTATCGTAGTTTGGCCACATTATGAGAAGATAAGAGTCATGTGAAAAAACAATGATGCTAGGAAAAGTTGAAGGCAGCAGGAAAAGAGGAAGACCCACCTCAATTAGATGGATAGACTCCAACAAGGAAGCCACAGCCCTTAAGTTTGCATAGGGTTGCCAGGTCCCTCTTTGCCACTGGCAGGAGGTTTTTTGGGTGGAGCCTGAGGAGGGCAGGGTTTGCGGAGGGGAGGGACTTCAATGCCATAGAGTCCAATCGCCAAAGCAGCCATTTTCTCCAGATCCAATCTCTATTTGCTGGAGATCAATTGTAATAGCAGGTACCTACTAATGTAATAGCTAGTACCTGGAGGTTGGAAACCCTAAGTTTTCAAGACCTGAGCAAGGCTGCTAACGATAGAACGTGTTGGAGGTCATTAATTCATAGGGTTGCCATTAGGCTTGACAATTGCGCGATATTGCAACTGCCCGCCAATCGATCGGGCTGCTCGCCGACCCTCAGGCTGGCGGGCGGAAGAGGGCCAGCTGAAGTGGGGGGAGCAATTATCACTTCTGGGTTTAACCGGCTTTCATAGTTTTGGGAGGAGAGTACTAGAGCATCCCCGTCACTTACAGGTTTACCCGGAAGTGATGCGGATGCTCTAGCACTCCCCCTTCAAACTCTATGGAAACCATACAGTTTCCACAAGAGATTGCTAGAGTTTCCACAAGAGATTGCTAGAGCGTCCACATTGCTTCCGGGTCACATCACCCCAGCCCCAGAAAGCTCCTGCTGGTTTTCAGGGGGGACCTGGAAACCCTAGTTACCGTAAATTGGAAGTGACTTGACGGCACTTAACACACATGCTCAGGTGAAATGAAATAAGAAGAATTAGAAATTAGAAGATTCTCTCTCTGAAGGGATTTGCAGCTGATTTCTCGCATACCTTTCATCACTATCAATTTGTAATTTATATGTTAGGGAAATTATTTTTTAAAATTTGTAATTCATGGCCCAGGACCTACATATCTGAAGGACTACCTCCCTTGGTATGAATCTGCATGCTATCTCAGATCTATCTAGTGTTGCTTCCTTCATTTTCACTTGCCCAGCCTCTGCCAGAAATTGGGCCTTATCTTTTGAATGCCTTCCCTGAAGCTTTGCAGCAAGTTCCCATGCTGTTTTCTTTTAAGTGATCGTATAAGACTTTTAATTTTCAAATACTATTCTACTGAGGTTGAAGGCAATGAAGGTTTTCCCCCCTTGAATGTAATGGTGCTGGTTTCTGTAATATGCTGTTATTGCAGGTAGTAGGCTTACCAACTTCCACGTTATGCCTGAAGCTCTCCCAGAATTATAACTGATCTCCAGATTACAGATATCAGACCTCCTGGAAAAAAATGGCAGCTTTGGAGGGTAGATTCGATGGTATTACACCCTGCTGAGGACCACCCCCTCCCCAGGTTCCACTCCCAAATCTCAAGGAATTTCCTAACCCAGAATTGACAACGCTAGTAGAGAATGAACAGAGTTATGTTGGGATTTTGTGAGTTACATTTATAGTAGTTTAGAGACAATTCTTTCCTAACCGATTATTTCTCACAGCTGCCTTGTGTCCTCTGGGGATAGGTTGGGTATACATCTTTATACATTTATATATTATAAATAAATAAACCACACACCACTCCATGAAGATATATTTGCTATGCAGGAAGGGGCAAGTGATTTTATTCCTTGTTGCCATTCTGTGAGGGGTAAGCAGAGTCTATGGAATCATTTCTGGGTCTGAAGATGTGGGGTAACTTCTTGCAGTCACAAAATTAATCCGGTTGCTTGGGACACACATTTATACCAGCTTTTTTCATTTCATTCTCATAAAACACAACATTTCCATAATTATTAAAATGGAGATAAGTGGACGACAAATAAAAACAATGTATCATCTTTGTATTTGGTGAAATATAGAGAAACAGAGGTTAGGAAACATGCAAGAAAGTGTACAGAGAGACTGTTTCAAAAGCGTGTTAGTTATTATGGACAAAATTCAGTCAAAAGTGGGATGCAGCATATCAAGAGTTCGTTTCAAGGAAACAAAAGCAAAACACCCTCTTTTTAAAACACTGTTATTGTAGAACTTAACAACATTCTTTCTTTTTAAGAAAAATTAAAATATGTAACAACAAGCAAGAAGACAAAACACATCAAAAATGGGAATTAAAAAGCAAATCTTCAAAAGAAGACAAGAAGTCAAAAACATAAAAAAGAGGGGAGAAAAAAGATTTTTCAAGGGGTCCTTGTCATGCAAATCAGTTTGGCGGGAAAAAAATACCTTCATCCTCCGCACCTTCATTATCACCTAAATCATCTGTCTGTTTCTTTGTTAGGGGACCTAGGATTAAGAACGGAGAAAATGGAGGAAAAAGACAATTCAAGAATATACAAGACTGAGGAAAAATACAGTCAATATTAAACTTCCAAGGATGTTTCAAGAAAAACACTTGGGGGATGAAGCATGAGTATTTCTCTTTGTTCTTGAAAAAGGATTTTCCAGCAAAATGTACCCATGGGGTTATGATCTTTTTGTCTTTACAAACATCTAACATAAAAGGCAAATCAACATCCTATGCATTATATAACAAATTCAAGAACTAGATTCCGTACCCATCATATGCAAAAAAAAGATCATCAAAGAGTACCTGAATGCACTTAGTCTATTAGCTCATTTCCTAAAATTTAAAGCAATAATTTTTTTACAAAAAATGTTTAGTTCATTTTGCTGAAGGAAATTCTCTGATTTTTAAAAAAGAATCAGCCTTTTAAATCAGCTTGTTTACATGGAAAGACACTGTGCAATATATATATATACTGACTTTTGCAAACCCAGCCACATTAGCAAATGCTTGCCAATGACATACATAGGCTGGGTTTTGATTGGTTCATTCATTAGTTCATAATTTAAATACAACCCTGAAGAGAAGACTCTTTTGAAGTCTTTACCTGCAGACATATGTGTTAAAAGAAAAAAAAAATAAGAGGTTCCAAAATGGGATTAAACACCCGGATATTAGAAGGGCTGTTTTCACAGAGTTGATTACAGTCTCAGCAAGCTGAGGAATTATCATACATCCAGTTCGAAAGACTTAATACCAATCCATACCCAGGATAGTTACTATTAACAAGTGTTAGGAGATTAATCGTTCTTTACAGGAGAAAATGGCTACACCTGTCTTAAGCCCATAGCGTAGTCAGTAATTCTTTTTTAAAAAATGCTGCAGAAGGAAAGTCAAAAGCCATCATCAGACTAGCTCTGTATGCCTTGCATTCTTCACACTTTAAAGCACAAACAAAAACTGCTGAAATTCGCCATTACATTTATTTTTCCTTCCCCGGAACTAGCACATTTCCATGACATTCTGTAATCTGCATGCAATACACACACACATGCCCTCCCCCAACTGAAATCAGTACAACCATGGAACTTTTAAGTTTTTTTTAGGCAGCCAAGCACAGAGTTGAAAAGCACAAATAAAATAAAATAAAAATTTCTCATGCATAAAGTAACAGAAAGAGGAATCGGGGTGCGGGAGATGAAAGTGCATGTCAGTACCCAGAGGATGGGTAGGCAAGAATCATGCATTAGCTCACAGCGGTGTTGAAACATTTGTACTTAAAAGATCTGCTTCCTTAGTGTGTGGCTGTACATTGGTAAACCAATATGAGATCTGAAAATAAGGGGAAAAGCATACTACCTTTCTGAACAGTGAGCTATCCAGAAGTAAGGGTACTGCCCTTGCAACAGGCATTTAAGAAATGTATCCAATCCATAAGTGATCCTCGATTTTACTTATAAATGGGGGAAAAACAACATTCTCCATTTTTAAAAAATGCAAATAAATTACCTTTAAGTCTCCTGGAGTCTCAAAAGTTGGGAACATGGCAGAGAGGAATGTTTCTCTCTGTGCCATCATGGCACCTCATAAAAGATGTGTTCTCTGCTGTACTTTAGTGCCCCTGCTGGCTGGATGGTGGCATTTCAACTGCCAGCAAATTAAAAAATAACACAAAATTCCATCTGACCCCAGCCTGGTTTTCTGGTCTGAGCATCTTGATACTTAGGCTGCCAATCCCCTCTTACCTGCTTGACAATCTGCCTCATTTCCAGTTGGATTACCAGCCTGCTTCCAAACCATCAGCCCTGACAATACCTGACAATGGATCCAGCAGGAGCGTCGTTCCAGACCAACCCTAAACGGATTATACTCAGACATTATATATCATGAACTAGCAACGATCACCAGTTGTTCATGTAACCCTTTTTAAATTGATTTATCACTCTCAATTTCTAACACACCCTATTTTAATTTAAAAAAAAAAAATCTGAGGCAGGACAAATTCGTGAAGTACCAAAAGAAAAGATGCTGAAAACTGGACATGTACCAGAAAGTTAAAGAACTAAGAAATGGACAGTGGGAATAAACTCTGGACAGTGGGACTAAACTCACACACATCACTAATAAGCAGATGTCTCCATTCACATGAGCCTACCTTATATTGAGTCAGAACATTAAGTTAAGTATTGTCTGCTCTATTGGGCAGTGGCTCTCCAGGGTCACAGGCAGAGGTCTTTCGGAAGAAGTCTTTTACATCACCTACTATGTGATGCTTTTAAACTGGAGATGTCGGGGATTGAATCTGGGACCTTCTGCATGTGAATACACTGAGCCACAGCACACACACACACACACACACACACACACACACACACACACACTTCAAATAAAGATGCTCGTGCTCTGACTGCACCAGATCATTAGCCGAAAGGATGCTGCAAAACGGGCTAGATAACTGTACTGTAGACAAAAAAAGTGCAGTTTTCTTTTTTTCTGCTATGAAAGATCCAGCCATAACCCTCCTGTTGTGAGGATACTGCATTTCCCAAAACTCAAAACTATATCATGTTGCTTCTATATGGTGCTCTCTCCACCCCTCAAAAGTTTAGTTGCCATTTTATTTTCATTGATAGGGCTTCTGTGCTTTTCACAGTGGCATGACTGGCAAAATCCCACAGGTGAAGTTTTTTTCCCCTCCCTGTATTTTAATGGCAGCCCGGACTAGCCCAATCTCATCAGATCTAGAAAGCTAAGCAGGGTCAGCCCTGACTAGTACTTGGATGGGAGACCACCAAAGAAGTTTAGGATAGCTATGCAATAGGGTTGCCAGGTCCCTCTTCGCCATCGGTAGGAGGTTTTTGGGGCAGAGCCTGAGGAGGGTGGGGTTTGGGGAAGGGAGGGGTTTCATTGCCATAGACTCCAACTGCCAAAATGGCCATTTTCTCCAGGCTGGAGATCAGTTGTAATAGCAGGAGATCTTCAATTAGTACCTGGAGTTTGGCAAACCTATTATGCAAAGACAGGCAATGGAAAGCCACCTTTGAACACCTCTTGCCTTGAAAACTCAACAGGGTTGCCATAAATTGACTGCAACTTAATGGCAATTTTAAAAAAATCATGCTAAGAGAAGCTGTACTGGTTGAATATATGCCCCTTCGGCACATGGGAAAGGCGTGGGAGCCTTTCTTTGGAAAAGGTTGCAACGCTAGGCTTTGCAAACGCATAGAGGTGCACACAAACCATCCTCGCCCATCACACACACACCCTTCCCTGATACTTATATCCATCTCAGCTAATAGAGGGTCCTATCAAGTACACTCCTCCTGATTGAAAGCAGAATAGAAATAGCAGGTTATCTGAAGTTTTCAGTCTTGAGGAGAAGAAGATAAATTTAAACACCTGTATCGGTTGTTGGAGGGGGCTCCAATAAAATCGGAGGAAATACACTTGGTTCAATGGTCAGTAAAACAGTGCTGGAAATGCTACATACTACATCCAAATAATCTATACTTATGCGGGTGCCACAAAGTTGGGGGTAGGGATGGAAACAAATTGCTAATGCAATTCTGGAAAAAGACAGGTTACGACTTCCTGTTAGACTCTTTGATCGTACTTTTGGAATCTGGGCAGGATGCTGTTAACAATAGGACAAGAAATGAATAATCAATATGCTTCTTACCACTCACTACAGTAGAGCTAGCATCTAAATGGACATCAAACGGTTGAAATATGTCTTATAAAAACCTGGAATAATCTGTGATTGATAACACTAGTACATACAGTTAAATGTAGGAAAGGAAAAGAAAAGAAATAATAGCTTCCAAAAAAATGTATCTAGTTTTGTTTTGTTTTTTGTTTTTTAATTGGCTGAATGCACCTCCCAACTTTCTTATAGGGTTGACAACTGTCTGGAGAAAGAAAATGTCCTGTCTCTTTAATAAAGGCTTAAAAGGATGTAATTTACCAGGCAATGTTACTTATTTCTGCATCAGTGAAAAACGACCTCTGTCCATTTTTACACATTAAAGGGGCTGGATATTTTCTTCCAGACCGGTTTTCCACCATGCTTCTCAAAGTTTTTTTAAAAAAGTTTTGAGGAACCTTAAAGATGAACTGTACAAGCCTACGACTACTTTTCTGGGAATAAGCCCCATTCCATAGAGCTCAGTAGGATTCTGTGTAGATCTGCTTTATCTGCAAGAGAGTTATCGAAGTGTATATTTTCATAGGCTACAGCTAGGATTGCCAGCTCCAGGTTGGGAAATTCCTAGAGATTTTAGGGCAGTCTGGGGAGGGTACAGAGCTCAGTAGGGTATAATGTCATAGATTCCGCCCTCCAAAGCAGCCATTTTCTCTGCAGGGCAGAGCTCTGTTGTCTGCAGATCACTTGTAATCCCAGGAGCTCTCCAGGCCCCACCTGGAGGCTGGCAACCCTAACTACAGCCCACTTCACCTGAGTGGATTCCATTAGTATTTAGGGTACCACAAGAGTTTCTTTTTTTAAATTTGCTCATCAACAATGGCATGGAAGGCACCCCGTGCATTGAACCTTTCTTGATGGGGTCATGCTAGGGTTGCCTACCTCCAGGTACTAGCTGGAGATCTCCTGCTATTACAATGGATCTCCAGCCGATAGAGATCCGTTCACCTGGAGAAAATGGCTGCTTTGGCAATTGGACTCTATGGCATTGAAGTCCCTCCTTTCCCCAAACCCCATCCTCCTCAGGCTCGCCCCAAAAATCTCCTGCCAGTGGCAAAGAGGGACCTGGTAAACCTGGGTCATGTTAATCCTTTTCAAAAGAAAAGTCAAAGTGTTGGTGGTAGCTCCTCTGCCCCAAAAGGATATTTTGCAATTTCTCACAATGCAAATACTATATTATCCACCAGTAAACTTTAAAAAAATGTTAAATAATAAATAAAACAAAGGCTTTGAGACTTCATAGATCCAGAATTTTTTTCCCCCAAAGTGACCCTGCAGGGTCCCAATCTCCCATCATGGTATACTCACTACTCTCATTAGTGCTAATTGGAAGCTAGACTTACATGTCACGGGGGGCAGCAACAGACATTACTGTACCACATGTTGCCTCTCAGCAAGACAATGCATAGCCTTGTTACACAGACAAGAAAACCACTGTATGTGAAGGGTGGGACGCCAAATGAACTTCAAATTCCTTTCGTTTCAGTGCGTTTGGTCTACCGTTACCAAAACCATAATGCAACCTTCTTTAAAAAAAATTCTCTTTAAAGTAACCAATGTTACAAAGAAAGACACACCACATTTTAAGCTCTCAATATTTGACAGTGGCGCCTGAAGGAATACATTTAACCGCCTCAACCAAGTGGCCAGAAAAAGCAGCAACGTGGATGGGTTTTAATTATTTCAGAGCACATAATTAGTTTCCATTTAACTTTGCAGCAAAGCCAATTTTTTAGAATCCTTTTACAAGGAAGGGAAGTCTTGTTTGAAGTAAGTGGCTGGACAGACACAGAAATGCTAAAATGTACTAGAGCCTTCCTTTCAGTTGCTTTATACCAGAGTAGTCCCACAGGAGTTGTTCTAATCCAGGCTTCTCCCTGACACTCAGATAGGGTTTCCAGGTGCCCGCTGGTGGCGGGCAAACCCCAGGCAATTGCCCCCTCTGCCCACCGACCACCTGAGGGTCGGCGGGCAAACGTGCACGCAAGCGTGCATACCGCGCGCGGCACTTCCAGGTTTAGAACCAGAAGTTCCGCCTCGCGAGGGGCCTTTACCTCTTAGTTTGAGTGGTAAAGGGCTGCTTTACTACTCAAATTAAGAGGTAAAGGCCCTTTGGGAGGTGGCACTTCCGGTTCTAAACTGGAAGTGCCATGCTTAAACGCAAAATCCTCCCGCTGGAGGAGAAGAGGGACCTGGCAACCTTACACTCAGAACTGTCTGTCCCTATGCTTAACTGAAAAAGAGAACTAGTGTTTACAACAAATTGCATAGCTCTTACCTTTCAGTAAGTCCAATACCTAAGACATGTATTCAGACTCACCGAACCAAGGAATGGCCAGGCGAAAACACAGAAACATAGAGAAATAGAGTTGGAAGGGACATCCAAGGTCATCTAGTCCAACCCCCTGCACAGTGCAGGAAAATGACAATTACTTCTCCCCCACAACCCCAGTGACACCTGCTCTATGTCCAGAGGAAGACAAAAAAAACCCCTCCAGGATCCCTGGCCAATTTGGCCTGGAGGAAAATTCCTTCCTGATACCAAAGTGGCGATCAGCATTACCCTGGGCATGTAAGAAGGGGCCACAAGAGCCAAGCACTGACACAACTAGGGTTTCTAGATCCCTCTTCGCCACTGGTGGGAGGTTTTTGGGGAGGAGCCTGAAGAGGGAGGTGTGTGTGTGTCTGTATCTATATCTATATGTGTGCGTGTGTGTGTGTGCGTTAAGTGATCTATAACCCACTGATTTTTTTTTTTTGGCAGTCCATGGTATCTGTAACACTCTCCTCCAATTCCACATTTCAAAGGAGTCTACTTTCTTCCTGTCAGCTTTCTTCATTGTCCACCTTTCACACCCATACATAGCAATAGGAATACGATGGCATGAATTAACCTAATCTTGGTGGCCAGTGACACATCCTTACAGTTAAGAATCTTTCCTAGCTCCTTCATGGCTGCCCTTCCCAGTCTCAATCTCCTTCTGATTTCTTGGCTGCAGTCTCCCTTTTGGTTGATGATGGAGCCAAGGAATAGAAAGTCTTCAACAATTTCATATAATATATGTATAATGCTGATTTATTTTTATACAAATCATGATGAAAAGATGCATTTTACCCCCCAAAAATTGCAAAGAAACATGAAACGGCATTTTAAAATATCACTGGAGAAGTAAAAGCAAAATGTGAATTTTCCGGCTGAAACAGTGGAGATAATTTTTTTTAGCAATCATCTGTATTCCAGTTCAATGTAACGTGCCATGAAAGGAACTCAAATGTGATTTGGATTGTATACCCAGCATCTCACAGTTGCCAACAGAGCTTATATCCAGATGACAGGATAGAAATATGTTGATTCAGTCATAACTCCCAGGAAGTCCTACAGCTTTAAAACACAATGCTAAGCTCGCTAGCCATGCCATGCGCATATGGGCCAGCTTCCCCAAGCACATAATGTAATTCTATTTTCTTTTCATTATACTACTCTCCAGTGAACAAACAGTATATTTGCACACTATAGACTTAGATCTGTTTTAATCATCATTTCCTCTCTACAAAGTGCTCTAGAAACTCTGGTTATGTGAGGGGATCTCTAGCAGAGAATTCTCGGCATGCTCACACAAACAAAGTTCCCAGGATTTTCAGAGGCAACCTTGTCCTATAGATCTGTACTAACAGACTTAGCATCATGCAATTATTATATTCTCCTATTATACATATTATATATGTACATATGTGTGTATAATACCGTTTTACTGATGTACAAATAACATTGCCCTGACCTGGATAGCCCAGGCTAGCCCAATCTCATCAGATTGGTGATCCCTTCCAACTCTATGATTAGAAGAAGTAGAAGTAGAAGAAGAGTTGATTTTTATATGCTGTATATATTATATTATAATGTGTTTGTGTGTGCATTAAATAAAAGTGAAGTATTCCCATTATCTCTTGAAACTCCCATGAGCAGAGATCACTGCAGTTGAAGTTGAAATGAAGAAGAAGAAGAAGAAGAAGAAGAAGAAGAAGAAGAAGAAGAAGAAGAAGAAGGTTGGTTTTTATATGCCGACTTTCTCTACCACTTAAGGGAGACTCAAACCGGCTTACAATCACCTACCCTTACCCTCCCCACAACAGACACCCTGTGAGGTAGGTGGGGCTGAGAGAATGTGACTTGCTCAAGGTCATCCAGCTGGCTTCATGTGTAGCAGTGGGGAAACACATCCAGTTCACCAGATTGGCCTCCGCCGCTCATGTGGAGGAGTGGGGAATCAAACCTGGTTCTCCAGATCAGACTCCACCGCTCCAAACCACCGCTCTTAACCACTACACCACGCTGGCTCAGAGAGAGTTCAGAGAGAACTGTGACTATCCCAAGGTCATCAGCAGGCTTCATGTGTAGGAGTGGGGAAACAAATGTGGTTCTCCAGATTAGAGTCCGCCGCTCTTAAGCCGTACACCACACTGGCCATTCGCATGACACAAAGAAAAAAAGGGGGAAAATCTGCACTCTGCAGCAGAATGTCATGTTTGATCCTGTTCCTCCGAAACTGAACAGTTAATGGACAGTACTGAAAATCTCCTGGAACATCTTGAGGGCAGAAACGGTAAAATGAGCTCGGGCAACTTTAACCTTGTGCAGGTGGTAGCTCCTTAGAGCTAAAACTGCAAGTGTATTTAGCTCTCCCAAGTTACTACCTTTCCCTCCCACTTGCATGAGCACTCCAACCCATAATTAGAGTTAATTAAGCTAATTGCCGACTGTGACAGAATTAGTTCGCTAAGCTTTGCCCCACCCGAAATATCTCCCCCCACCACCAACTGTAGAAGAATAGGCTGTAAAGACTCAGCTGTATTCTCAGAAGCATTCAAATACTAAGAGAGAAGCTAAGGATTTAGGCAATAAGAGGGAGAACAGGTTTAGAAGCTTGATAGGCTAGGAGAAAGAGTCCTACAGGAAGCAAGCAGAAGGTACATGAGTGACTTGGGCATCCATGGTTTGCACTTTTGGTATGAGGTCCAGTTGGGGTCCATCTTCCCTACAGTGAGATGTGCATCTCAACTTCCATTTGTGCACTTTGTTATGCAGGAAATGAGTAGTGGGGCCGTAGCAAAGTGGCAGAGAATCTGCTTTGCATGCAGAAGTCTCCAGGTTCAATTCTCAGCATGTTCACTTGGTAGTCGGGGTGTGAAAGAATGCTACCTGAGACCTTGGAGAGTCACCACTAGTCAGAGTAGACAATAGACAAAGGAAGAAGAAGAACTGGCTGTTATATGCACACTTTCTCTACCACTTGAGGATCAGATGAACATGCCTATTATATTAGGTCTTTTGGAACACAGGCAGGACAATGATGCTGCAGTTGTCTTGTTTGTGGCCTTCCTAGAGGCACCTGGTTGGCCACTATGTGAATAGACTGCTGGACTTGATGGACCTTGGTCTAATCCAGCATGGCCTTATGTTCTTATGTTTTAATCAAACTGGCTTACAATCACCTTCCCTTCTCCCCACAACAGACACCTGTGAGGTAAGGTGGGGCTGAGAGAGCTCTAAGAGAGCTGTGACTAGCCCAAGGTCACCTAGCTGGCTTCAAGTGAAGGAGTGGGGATAACCAACCCAGTTCACCAGATTAGCATCCGTCGCTCATGAGGAGGAGTGGAGAATCAAACCCAGTTCTCCAGATCAGAGTCCACCACTCCAAACCACCGCTCTTAACCACTACACCACTCTGGCTCTCTAACCTAACACCATTCTCAAAACTAATCTGCACATTAAATAAAAGTTAAGCCATAAAGCATCTTAGAATGTCAGCTAAACACAAAAGCAAGATGTTGAAGACGGGAAGACTCCAAATATGTTTCCTAAGTAGACGTTTGCTTTTTTCTGAAACGTTTTCAAAAGGAGCGTAACATTTCTTTTGGAAGAATGGCTGGATTGTTTAGCCTGTTGCATTTCCCAGGGACACACAGATATTTAAAGCTTTCGCAGTGAGCAGAGCTTAAAAGGAAATCAAGCGGTGCGGGGCTTTGTGAATGCGGCGGCAAAGCAAGGAAAGAGAGTCCGAGACCTTGCCTTTCCCACAGTTGTGCTCCCTTGCTGGGTTCAAAGCCCACGCTGGTTTCTCCCGGTGGAAATTTTCATTCCCCTACAGTTACTATTGAACAACTGACTATTTGAAAAACAGGGCCCCGTGAAGACAGGATTTAAGCAAAATACCTCTGTAGCCTCTCACGTTGAACTGGAAATATTTTTTTCCCCCTAAAAGGAACTTTTAAGAGCGAAATGTCAAATCAGCCCTTATTTCCAGCTAATTAAGAGAGCTGACAACCTGGGAACAATGCTAACATCATCATCATCATCATCATCGTCATCGTCATCATCACCATCTTTTTATCTGGTGGAAACATGAAAACAAACCTACAGGTCAGGAGGGGAGAGGATGCACACTCAGTGTGGCAGATAAAAACTAAAGGTCAGAGGCAATATGCTCCAGAGGAAACTGGCTTGGACTGGGAGTATTATTTTGCATAAAGCAGAGGAACGGGGAGCCCAAAATGACCCCCCCCATAAACAATACCCCCTTAAACATTTCCAGCAATTGGGAAAGGGGTTAATAATACTTCTTCCTGCTATTCAGGAATACCCCCAACACTTGAAGATTGTGCTAGCGTCTGTGCACAGAGCAGGGATAGGGGACTGGTTTGGCTAAGTGTGGGCCACCAACACAAGCATCTGCAAATCCCTCCTCATGACATTCTCACCTGAGAAGCTGAGAGCTCCCCTTCCTCCAATGTGGTCTTTGTGGTCAACATGGGGGAAAAAAGAACTGGGTGGAGAGACATTGTGCCCTTTTGGCACCTTGTTGCTGTCTTCTTAATTCCTTATCCTAGTGTTTGCCATGGGAGGGAGGCCAGCATGGTATAGCCCAATCTCCTCAGATCTCGGAAGCTAAGCAGGGTCAGTACTTGGAAGGGAGACCATCAAGACAGACTCTGCACTTTACACACACACACAATGGTTGCCTGAGGGAGGCAGGGAGGACTATGTAATTAATTGATTGAAGGGGAGTAAAGTGTTCCACCCACCTTTTCCCCCAACACAGTATCTGATGAGGACCACTTCAAAACGTCCCTTCATCCTTAAAGCAAATCCATTGACTCAATGAGGCAGCCTGCCTATTATTGGGCATGAAGATGATGAAGAAGAAGAGTTGGTTTTTATATGCAGACTTTCTCTACCACTTAAGGGAGTCTCAAAGTGGCTTACAATCGCCTTCCCTTCCCCTCCCCACAACAGACACCTTGTGAGATAGGTGGGGCTGAGAGAGCTCTAAGAGAGCTGTGGCTAGCCCAAGGTCCCCCAGATGGCTTCATGTGGAGGAGTGGGGAAACCAACCCGGTTCACCAGATTAGCATCCGCCGCTCATGTGGAGGAGTGGGGAATCAAACCCGGTTCTCCAGATTAGAGTCCACCACTCCAAACCATTCACCTACCTCACAGGGTGTCTGTTGTGGGGAGGGGAAGATGATTGTAAGCCACTTTGATTCTTCCTTAAGTGGGAGAGAAAGTCGGCATATAAAAATCAACTCCTCCTCCTCCTGTTTGCTGCTCTCTAGCATTTTTCTTTTTAACAGAGATTTTGTTCTCTTATTGCTTACACGAAACAACCTATCCGGGATCATATAGCTGGCATGGTGATATCATAAAACCTGTCAGATTTCACTACTACTCAAAGCGAAATAAGATTCAGAGCAAAGTTTCTAGAAACCGTCTTTGGAGGGGGCCCTAGTCATAAGGGTTAGGACAGTCCCTACGTGGTTGGCATGCTCATTCAGTACACGTTACCCTCCGACAACCCCTCCCAAAAAAGTTTTTTTTTCAATTCAAGGTCCCCCCAAAGACATCAATTTTAACACAGAACAGAGACATAATTATACGATGTTTACATTGCATTTGAGAAGGCAATGCGATAAGTACATGGCTGCGAGGCAGTTTTCTGTAAATACATCATTCTTATGGTATTAAACACAAGCACAGAAAAACCCTGAGACTTCAATTATACTGGATTTAAAAAAAAAAAAAAAACACAACAAAGCACACCGCTGCAACACAAGGGAAGATAGCTGATCCCAAACTAACTTTCTTTCCAACTCTAGACCTAGGAGGTGAAATGTGAAACCAGTCCATCTCCAGGGTGAAAGCATCGTCTAAATAAAACATCCCTCTCAATAATTTTAATCTCTTTATTAAGAACATAAGAAAAGCCATGCTGGATTACCCCAAAGTCCATCAAGCCCAGGAGTCTGTCCACACAGTGGCCGACCAGGTGCCTCTAGGAAGCAGCATTATCCTGCCTGTGTTCCATAGCACCTCATATAATAGGCATGCTCCTCTGATCCTGGAGAGAAAAGGTATGCATCATGACTAGTATCCATTTTGACAGGCAGGGTAATGCTGCTACAGTCGTCGTGTTTGAGGTACCTGGTTGGCCACCGTGTGAACAGACTGCTGGGCTTGATGGGCTTTGGTCTGATCCAGCATGGCCTTTCTTATGTTCTTAAGATGAGCTTCTCAGGTTCACCTATCTGTACTCCCCCGCCACAGCTATATCAGACAAGGTAATAAAGTCCTTACTTCCAACCTCTTCTTCATCACAGTTAAAGGCTCTGTTTTCTTTACTGGCAGTGCATTCCTATGCAGAGCGACTCCAGCCTAAACCCACTGGAACCAATAAGATTCCACTGAGCATGTTATAATTCTCCTACAATAGAATCTTCAGCCCTGTCATTCCCTACAGTACAGATAGGACTAACAATGCTTCTCCTCCATCTTTTTCCTGCCCAGCTGGTAGGGTTGCCAACTTCCAGGTAGTGGCTGGAAATCTCCTGGGATTACAACTGATCTCCAGGTGACAGGCATGCGGAGCAAGCGGAACAGGCAGGCAGGCTGCGGCAGGCTGGCCTGATGGCTCTGGGAGGCCGCCGAGGCGGCGCTGAGTCAGCTCACCCTGTCCAGCCGCCGCCACCCCCCATGCGGGCTGCGCAATGCCTTCAGCATTGCCGCCCCCACCGCCCGTGCCATCTGCCCACCCGCTGCCCAGCAGCTTCTGCTCGGGGCTGGCGAAGGGCATGGCCCTCACCTCCACCCTGGTGGCTGCCCTGCCCCCCTTCGCCACCCAGCACCAGGAGGCCGCCCGTAAGTTCGCCCCGCAGACGGCCCTACCCGCCAGCTTCAACAAGGCTGACAGTGCCGAGGCTGAGGACGGCAAGGCCTTCTTGGCCAAGGATGCCACGCTGCTTGCCTTCTCCACCGCCGAGGCCGTACAGGCGTCTCTGGGTGAGTGGCCAACCAAATTTGTTCGGAAATGCCGAATTTCCCACCGAATTTGGCATTCCCGAACAGGGGGGGTTCGGAATTTGGCGGAACCGGACCCAAATCGGGCCGGGTTCGGCCGAATCCGAACCGTACCGAATTTTTTTTTCAACAGCCCCAGGCGAGAGGCTTTTGGGACAGAGCTAAAGGAATCATGCTGATGTGCACGCGCATCACTTCCCGTTTACAACCAGAAGTGCCACATTGCAATACTCAAACTCCCAGTTTGAGTGGTAAAGGGCCCCTCACGATGCAGCACTTCTGGGTGTAAATGCATTGCAAGGGGCCTTTTACCACTCAAACTGGGAATGATGTGCCGGAAGTGCCGTCCCACGGTGTGTACGCGCGTGTGCACGTTTGCCCCCCAACCCTCAGCTGGTTGGCGGACAGGGGGGTGAATTGCTGAGGGTTTGCCTGCCACCACCTGGCAACCTTAATTATACCCTCCCCTCCCCAAACCCTCCCCTCCTCAGGCTCCACCCCCCCCCCAAAATCTCCAGGTATTTCCCAAACTGGAGCTGCCAACCCTACCAGCAGGACTCAAGGCAGGTTACGGTAAAAGTCATACCCAACACGACAGCAACATGGGTCAATCCTGTGGATTGGTCCTGGTAATGGTGATGCCTCCCCATGGTGCAAAGTGCCACCCTGACATTGTCAGACAAGCCTACCTGTCCAGTGTCCCCCAGAGTCACAATGTCACTTCCAGCTTGAAGCAGAAGTGGCATCAATGCATTAGCATCAGCCCAAATTCTATGGTTTTACTTTTGTGTGTTTACATGTGCACACACAAAGCACTAAATCCTACAATCTGTAGCAGGGATGTTTTCCTTCATAGGCTTATAACACCTCTTCCCAGTGGTAGGATTGCCAACCTCCAGGTGGGGCCTGGAGATCTCCCAGAACTACAACTGATCTCCAGACTACAGAGATCAATTCCCTGGAAGATAATGGCTGCTTTGGAGAGAGGACTTCATGACATTATACCCTGCTGAGGCCTCTCTCCAGGCTCTATCACTAAACCTCCAGAAACCTCCGAACCCAGAGCTAGCACCCCAACCTTGTAGTGACATGAGTAGAAAGCTTTGGGCATTTTTTTAACTTCCAGATGTTTTCATGAACTCCAAAATAATTCTGGGCTGACAGTGGCCTGGAGTGGATTACTGAATCCAGAATAAAACTGTAATTGGATCCTGGGTCTTCCAAATACAACGAAAACTCAACCTAAGGGTGACAAAATAGAATTTGGGTTCAGCAGCAGACATGAGTAGGGAATGAGGTGAAGGCAACTGAGAAAAATGTCACAGCTGGCAAAATAGATCTGCAGACCCAAACATCTGTATTTGTTCGCTAGATGTGAAGTTAGATATGAAAGACTGAGAAGCTTGAATCCGAAGCTCAATTTCCGCTCATCAAAGGACAGTAGGGAAATTCTGGCCAGTTCTCTCTTCTCACGGCATCTTCCTCACTTTGACCCACATAAGTATCTTGGGGGTCTACTGACACACAGGGGAACCATTTTGGGGCACATAAATGACTACAGCAGGAAGGGGAAGGCAAGAAAGCAACCATTAATGCAGCTCCAATCCATTAATGCTGCAAAAGATCCAAGCGCCATATGCCCTTTCCGCTCTGCATTCAGCAACCCAGTCCAGTTTTGGAGAGATGCTTCCAAGAAGTTGATAAATAATATCAGACTATTATTACAGCTGCAGCTACAACCGAGATTTACTATGGACACAGGTGGCACAACAAGGGAAGTATTTTTTTATAGGATATATAAAAATGATGCAATTGCGATTACTTTGGGGTTACAAATACATAGTCCATCTAGACTCAGTGCCACTGGCAAGCCCCGTTGCGTAATTGTTGTGCCGGGAGGGCACGTGATTATCACATGCCAACTACTTACTGAGGGGAAAAAAATCTTCTACTGAAGTTAAGAAAGGAAGAATTTCAACTTTTCTGCTAGAACTTTGTTTTCAAAATGGTTCCTCTGTGGGAGGGAAAAAAACCCTCACCCATTCCTATTGTTCTAACCCAGCAAGGAATTCATTTGATTAAAACACCATTTGCCGCTCTGGTTATTAGCTAGCCATATGATCTGCTGATGTGACCCTTTATTAAAGAAAACTATATTAACACACCATGAGGTAAAAGAATTACTTTATGTAATAACTGCAGACATAAAAGCATTAAGCACATCATTAATAACCATCTGTCTTGGAAAATGGGGCCCTGGGTAAAGCTGGAATAACTTCTGTTTAGTACATAACGCAATCAACACTTTTCTGAAAGGGGTTTGGCTTGAAAAGGATATCCCTCAAGGGCTTTCTTTAGGAATGGAGTAGGTTCTGATGGTTTTCTATATGCTTTCAAATGGGATCTTTATGTCTTTTTTTTTTTTTAAATAAACTGTTATATCCATAAACTCTTGGGCTCAGGGCCGCTGAAAGGGAGACAGTAGGGGAAACACATTTCCAGGCCCCTTGGACACCCTGATTGTATATGGAGGAACAGTGTAATAACTGATACCCAACCTCTGGCATCAAATTATATCCAACACTCCCAGTATTACAATTTTATACAACCATATACAATTCTTAATAATTTTTACAGCATTGTACCTAAAATACATCTTAATGGGATCAGTAAAAATTCTTAAGAATTGTATATGGTTGTGTCAAATTGTAAGACATAAAATTCCTTGATTTTTTTGGGGGTAATTTTGTTAGAAAGAATGTTCTGAGAAAGTTGACCTCCACGAATCAAGTAAAACCTAGGAGCTTGTTAACTGAAACACGAAGTTAACTTGATATACGAAGGAGGCAAATTTACTACTTGTGATATATGAAGAAGCGTCACACAAAAGAGGTAAAAGCAATAGAGTTTCCATTTATTATGTATTAGAAGATGTTTATTTATAAGAATTGTATTATAAATGTTAAATAACTATTAATTTGCAACCATAATATTAAATGGATCATAACATGGGTCTCAGCACAGAGCAGATGCTTCCCATAGCATGATAGCTATCATGGTTTGTGCTTTGGCCATGGAACTCTGAACATGAGGCAAAAACCTACCCAATGGTTTTCATGGGAGGAAAATGTTTCTTGGCCTCCTAGTTGGCAACCCTAATCCAACAGTGATTATTGTGCAGGGGGTTGGACTAGATGACCCTGGTGGTCCCTTCCAACTCTATGATTATATGATTCTAACAGGATTGTTGTGAGGATTACATGGAAGAGAGGGGGAGGCTGTATAAATTGTCCTGAGACAGATAAAAACAAGTAATACTTATTGTAATAAATTATTATTGGGCTTTTGGGGGGTTGGCCTTTAATGATTCCCCCCCCCCCATATCATGCTGTGTCAGTTTCAGGATCATTTCCCCCCCCCCCCCCCCCCGAGATCAAAATTATGTAATCTTCTGCCAAGGTTACTTGAAACTGTTTCTTGGAAAGAACGTCTATAATGTTGATTCCGTGTGGAGTGGAAAGATTTACTGAACACTATCAACTGGCCAGCCATTATGCTTTATTTATTTGAGACTATTAATGCTCTTCATCTTGTTGTATTACTGCTGAGAGTACCCTTGATTTATACACTGATGTTTAGGAGTGGACAGACCTAAGCAAACAAAATTTATAATGAGCATTGTCTTAATAAATGTCTAAAAATTTACGGTCCTGTCTCCACGAACGTTCAGCTTAGTTTAGATAAGCATTTGAAATCTGTGGCACAGATGGCAGGCTGCTTGGCGCCTGAGTGTGTCTTTGCCATTCTCTTGGAAAGATCCAACTGGAGTAATCTGAATAGCAAACGCGAAGAGTTCACAGTTCTTACAAATACCATTTTAGAACTGCACAATGATTGACAGAACAGTGTGCTGGTTTGTAAATTCCCAAGGAAAATGCCATGCACCTCTCACATGGCAGAGAGTTAGGGCTGCCAGGTTCCTCTTCGCCACCGGCGAGAGGTTTTTGGGGCGGAGCTTGAGGAGGGCGGGGTTTGGGGAGGGGAGGGACTTCAATGCCATAGCGCCCAATCGCCAAAGCGGCCATTTTCTCAAGGTGAACTAATCTCTATCGGCTGGAGGTCAGTTGTAATAGCAGGAGATCTCCCGCTGGTACCTGGAGGCTTCCAACCATACAGAGAGTACTGAACTGAAAAGCCAGGTTCTGCCTAACTCAGATCTTACAACCTTCCAGCAGTTGCTTTGTGGCAGTTTGCAGCACTGTGAAATAGCAGAAGCACTTGGATACAACCCTCTTAAGTGGTCATGAGTGTGCTAAGCCTGAAGGCAAGGGGCACATACCGTATATACTCGTGTATAAGCCGAGTTTTTCAGCCCAAAAAAAGGGCTGAAAAAGCCGAACTCGGCTTATACACGGGTCAATACGGTAGGAGAGGGGAGGGGGGAGGAGGGAGGAGGGAGGAGGAGGGAGAGAGGAACTTACCGCTCGCAGCCTCGCCCGGGAGCCTTTCTCCTGCCGGCAGGGGCCTGGAGGGGCCGGCAGGAGGTTCCTGCCGGCTGCTCCACCGCCGCCCAGGCGGCAGGGAGCCTTTCTTCTGCCGGCAGGGACCTTCCTGGGCCGGCAGAAGGTCCCTGCCGGCCGCTCTGCCGCCGCCCAGGCGGCAGGGAGCCTTTCTCCTGCTGTCAGGGTCCTGGAGGGGCCGGCAGGAGGTCTCTGCCGGCTGCTCCGCCGCCGCCCAGGCGCCTGGGCGCCTTTCTTCTGCCGGAAGGGACCTTCCTGGGCCGGCAGGAGGCCCCTGCCGGCTGCGCCGCCGCCACCCACGTGTCCAAGCGCCTTCCTCCGGCCGGCAGGGGCCTGGAAAGGCCTCCTGCCGGCCCAGGAAGGCCACGCCGCCGATTCGCCACGTCTCCCGGTAAGTAGGGGGTTCAGGGGCTCTTCCCCCTCCCCCCCTTGGATGGCACTGGGGTTGGGGTGGGGTGGGGTGGGAGGGCCTGGGAGGCCGGCGGGAGGGCGACCTGGGGCAGGGGCCCTGCGCTCTAAAATGGCGGCCGCCATTTTAGAGCGCAGCATTGCCGGTAAAGGGAATTTCTTATTGACCCTCGGCTTATACGCGGGTCAATAAGAAATTCCCTTTTCTGGCCTCAAATTTGGGGGGTCGGCTTATACTCGGGTCGGCTTATACCCGAGTATATATGGTATATCACTATTAACTTTAACACATTCTGCTTGAATCTTGTGGATAGTTTCTTTGGTTTAAATATATATATATATTTAAATATGGAAGAGTCCATTGTTATGTTGTTCTTACAATACAAGAGATCCCACCAGAGTTAGAATAGGGATGCTGCTGAAATTCTTAACCAAATTTGTTATCCCAGAGCTTGTTTCTTAAGCATAATTGATGCATAAGGGAAGCAAGGCATTATAAATCCTGCACTCTTATTTAAAAAAAAAAAACCAAACCTTGTACATGCATGGTTTACTATTGTTCCTTTAGTTAATTTCAGTTCCTTAAATTAATTTTCCTTTTGGCACTGCATTATTAGTGTGCACAGCCCTGACCTGAATGGCCCAGGCAAACCCGTTCTTGTCAGATCTCAAGCTAAGTAGGGTCAGTCCTGGTTAGTATTTGGATGGGAGACCACCATGGAAATCCAGGATTGGTGTGCAGAGGCAGGCAAGGGCAAACCACCTCTGAACAGCTCTTGCCTTGAAAACCCTACGGGGTTGCCATAAGCTGGCTGGGACTTACGGTAACAGTCTTTACACAAATGCACATTATTGTGTACAAACAATTGATAAGAGCAAGGGTCCACCATTAAGATGTCTGTTGGCTGTCTTTTTACCAGACAAGCTTGTCAGCAATGTGGAGAGCAGGGAAAAGATGTAAAGACAGTGGAAGCTGCAACCAACTGCGCATGTTCCCATAAAAAATTTTTTAATAAATGCCAAGAAGAAATTCAGATAAGGAGTATTTCAGAGTATCACTAAATTATAGACCAGGACAGACTCTCATTTACTATAGCACATCTACTACAGAAAATCTATTGTTGATGGATGGATACTCAGCCTTATCTTACAAACCTCTAATGTAACAAGATTTCACAGATTTTCAAAACCTCTCAACCTATCAGTTCTTACATTTAGGAACACAGGCATGTGGTAAATTAAATTAACATGCACATCAAATTCATCTTCCTTAAATTAGCTCTTTTTCAACATTTAATTTGGAGAGAATGAAACCACCAACAAATATGTCTTGACTAGTACATGAACACTGATTCCTCAATGTAGGCAAAGACAGCTTTGAATGTGGGACTTTCTCTGCCCATAGGATTGCCAACTCCCAGGTACTGGAAGGAAAAATACACCTATGCTTTAGCTAAGCAGTTGGCAAGAAAAAACAGCACAAGGCTCTATATATATTCCAAGTACAAAAACTATATTAAATAGATAATGCTAAATGACAAACAATGTGACAAATGTGAATTACCACCCAAAGTGTAACAAAACAAATAATATGGACAATACAAAATTCTCTCAATATACATCAGAAAGGGTTATTTTTTTCACATGTCATAGTTTCACAGTTTTCAAGTAGTGCTTCAATTACAGTTTCGTTCTCTTTGCCCATAAGGCTAAAAGAAAAGTTGAGTTTAGCTTCTGAAGAAGTCTTCTCGGCCAGAAAGGAAAATAGGAACGCTTCCGGATTGTTTTGCACATTTTCACCGCTAGGGGCTTCATCAGCGTGCCAGCATGTCAACAGCACAAACGGTTCCTAATCGCCCCGCAGGGCTTGTCGTTTTGACTCTACCTCTCAGGGCCGGTTTAACTCGCAGATGAAAAGATTATAAACTCAACTTACTTTTAGCCTTATGGGCAAAGAGAATAAAACTGTAATTGAAGCACTACTTGAAAACTGTGAAACTATGACATGTGCAAAAAATAACCCTTTTTGATGTATACTGAGAGAATTTTCATGTTTGTATTGTCCATATTATTTGTTTTGTTACACTTTGGGTGGTAATTCACATTTGTCACATTGTTTGTCATTTAGTATTATCTATTTAATATAGTTTTTGTACTTGAAATATATATAGAGCCTTGTGCTGTTTTTTCTTGCCAACATACAGGTACTGGAGAGAAAATAGACACCACTGTACTATTATCAATAGATTAGGAAATTAGCACAGGAGCCAGAAGGTATTTAACAAAGTGCAAAAATAGTTTTATAAGCTACTGAAAAGCACAAGAACAACAACATCAAAGTGAACATACATACATGACCTACAACATGACAAAGCAGCAAAGTGATTAAGTGCAATAAGAACCAAAAGGTTTTGAAAAGTCTCTTGAAAGAGTACAATAAGTATCTGGAAATTTCATGTAGTCTTGCAGAAGCCAGAGTCTTGATGAGGATACGGCCGTTTCAAATTCTTAATTCTTCATCAGTCCTTCAATCAATGGTCTTCTTATATATTTATGATTCCATCAATATATTGTAGGTTACATCACACATCCCCAGCAGGGTAAGTATGCATTTTGGTTCTTATTGCACTTAATCACTTTGCTACTTTGTCATGTTGTAGGTCATGTATGTATGTTCACTTTGATGTTGCAGTTCTTGTGCTTATCAGTAGCTTATAAAACTATTTTTGCACTTTGTTAAATACCTTCTTGCTCCTGTGCTAACTTACAGGTATTAGCGGGAGAGCTCCTGCTATTACAACTGATCTCCAGCCAATAGACATCTGTTCCCCTGGAGAAAATGACCGCTTTGGCAGTTGGACTCTATGGCATTGAAGACCTTCCCCTAACCAAACCCTGCCCTCCTCAGGCCCTGCCCCAAAAACCTCCGGCCAGTGGTAAAGGGGGACCTGGCAACCCTAACTGCCCTGATTTTTCCATTGTTCCCAATGGAGTGATAGACATATAGGTTCTGTTGTATGTTTTTTTTTTTAAAAAAACTGCATATCAATGGAGCTTGTCACTCCAATTCCATTCCCATTCATTCAGCAGGCACTGAACAACTGAAAAAGCTACTTCGTTTTGTTTTAGGTGAGTAATGGGGAAGACAGCACTATTTATTTTATAACAACTTATTGAACCTCAAAAATGCTAATTCCCCTTTGAAAAGTGGGAGGGGGAAGAGCTCAGCTGACAAAATCGGACTTTCAGAACATTCTGTCATTCTGCCATCCAGTTCATCTACAGCATTCCAAAACTGACATGATTCAGAAATAGGGTTGCCAACTTCCAGGTACTAGCTGGAGATCTCCTGCTATTACAAGTGATCTCCAGCCGATAGAGATCAGTTCACCTGGAGAAAATGGCCGCTTTGGCAATTGGACTCTATGGCATTGAAGTCCCTCCCCTCCCTAAACCCCACCTTCCTCAGGCTCCGCCCCTGACCTGGCAACCCTATTCAGGGACCTGGCAACCCTATTCAGAAATCAGACACTAGGAACATTGTACCCCATGTATACTCGAAAGGAAGATGACCTTTAAAAATGTTATAGACACATACATACAGTGTTGTTGGACATTATAACTTGCATGCAAATGTAGGATTACCCCCCCTTTTTTTGATGGCACACCTGTGAAAAAAATTTAATCTTACATTTGAACAAATATTGTAATTTGAATTCCGGTGTTCATAAGACTTACAGATTAGGCCACGCCTCAGATCTTGTCCACTAAGACAGCTGGGGGGAGGGGCATGGAAGGTTTGGCTGTGATGGTGTGATGTCACTTCCAGGGAAACCCTGTAACTTCTTCCAATTCCTAGAGAGGCATGACAACTCTAAGGTAAAAACACAGATTTTTCAGCAATTCCTAAGAAGTACTGCCAGGGATGGACCAGAAGTGATGTCAGTCCTCTCTGGGAATTGCTGAGAACTTTGTGGGTTTATCATAAATGTTTCCAGCAATTCCTACAGAATCTGGAGCTCAGGAAAGCAGAGCTGGGAGTGGGGGACCCCCACCCTCACTGGGGGGATGGCATCTCTGTGCCTCACTTTCTACATAGGGCTCCACATTGAGTTCCTCTGTTTCTGGCATTGATGACTATGCAGAATAATACTGAAAGCTGTATTTGTTTAAAGACCCTGAGATTGATGAAGAGACAACTGCACACCACGAAGCACTGTATTCTAATAACTCTATGTTGGCTCCTGCAAATATATTATGCCAGTGTATAGTTGAATGACCTTTTATAGGTAAAGACCCTAGCTTATTGTGTGGTATAATTTGCCTTGCATGCAGAAGGATCAAGGTTCAATCCTGGCACACCTAACCCAAAGGAAGCACCTCTGAGAAAAATATATATATATATATTTCCCTGAGGCCCTGGAGAGCTGCTGCTAGTCCAAGTAGACAGCACTGACCTAGATGGATCACTGTCTGACTCGGAAGAAGGAAGCTTCACACATGATTAGGATTATAATGTAAGATTTGCACAAGGGAAAAAGAAACCCAGCTGGATTGCAGAATGACTGTATTAAAATGAATGTTAATTTCCCAGAAGGGAAAACCATGTATTTCAGAGCCTTCAGCTTTCTGGAAAACACATATTTGCCAGGACTCATATAGAAAACGAATATCATTTTCATGATAAATCATACTGAGTCTGAATGCCTGTCAGTAATTTCATTCTGAAGTTTATTTTCCAAAACCCATGTCTTTTCACGCCGCAAATGTCTAGAAGACAAGAAAGCATTCTGGTATATATCTTAATGGACAACGTTCCACTATGTTGGAATCAGATTACAGAATGAAGGAAGGGGGAAATGATAGGTATGACAAGCTGACTGGACACTGTCAAAATTCTATCTTATAATGGAGTACATATTCAAAATAAGACCTTCAACCCTGTGGAAATCCATAAGGAGCTGCCTTATCCAACTCAGACCGTTGACCTATTCTTGTCCAGTATTCTCTATGCCAGCAGTTCCGAATTGTGTACAGTGGTACTGTGCTATGAGATAACTACTAGAGTGCCATAAAAAGTCTCATTAGTGCTCAACGAACCCACCCACCGAGATAGCTACATACTATACCTCTGTAGGAATACTTCAATTAAGTATGCCGCTTTCAAATCAGGAGATGCCCTCCAAGCAGGGACATATGCAGATATGCAGAGCACATGCCCACTGGAGAGGATGAATCATTCCTACTTTATTCCAAATATTCCTCCACATGGCCTTCTTCCAGCCTAAGGAGTCTTCCTTCAACTTAAGAGAGTTTTTCTCCAATGTAAAAAGGTAAAGGTCCCCTGTGCAAGCACCTGGTCATTCCTGACCCATGGGGTGACGTCACATCCCAAACGTTTACCAGGCAGACTTTGTTTATGGTGTGGTTTGCCAGTGCCTTCCCCAGTCATCTTCCCTTTACCCCCAGCAAGCTGGGTACTCATTTTACTGACCTCAGAAGGATGGAAGGCTGAGTCAATCTTGAGCCAGCTATCTGAAACTGACTTCCGTCGGGATCGAACTCAGGTCGTGAGCAGAGCTTGGACTGCAGTACCGCAGCTTACCACTCTGCGCCACGGGGCACCAAGAGCCACTTAATTTGAAGGAATTCTGCTTAGATTGGAGTAAAGCTTAAAACTATAGCCAAAAGGAGGAGGAGGAGGAAGAGGAAGAGGAAGAAGAGTTGGTTTTTATATGCTGACTTTCTCTACCACTTAATGAAGAATCAAACCGGCTTACAATAACCTTCCCTTCCCCTCCCCACAACAAACACCCTGTGAGGTAGGTGGGGCTGAGAGTGCTCTAACAGAGATGTGACTAGCCCAAGGTCACCCAGATGGCTTCATGTGTAGGAGTGGGGAAACCAACCCAATTCACCAGATTAGCCTCTGCCGCTCATGTGGAGTGGGGAATCAGACCTGGTTCTCCAGATCAGAGTCCACCGCTCCAAACCACCACTCTTAACCACTAGTCTTCACTCAGTGGAGTAATAGGACTGACCCCAGTCAACTTTCTGAGGTGCAAGTGGAGCAGGTTTTGAATTTTTCTCAGATCCAAGCTGGAGGTGCTGAAAACGTTCCTTCATTTGAATGGGACAAGCCTCTAATCAGTGTTTGTCACTCGACTCAAATGCCACTCTGTGTCCTTG
Organism: Euleptes europaea; assembly: GCF_029931775.1. NCBI lineage: Eukaryota > Metazoa > Chordata > Lepidosauria > Squamata > Sphaerodactylidae > Euleptes > Euleptes europaea. The sequence continues at coordinate 17,742,355 of NC_079316.1, forward strand.
TGCTACAGGGTCATGACCAGGGCATGGGTTGGATCCAGACTCAATTTTCCCTCAGTGGAATGGAATTTCCACCCTCCCAATTCAGCTCCATGATCTCCACGAAATGCTGAACATTAATAGGGAGTTCTGCTTAATCCTTTCCTCATCATCTGGTCTTTTCCCATTTACAATCATCCTCTACTGAGCTGCTTTTCCACATGCATGGGAAAAAGATACGACAACCCATGCCTTTGATTCTGTGGGTCAAAAATTCACCTTGACGAAGAGAGGTTCTGTGCAAAAGAAATGGCTCTGTAAAATTATGCAGAAGTTCCTGCCAAGTTAGAGAATGAATACAGACCATGGGACCAAACAAGTAAACGTAAAAGATATGCTTTTAGAAGGGATCTGAAAATAGACAACGGTGCAATAAAAAAGTTTAGAAGGAAGTAAACTCATCTATCCAGTGTAGATTACGCAAGAAATACTCTTTGTGTAATGAAGACATGACACCGGTTGATAACTCAAGTTGATCCAAGCAAATGAGCTACCATTAGGGGGCTAATAGTGTCAGAAAAGAGGAAAGGCAAGAAGCTGAGGAACATAATTAAAGAGTGCCCCTCCATTCTTCATGCTGTCACGTGAAGTCCCACACAACTGCATTCTGTTTTCCTGTCATGCACATTTAGCTGAAAGACACCCCGCTGCTAATTAATAGAGTTTAAAGATGGCATTCCTGTGCAAAGCTCCAGAGAGGGATGACAAAGAAGCGTGGGGTCCAAGTCAATATCCTGGCCTCGCACCAGATCACAGTAAGTCAATGTACTTTCATGGCATGCCACATTATGCAGCCAAGCCTAAGGACTTCATCAGGCTATAGTACAAAGCAAATCTAAATGTCAAGCCCAGAGTCCACAGAACAGCAGCTGAGAACAAATGTAAAATTCGAGCAATTCTGCCACTTTCTTTTACAGGTAGGTTTGTCAGGTCCCTCTTTGCCACCGGTGGGAGGTTTTTGGGGTGGAGCCTGAGGAGGACGGGGTTTGGGGAGGGACTGCAATGCCATAGAGTCCAATTGCCAAAGCGGCCGTTTTCTCCAGGTGAACTGATCTCTATCGGCCGGAGATCAGTTGTAATAGCAGGAGATCTCCGGCTACTACCTAGAAGGTCAAGAAATAACAGCACCAGCTCTACTAATAATACAATTAATATACTTTACCAAGTCAATATGGACAAATTACAAAAATAAATGAAAAACAGGTTGCTTCACCAAAATATAATCAAAGTCCAATCACTTCTGTGAGAAATAGTCCATTGGTTCCACAACCTAGACAAAAGAATCCGTTTCAACAAAGCCTGAGCTCCTCAGAGTCTGGAAGCTAAGCAGGGTTGGCCTTGGCCAGGACTTTGATGGGAGACTACCAAGGAAGAGTGGGGTTGCTATGCAGAGGAAACCAATGAAAAACAACTTCTGCTTGTCTCTTGCCTGGAGATCCCTATGGATGGAATCGCCATGATTCAGTTGTGACTCAGTGGCACATTCTTCTTCTTCCTCCAAGGACAATCCCATGATGCACTAGCAGAAACACTGGGGTTCAACTTTTGCCCAGTCGGCTGTCACATGGGAGGTGGCATGTCACCAAGTCTGAGAAGTGGGCAGTGCCCTGGGACTTGGTTTTCTCCCATCTAGTACCTGCACAATGTGAATGGCTTACATGTATCATTACTTTTTAGATTTGCCCTTCTACCGTCTGGGTCCAAGATGAACCCCTGCCTGACTACATGGGATGCCAAATACTTTGGAACCAGCCCTGGAAGACACACTGGCAAGGAACCTTAGTAACAAGAATTAACAAGGAGAGAATTAATTATAAGGGGGATGTCAAATGACACACTTGTTACCAACACACCAGGACCCCAGTACATTTTATAAAGTTTAATATTAAAGCACAGGGATACAACTCCCAGTGCTCGTGTTTTAGTTTAAACAGAAGGGGGGGAAGTGTTGTAGAAGACTGCAGAAGTAATCCAGTGAAAATTAACTTGTGGCATAAAGATAGACTCTGGGGACACCCTCCTGTCCAGAGAAACCCTTTCTGAGTCATATAGATTTATAGGGTTGCCAGGTCCCTCTTTGCCACCGGAAGGTTTTTGGGGCGGAGCCTGGGAAGGGCAGGGTTTGGGGAGGGGAGGGACTTCAATGCCATAGAGTCCAATTGCCAATGCAGCCATTTTCTCCAGGTGAACTAATCTCTATCGGCTGGAGATCAGTTGTAATAGCAGGAGTTCTCCTGCCACCACCTGGAGGTTGGCAACCTCATAGATTTAGGGCTGCCAACCCCAGCTTTGGAAGTTCTGAGTGATTTGAGGGCAGTGCATGGGGAAGGAGGAGTTTGGAAAGGGAGTTCAGCAAGGATGTGACGGCACTCTAGGACTTTTGAGTCTCGCTGTCCGCCCTTTCGAAGTGACCATTTCCTCCAGGGGAACTGGTTTCTGTAGTCCGGAGAGCCACTTTAATTCTGGGAGAACTCCAGGCTTTATCTTGAGGTTGGTAGCCCTACACAGATTTCAGTGGGAGAGCTAAGCATATGCTTGTCTCTCTTCCATGAACAGAATCAGCGTGACTTCATTTGTGCCGGATGTTGCCCCTCCGCAACGAGCAAGAACAAATGTGGTGGAGGAGCACGCCGCCAAACAGCAGAAGAACCATCTCAGCAAATCCACGCTCCGAGCCCCCTGCCTCGTTGTTTTGGTGGTTAAGTGGCAAGTAAATTAGTCAAAAACCTAATTAGTATCTGGGTAAGGGAAATGGGAGCCTCTCCAGCGGCATTTTGAAATCTGTTCTTCTCTCCCCTTTTTTTAACGATTGGAAACCACATTAAGGTGACTAATAAAAATGTGTTATAGATTTTGTTTCCATGCTGGCCAATAGTAATGATTGATATATTCATCAAAGAGAAATATAGAATTTTTATGAGGTTACGCTCATTTGTCCTCTGGTCAAGTTTTAAAACAAGCAAGACATGCAGTTATTGGTAGGTGCAGAGCCCCTATATTATATATTTCTTTTTTCAGAGTGTTTGCTGTCAGAGCTTATTGCTATATATTGCTACATTTCATATCTTTTGAACTATTACATGTTATCCTGTTCTGACTCCAAGGAACTCAGGTTAGGGTTGCCAGGTCCCTCTTCGCCACCAGTGGGAAGTTTTGGTGGCGGAGCCTGTGGAGGGTGGGGTTTGGGAAGGGGAGGGACTTCAATGCTATAGAGTCCAATTGCCAAAGCTGCCATTTTCTCCAGGTGAACTAATCTGTATCGGCTGGAGATCAGTTGTAATAGCAGGAGATCTCCAGCTACTACCTGGAGGTTGGAAGCCCTAACTCAGGTACATTACCCCTCTTGTTTTTTCCTGTCAACAATCCTATGAGGAAAGTTAGCCTAAGAGATGGTGATTTATTCAGCACCTCTCAATAAGCATGAAAGATAGCTTGGATTTGAACACAGATCATCCTAGTAAAAGTCCAACACTCTGTTCTCTGTAACACATTTCATAATTGCTATTTTAAGGATCCCTTCTGCACAATTCTAGCTTTTTGTTTTATCATAAATAGGCAGATATGGATTATTTGTAGGGTTGCCAGCTCTGGGTTGGGAAATACCTGAACATTTTGGGGGTGGAGCCTGGGGAGGGGAGGGTTTGGGGAGGGGAGGGACCCCAGCAAAGTATAATAGCATAGAGTCCATCCTCCAAAGCAGCTATTTTCTCCAAGGGAACTGATCTTGATTGTCTGGAGATCAATTGTAATAGTGGGAGATCTCCAGGTGCCACCTAGAGATTGGCAACCCTAATTCTTTGATTTCAGTTTTGGCTGTAATTTTTGGCCTAGGATTAGATGGAAAAAGTAGTCTTTAAGGGGTTTTAAAAATAAAGGTCACAGTGCCAATGAATGTGGGTGGAGCAATTCCTCTTATGCACAACTTTTAAAGAACCCACTCATCAGGTCATTATTTTTGCCGAAAGCTGTAAATAATATTTTTCAGGCCTATATAATGTGTATGTATCTCAAACCTATACAAGGTTTGACCCCCCCCCCCACCAAACTGAATACCACTCACCAGTCATATAAGACTTTATCAGGCTGTTAGTTTTGATGCCTACTTCGGTCTGCACAACTAGGGTTATGCATCCTGATAAGTTCTGAGATGAAAATATCTGAAATGGCAAAAGGCACTCTCAACATTTCAGAGAGCCACACCTCTACGAAGCTCCCACCGGTGGCGAGGGAGACCTGGCAACTCTAATAATGAGAGCTACTCCTGAGTAATATAAAATATCCCAAGGTACTTCCCCTGGCCTCTGCACACTACCAAGTTTTTTCTTGCCCTAGGATCTTAGTCCAGACTAGGAGGAGCACCAGTCTATCCACTAAGCAGCACAGAGGGGAAAAATCCTATAAAATAAAAGCTTTTAAAAATGCCTACAACCAATATTTTCATGATCTTTTCCCGTATCTTCTAAGAGATGCATGAGTTAATCTGCAGCACACAGCAAGCTATCAGTAGCTCACAAGCTACTGGCTGGAGATCCTCACAGTAAAGAAATCTGGGGACAGGATCAAACCAAGCTAAGCAATTTTGTAAAGTATCAAAATCCACAGCTGGGTGTGTTAAAATGGCGCCTCACTTCCTCATTTCGACAATATCCAGGAGCAGTCGCACTTTTAACAATAACTTTCCTGGCCTTTCCTCCATCTACTAATGAGATAATATTTGAAGTACTGTTTGCAATTTTGGCAGAAAGAGTACACGAAGCATATTGCCGAGTCTGAAAATATGCAACAGATGTCAACCAAAGTGACTCAGGGCTGGGAATATAAATTAGAACGAAAACGGTTCTAAAACTAGAGCCCATACCTCCGAGAACAGAAGGCTAACGAGGTCTTTGATACAGACCAGAAGAGACAGAGAGCTGCCAACAAATGTTCCAAGCAAAAACTGACTCCGAGCCTGGACTGGAGCTCCGGAGGCCCTTGAAAGAGCTCCCGATAGCGAGTAGGCCCCTCAGCTGCCGTACTTTCATTAGCCCAAGGCTGGCAATGCCCATTTTCATCATGCCCTTCATTCAACCCACAGGATGGCACATAAATAATGATTAGAGTGTTGGACTGGGAACCTGGAGACACGGGTTCAAATCCTCTGTCAGTAGGGTTGCCGAGAGCCCGGTGGTGGCAGGTAAAATCCCGCCAATCCACCGGGCTGCCTGCTGGCCACCTGAGGGCCGGCAGGCAACGGCGCGCCCACGTCACTTTCGGTTTTACCCGGAAGTGACGCGGGCGCTCTAGAAACCTCCACCGAAACTCTATGGAAACCATAGAGTTTCGGCAGAGATTGATAAGAGCGCCCGCGTCGATTCCGAGTAAACCCGGAAGTGACGTAGGCGCGTCATGCGGGTCGCGCGCTGCTGAAGAGCTCCAGCCGGTGGAGCAAACCGACCTGGTAAGCCTATCCGTTAGCCGTGAAGGCCACGGGCAGCCTATTCCTGAGGGGGAGGGCTGAGCTGTTGGCTGGAGGCAGCGCAAAGGAGGATTTGCCCCACTGAATCCGAAACCTTGCCCTTACCTGCAAGCCCTGTAGAACAGCTCCATAGCGTTCCATGGGGCTACACCATCTAAAAAGGTGGAGTAACTGCAGGTAAGGGCAAAGGGGAAGTTCCTGGCCTGGAGGTTGGAAACCCTATATATGTGGGAGAGAATTCAAAATTATGATCTCACCACCTGCAGTCTGAAGTGGTAAAGTCTGTTTTGCTACACGCTCCATTGAACTCAGTGGAACTTCCTTCCAAATTGACCTGCATAGGATTGAAAGAGTTCAATGTAAATCTGTTTAGGATGGCACTGCCATCCTAAGGAGAGTTACATTCTTCTAAATCCACTGAAGTTAATGGACTCTGAAGGGTGCAACTCTGATTAGGAAGGTTTTGCTTAACACATGCATACCCGTCTTCCTTCTGAGTACTGATGTCCAGACAATTTATGTCAGCTCTGAGTATGGGCACTGCCCTTGCACGGAATACACACTACCTGTCCTCAGCGGTGTCATCACATAGCCAGACCTGACTAACCGTGAGACTATGGCTTGGATCTTCCCTAAAAGTTCAACTGGCAGAAAGTGGGGGTAATTTTCACCCATTTCCCCCTCCCATGGCAGCATGGTGTAGTGGTTAAGGGCGGTGGTTTGAAGCAGTGGACTTTAATCTGGTGAACCGGGTTTGAGTCCCCACTCTTCCACATGAGCGGCGGATGCTAATCTGGTGAACCGGGTTGGTTTCCCCATTCCTACACATGAAGCCAGCTAGGTGACCTTGGGCTAGTCACAGTTCTCTTAGAGCTCTCTCAGCCTCACCTGCCTCAGAAGGTGTCTGTTGTGGGGAGGGGGAAGGGAAGGTGATTGTAAGCCGGTTTGATTCTCCCTTAAGTGGTAGAAAAAGTCGGCATATAAAAGCCAACTCTTCTTCTCCTTTGACGCCCACCCCCAGCTATTTCTGGGGGTCAGGAGTGGTTGATGCAGGCCACCTGAATGCAAATTGTGGGGCACAGCTTCCGTCTGCAGTAAGGAGAAACCCCCATATGATAGCTGATATGAGGGAATAAAATCGGGGGGGGGGGGGATCATGTAATGCAAGTCTGTGTGCATGTGTACTTGCACGCACACACACACAAACACACAACACCTCATTCCTGCTCAGTCCTACACAAACCTTGTTTGAACCTGCAACGTGAAGTCATTCGGTCATAGAGACGGGGGAAAGAGGAGCGATTGAAACCCTTGCAACGAGATCCAGCATTCCATCCCAAAGACCCTCATTTTCTGGTCCGATCTTCAGTGCCTGCAGTCCCTGCCACATATCTCACGCTTATGACAGGCTGGGAAATTATCAAGACAGATGAAAAGCAGACTTCAACCATTTCAAAGCGTTCGTATTTGTAACATCTGTTTAGCATGGCACAAAACAATCACCCTGAACCTAATACATGTCTGACACGGGTTAATTTCAGGTCACCAGATTCCAAGATGGCATTTGGATGGGAGTGGCCTGAAAGTGTCGTTCCCAGAGGGAAAATCTTTTTGCGCCTGTCAACATATCTTCCATACTGCCTGAATACACAACCAGTGTTCAGAATATGAAATAAGCATTATCCCTTTTCAGTCACACTCTCCGTGCCAAGTGAATGAATATCCTTGTAGGAGTAGGAATGGGGGGTGAGAGGCAGACTGAAACCTTACATCACGTTGTAAGCTTATACAGACTGATGAAACAGTTTTATCTGGGGTTACCAAGCCCCTCTTTGCCACCAGCGGGAGGTATTTGGGGCGGAGCCTGAGGAGGGCGGGGTTTCGGAAGGGGAGGGACTTCAATGCCATAGAGTCCAATGGCCAAAGCGGCCATTTTCTCCAGGGGAACTGATCTCTATCAGCTGGAGATCTGTTGTAGTAGCAGGAAAACTCCAGCTAGTACCTGGAGGTTGGCCACCCTACTTATATAAATAAAAGCTGTTTTTAGACTGTCCTGTGTTGAGCCAATAGGCAGATTGTTTTCTAAAGCCAGTGTGTAAACCGCGCTCCACATTATTTCAAAATTACATTATTATTACATGGCACAACAGCAAAGTTACTGCAGCACTAAACAGGGCGTTGATTTTTGTGTATTAGTTTATGTGTATCTCTCAACTGGTTTCTTCAGTATTGGGTAAATCCTTAATTTTCACTCGCCTTGAAATAAAATAAATGTTCTACAACTTGTGAAAAAGCAAACTGCTACTCTGAAAGCAAGTCGTTGGGCTCCAGCTTGATACTTCATTAATTCCAGCATCTCCAACGCATAGGGTTGCCAGGTCCCTCTTTGCCACTGGTGGGAGGTTTTTGGGGCGGAGCCTGAGGAGGGTGGAGTTTGGGGAGGGGAGGGACTTCAATGCCATAGAGTCCAATTGCCAAAGAACCATTTTCTCCAGGTGAATTGATCTCTATTGGCTGGAGATCAATTGTAATAGCAGGAGATCTCCAGCTAGTACCTGGCGGTTGGCAACCCTACCAAAGCAAATCAATGTTGTGGAGTCCCTAAGACTTAGCAAGGGGAAGTAAGAGGCTCACATTCTGCTCTTCTGATTTTCATGTCTCTTCTTTCACTACTGGCTCTGTTTCTAGTGTCTGAGAACAGAAATCCCCAAAGCCCCCTACTTTTCTTTTGAACTACAAGAAGTCAGAATATTTAAAATTATGAATAGGCAAACTTATGGAGATACACCTTCCTTCCTAAATGATGCTAGCTGCTGCAAATACATTATAGATTTGCAAGGCCGCACTTTGGTTTATTTGTTGAAATATTTATATCCCACCTTTCAGATTTTGTTAAACCCCCAAGGTGAGAGACAACCACCTAATAAAACAAGCAGGACCTATTAAAATCCAAAACAAAAGCAAAATAATGAGAACATGCAAATTAATAAACCCTCAGAGGAGAACAAAATCAGGAACAGCAGGAACAAAAGACCATTATCTAGCCATCAGGATCTCTCCTGGACAAAACTGCCTTCATCTAATACCAAAAAAAGAGAGCGAGGAAGGCACAAGGCAACCTTCCATTAGAAGTAGGGTTGTAGCTGGAAATCTTCTGCTATTACAATCGCAGCGCATTCCTGAGATGCGACGGCAGCCCGACCCATAGGCCTTTGGTGGCCCGCAAAGGCCTCCACCGACGCAAGGGCCCACAGAGCCGGCATCCAGGCGGTGCATGCCGGCGTTTGGGCCCCAGCGCCGGCATGCAGGGCCGAACGCCAGTCTCTGACCGCTGCCGTGGCAGCGCTGGGCCCAGACGCCGACGGAGCCTGCCAACAGCGTCCGGACGCCGGCAAAGGCCATGGCAGCGACCTGAGAGGCGTTTTTCTCCGAGATACGCCAGGTGGCGTATCTCCCATGCAACCCTATGATGGTTGCACATATTTTTTGCGCCACTGCATTGCCTCCAAAGCTCGGCGCAGGCATTCCAGTCAGGAATGCACTGTTGATCTCCAGCTGATAGAGATCAGTTCCCCTGGAGAAAATGGCTGCTTTGGCAATTGGACTCTATGGCATTGAAGTCCCTCCCCTCCCCAAATCCCACCCTCCTCAGGCTCCGCCCCCAAAACCTCCCGCCGTTGGTGAAGAGGGACCTGGCAAGCCTAATTAAGAGGGAGTCCCAATGTCTACGTTTCATTGTGAGGGCCTTCTCCTGAGAAGTCATGAACTATAGATCTACACAGAAAGGCCTCCAGAAAAGACCTGCACACGGATATAGGTCCATATGTTTCAGTTTCCCTTGGTTTATCAAGTCTAACAATGGTACATCATCACTATGGTACATCATCACTATAGGAAGCGTATATCAGAGTGCTAGAAATGTATGTCAGACAGTGCTGGATTGCAGTCTGGCATCCTTAACCCAGCTAATTCCTGGAGTCAGTTTAGTGTCGGCAGAGCAAGCCAGACTGACCCTGTCAGAAAGTCAATGCAGACCTCAGGATCTTCCTTTGCTGTGCAAGGATGCCCTCCCCCATCCTGCCCCCCAGGATGGGGGGAGTCTTACCCAGCCGTCCAAACAAACTAGGAAGGTACACTCCTTTAACTTCTGAATGAAGCTACGAGCACACGGAAGAATTTAAGGCTTGAAAAAATATCAATGAAATGGGATTTTACCGGAAGCCCATTGCGTTATATTCTGCGTTATATTCTTGTTCCGTTGCTTTTTGTTTAATGTATGGACGTTTATGATCTATGAGTGTTTGAACGCCTTTGTAATCCTCAACGTTTCGTGTTTCTTATTTATTGTACTATCGGGACTTGTCCCCTGTTTCTTATTAACTGCGGGTTTTTCCTGAGATTTTTTCTCAGATTATATTTCTATCAGCATAATCCAGTTGTGATAATTATTGCTCCATATTGGTGTGCTTATACTTGTGCTTTGTTTTTGATTCCATACTTCCTGTTTAAGCATTAGTAGCCACTATTTGATTAATTACCTGGAGGTTGGCAACCCTACTCACAAGGCAATTGCCCAGTTTGCCTTCCAAGCAGACCTTCTAATTCTTCTAATTCAGGGGTTAGAAAGAGCAAAGCTTCTGTCTCTCCACCTCTTGCAAAATAAAAATACATATAAAAATAAACCTCTTCCACCGCCCACCTGATTCCAACCTGATAAGGTTGCCACGTCCCTCTCCGCCACTGGCTGGAGGTTTTTGGGGCGGAGCCTGAGGAGGGCGGGGTTTGGGGGAGGGGAAGGACTTCCATGGCATAGAGCTCAATTGCCAAAGCGGCCATTTTCTCCAGGTGAAATGTTCTCTATCAGCTGGAGATCAGTTGTAATAGATCTCCAGCTAGTACCTGGAGGTTGTAGATAAATAAAGCAGCACGGAGGCTCAAACTAACTCAATTAGTGAACAAATATTATTCAATTCTATACATATATACAAAAATGAGTGCAGGTGAAGTGTCTGTGCCAGCAAAACTACATACAAATCACAACAAGGTGCGACCAAATTTGGGATGCCACGGTGCAAATTACAGACAGCGTCTAAAATGCTCAGCACGGCTAACTACAGCTGGCCCCAATCCGACACGCGGATGCAGTCCAACAGAGCGCCGGGACGCAGATTCGATACTTCCAGCATTTCGATGTTCTTCTTCGGACAGTTCGCTGACTGTCCTGTAAGAACATCATCATTAATCCAGACCCTCAAGGGTTCAAATTTCCTTCTCCAAGATGGATGCCAACCTGGAAGCTGGCAACCCTACCTTCTGAGCCCAATCCTCCTAGTCCTGCTTACTGAGAAGTCCTGCAATGTGTGACGACTTACTCCAGCCCTGCAAACACATAATGCCTGCCTGACATGGTATAATTCCAAGAGATCTTTACCACACGTCTTGTTTGGTCTGGCTTTCAGTAGATGGCCTTGGACTGGTCACTCTCTTTGAAATTATACATGCACAAGACTGAAGAAAAGATGAATGAGATTCAAGGGTCAGAGAAACCAAACCCTATACAGTGATAACTTAGAAGGTATGCCAATCAGGTTTCTTCACATGGTACATTTAGAAATCTTAGGTATCACCATAACGTATGCATATGATGAACAGGCATTTAGAAGGGGGAAAAACATGGATCACATTGGTAGACATATAAGCTGGGATTGCCTATGGCTTTGACTGCTTAAATTAATTAAATTCATTTCCACATTGTCCAAACCTGAATACAAGTGCCTTCTGGAGTTGTTGAAGAACACAGAAGATAGGTAATAATTCAAAGAGTTAACATGTTTGGCTAGGGTTGCCCGGTCCTGTTTCACCACCAGTGGGAGGATTTTGAGGCAGAGCCTGAGGAGGGCGAGGTTTGGGGAGGTTAGGGACTTCAATGCCATAGAGCCCAATTGCCAAAGCAGCTGTTTTCTCCAGGGGAACTGATCTCTATCGGCTGGAGATCAGTTGTAATACCAGGGCATCTCCAGCTAGTACCTGGAGGCTGGCAACCTTATGTTTGCCCTTAATCTGAAGCCCCACCAGCTACAATTAAAATTGGCCATGGTGATTAATCAACAAATAGTTTAATTGACCAAGCAATTAACTGGCAAAATCCACTTCCCTTTGAGAGCAGGTAACATGCTCCCATCATTTACTCCTATTTCCATCGCTGGGCCAGTCTCCTTCCAGGTCTGACCATGGGAAAGCCTTTTCCTTCCAGCTCAATGTTGTTCTCAGTTTCTCTGTCTAAGCCCCCAGGGAACATGTTGTCTTCTACACATCCTACCGCATGTCCTTCAAAACAGTGTAGAGCAAAATACCATATTTTGCATGACTTAGAGATGTCACAATTTGTTCTTTTCCTCCATGGCCATGGAGTGGGGCGGCAGGGAGGAAAATGATGTCGATAATGGGACTTAAGTCTAGGTTTTATCACAGCAATAGAGCGAGCTCTGACCCCTCGCCCTCCTGAGAGAATAGTCTCTTTCTTTTCTTGGTTGGGGGTGCTAAGCCAGCTTCAAAACATTCCACTTGCCCTATAAAATGATAGGGGGGAAAAAGAATCAGAGAATCAAGTGTGTGTGTTCTCTTCCAGTTCTTCTGGTTATTCAAGGTCTAAATTCCAAGGTGAGCTACAAAGTTTTCTTAAAGCAAGGCAACTGTCAGCAAATCGCCTTTGAAATTTTATTTAGCCTTGCTTGATCATATAACCGGGGTAAATACACTTGTCGAGCCGTGAGGGCTAAGGCTGAAGATAAGTCTTTGTAATACCTAAGCAGTAAGCTGTGAGTATCAGGGAGACGCAGGGGTAGAATTCAGGGTGAGGCCAGTCTACATAGTTATTAAAAAGGGTGGGTCCAACCTAACTACATAGAATAGGGTTGCCAGGTCCCTCTTCACCACCAGCGGGAGGTTTTTGGGGCAGAGCCGTAGGAGGGTGGGGCTTGGGGAGGGGAGGGACTTCAATGCCATAGAGTCCCGTTGCCAAAGCGGCCATTTTTCTCCAGGTGAACTGATCTCTATAGGCTGGAGATCAGTTGTAATAGCAGGAGATCTCCAGCTTGGCAACCCTAACGTGGAAGTAAAGATGGACCAGAGTGAAGACATATGAGAAACTACGTATGTGTATGGTGAAGTCACATAGCTAGGTGGGATGTGCTATGACAGCAAAAAAAGAAAAAGAGACCTCAAAACTGGTACAAACTGGTTTAGGTCAACGCATGACCAGCTGCAGAGAAAAGATTCCAAGAAGTCAGTTTCACAGGAAATTTCTAAGTTGATGTTCTAGTTGTACATGCTTATCTGGGGGACGAAAAATAGTGCTTGGGAGAGGTAAGCCCCATCCCCCACCCCAAATTCTGCTTTGGTGTCTCCTATGGCTGAACAATAAAGAACTGAACCATTCTGGAAATCTTATTTTTGTGTGTGTCTTTCTTTGACAACTCATCATTATTACCTTGGGGTCTCATTTAACGTTACACTTGTATTAACAGAAAGCAATAGGAGGATTTAGAACATTAAACTTAAACTTCCCCACTTTTACACATGAAGCCGGCTAGGGGAGGGGCAGAGCATCTGCTTGGCATGCAGAAGGTCCCAGGTTCAATCCCCAGGCTCTCCAGTTAAAAGGGATCGGGTAAGTAGGTGATGTGAAAGACCTCTGCCTGAGACCCTGGAGAGCCACTGCTGGTCTGAGTAGACAATACTGACTTTAATGGACCAAGGGCTCGGACAGTTCGGTCCGAACTCCCTCAGCGCCGCCTCACAAGATGTCTGTTGTGGGGAGGGGGAAGGGGAGGGAAGAAGAGTGTCAGCTGGTTTGATTCTACGTAAAAGGTAGAGAAAGTCAGCATATAAAAACCAACTCTTCTTCTTCTGTTTTTATTTTAATCAAAATATTGTTGTATTGTGCTTCTGGAACATTCTAGTAGCCTGGATTCTGGTAGACTGATAGGGGTGGTCTCATATTACCTTCTTCTTGAGTTTGCATTACTGGCCATGATGGGGAGGACGCTGGTTTAAAAAATAGTGGCATGAGATGACTGCTTTGAAGAGAGAACCATTCTGACTATGCTTCAAGAATGTTCGGCATGGACTAGATGTGACTGGTTGCCCCTCCAACCCTTGTGGTAAGGTGAAACACTGAAATACTTTCCTGTGTGGAATGCCTGCCATGTGGCAATAGTTCGGGCAGTCTTCATGCTGCTGTGTTATATGAAAAGAACCCAGAAAATTCAGTTCAATCTCGGAAAGAACAGCGGCCAAGTTCTACCCCACTAAATTCAATGTAAGCGTGCACAGAATAACACTCTTTGGCTTCAAAAACAGGTTCTTCTCAAGATTCTTTAAATGTCCATTAATAGAAAGAGTTGGCATTCTAATTTGGATCAGAACCATTGCAGTTCCCTTGCCTTCCCCCTTTCTAAATTGCTCCTCAGAACCCCGGCACTTCAATCCCAATCAAAAAAGCCTTTTCCAAACAGCTACATAAAAACATAAGAACATAAGAAAGGCTGTGCTGGATCAGACCAAGGTCCATCAAGTCCAGCAGTCTGTTCTCACAGTGGCCAAACAGGTGCCTCTAGGAAGCCCACAAACAAGACGACTGCAGCAGCACTATCCTGCCTGTGCTTTGCACCTAACAGGCCTGCTCCTCTGATCCTGGAAAGAAGAGGTATGCATCATGACAAGTATCCATTTTTACTAGTAGCCATGGATAGCCCTCTCCTCCATGAACATGTCCACTTCCCTCTTAAAGCCCTCCAAGTTGGCAGCCGTCACCACATTCTGGGGCAGGGAGTTCCACAATTTTAACTATGTGTTGTGTGAAGAAGTACTCCCTTTTATTAGTTTTGAATCTCTCACTCTCCAGCTTCAGCAGATGACCCTGAGAGAGGGAGAAAAGCTTCTCCCTGTCCACTTTCTCCATACCATGCATAATTTTATAGACCTCTATTATTTTATAGACCTCTACTATTAATGGAAATGGAAGGAGATGGGAGTCCCAATAAAGATCTCCAGCGTCTTGTGTATCATTTTGTAATACCCTGAACAGGTTGGATTTAGGGAAGGGTTTCCATGGATGGAAGCAAGGGGAGATTTTCCACTAATTTTTCCATGCAGCAAACCTCAGATTCTCCATTTATGTTGTTCCTGGGCACCCCCCCCCCCCCCGTCCCCAAGAGAAAAAGAAGAAGAGTTGGTTTTTATAAGCCGACTTTCTCTACCACTTAAGGGGGACTCAAACCGGCTTACAATCACCTTCCCTTCCCCTCCCCACAACAGACACACTGTGGGGTAGGTGAGGCTGAGAGAGCTGTGACTTGCCCAGTGTCACCCAGCTGGCTTCATGTGTAGGAGTGGGGAAACAAATCCAGTTCACCAGATTAGCCTCCGCTGCTCATGTGGAGGAGTGGGGAATCAAACCCTGTTCTCCAGATCACATTCCACCGCTCCAAACCACCGCTCTTAACCACTACACTACCCTGGAGCAATATTTTGTGTGGCCATTTGGAGCTGCAGCAGGAGAAAAGTGGGGCACTTATGCTCCACTGATGGAAATCCCTTCCGCTGGTGGAAATCTGTCATAGATCCGAGCCACTGCTACCGAGTTCAGTGGACTGGACATGTAGAATGGAAATCAGGATCTGGCATTATAAAATTCAGCATGCATACCTGTGACATTATTAAAAATATCAATTTCCCTTTTATATTTAGAACAAAATTAAATGGAGAACACAAAACAACAGCAATTGCAAGGCAATACTCAAGTGGACATCCATCAATTCTGGGAGAGCAAATGTTTCGTGGCTTTCAAAACCTGCCTACCAACGTTCAGCCTGCGGCACATTGCCGGGATTCCAAGCCACTGGCATGGTGAGTATCATGGAGATGCATCTTAATGAAAGTTTAAGACTTGTGCATGCATGCCCGCATGCCTGTAATGTCTGCACAATTACTGCCCACCCCCCCCCCCCAGGTAAAGTAGGTAAAGCGAGAAGGGGAGACCCAACGATAAAAAGGAACCTTAAGCTGTAACTGGCAAAATGACAAATGGATTCTGACAGGCAGCCCTTTCCTGAATGTCGGATAAATATATAAGCTTATTATTATTCCTTCCCTATCCTATTTCTAACAAATCTGTGCGGAAGCGTCTACTATTGAGAACATATTTAGGCAGATAATGTTCAGCTGCTTCCCCCCTCCTCCCATTCGACTGGCCCCAGTGCAGCGAAGCTAAAGTAGTGATGCAGGGGAAGAAAGTGGCCAAGAGCAGGAAAAAAAAGTTATCTGGGTGGTGTAGTAGTTAAGAGGGGTGGTTTGGAGCGGTGGACTCTGATCTGGAGAACCGGGTTTGCTTCCCCACACCTCCACATGAGCGGCAGAGGCTAATCTGGTGAACTGGATTTGTTTCTCCACTCCAACGCATTAAGCCAGCTGGGTGACCTTGGGCCAGTCACAGCTCTCAGCCTCACCTACCTCACAGGGTGTCTGTTGTGGGGAGGGGAAGGGAAGGTGATTGCAAGCCGGTTTGATTCTCCCTTAAGTGGTAGAGAAAGTTGGCATATAAAAACCAACTCCTCTTCTTCTGTCCATCTACAAACACGATTTTAAGCTGGCGGTTTCTGACTAGCATACCAACCACGTTCTGCTCTCTCTCTCTCCAGAGCAACTGCACTCTTGCGGCTGCCCTGGCCTGTTAGCAAAAGCTTCGCCTCATCCCGGTAACCCCTCCGACCTTCCGCTCTCTTGCAGAGTCTGTCTTGTGAGAGGCGGCCAGCATGCTCATGAAGCGCAAGCCGACACTGTCAGAGCCGGTGGTCGAGAAGTTGTCATCAGTCTAGTGACCCAAATCTCTCAGCTCCTGCTGCTGCTCTTGCCAATAAGACAAGACTTTAAAAAAAAAAAAAAAACCTTTCTTATTCTGAATGGGGCAATTGATCCAGCTAGCCCAGCACTGATAGATTCTGCACTACTGGAGAAGGAGAAGGAGAGTTGGTTTTTATATGCCAACTTTCTCTGCCACTTAAGGAAAAATCAAACCAGCTTGCAATCACCTTCCCCTCCCCACAACAGACACCCTGTGAGGTAGGTGGGACTGAGAGAGCTCTAAGAGCTCTGACTAGCCTAAGGTCACTCAGCAGGCTTCATGGGGAGGAGTGGGGAAACCAACCCAGTTCACTCATGTGGAGGAGTGGGGAATCAAACCCGGTTCTCCAGATCACAGTCCACCGCTCCACTGCTCTTAACCACTACACCATGCTGGTTCTCTAAACACCGTCCACTAACCAAATACTGCGGCTGATAGGAGCTACTGGGGTGAGAGGCCAAGAGAATCCATATGGAAGGGGGGAATGTGGTTACAATTGATGCTGATTAAGGATGTTGTGGGAGCAGAAGAGTGGTCCAACTTCTGATTCTTATATGAAGTACACATGTAGATGCTTTATACTGTCTACTCAGGCGGGTGGTGGCTCTCCCGGGTCTTACGCAGAGGTCTTTTACATTACCTATTACCAGATCCTTCCTAGAGGCTTCCTAGAGACACCTGGTTGGATACTGTGTGAACAGACTGCTGGACTTGATGGACCTTGGTCTGATCCAGCATGGCCTTTCTTATGTTCTTATATTCTTATCCTTTAACTGGGACCTTCTGCATGCCAAGCAAATGATCTACCAATGAGCCATGGCCCCTCCCTAAGTACTCCCAGTACACATAGAACTGTACAGGCCTTATAGACCATCTAGCCTAAGCCCTGGCTCAATGCAAGTCCTCCAAAGCTAAATGGCCAACTGATGGCCTCTGTTTGAAGATCTCTGTTTGAAGACCCATGACCTAAGTAACGCTGATCTCTTCCCATTCCCACGTACACACAGTACACACCAAACCTTCAGGTTTGCAGAGTTGGGAATGAGCAGACTTCCCCAGTTCCATCTTTTTAATTGTTCTACAAGTTTGTACTGCTCTGCATGCCCCTGCTCTTTAATCCCAATTTAACTAAGGGACTTAAAAAACTAAAATTGGAGCATGCACACTTTGCAGTTTTCAGCTCCTTCATTTCATTTGCATTCTTTCCCCCTCTACATTTCCAATCCACATGTGCACATTAATAGAACACTGCCCAAAGGCCATTCATCTGATCATATCTATGGTTGCAGCAAGCCAGTTTGGTATGGTGGACATACATGCTCCTGCACATTTTTCATCACATTGTACTATTATTTTTATCCCCAGGAGCTCAAGGCAGCACTCTTCTTTCCATCATTTATTTGCACATAAGGTTGACAACCTCCAGCCGATGGCTGGAGATCTCCCGCTATTAGAACTGATCTCCAGGCGACAGAGATCAGTTCCCCTGGAGAAAATGGCTGCTTTGGAAGGTGGACTCTATGGCATTATACCCCCCTGAAGTCCCTCCCCTCTCCAAACCGCATCCTCCTCAGACTCCATCCCCAAAATCTCCAGGTATTTCCCAACCCAGAGATGGCAACCCTATCTGCACAACAGCCCTGTGAGGTAAGTAAGGATGAGAGAGAATTATAGGCCCAATGATTTTCTTTGCAAGTGGGGCTTTGAGACTGGGTCTCCCTAGGCCAAGTCCAACCTCTGACTACGACACCACACCAGCTCTCAAGATCAACATCCAGATTCACATGAAAGAGGTCCCCCCACAAAAACATCTGGAGTTTCAAGTTGCCTGATTTTATTCCTTTACTTTAAAAAAAATATTATTTATAGCCCACCTTTCCAAAAAGCCCAAGGCGACCAATAATCGACAAACCCTGCAAACAAGTACAATAAAACCACAAAACATCCTCATTAAAGATCAACAGTCACAAAACCGTCAGAACAGCCTATTACTATAAACTAGCCGAGTGCATTGATCAACCTACCCAATAAACAAGACTGATCAGACAGGGTGAACATCACTGACAAACAGCCCAATCAAAACATCATTCAGAGGCTCCATAGAAGAGAGCCGCCTTGTAGGCTTCTCCAAACCACTCCAGCGAGCAATTCCATTGCATTGGACTCAGTATCAGCGTTAAGCCCCCTATAGTCCACACACAGCCGGAGGTCCGAAGTTCCTTTCTTCTTTACGAAGAAGCAGGGTGACGAGAACGCAGCCTACATTTCCTGGGAACTCTTATCTCAGGATTGCTCTGCCTAGTTTTGCCTTCACTGGCTAGAATGCTTTTAAACATGTACCCTACCTCAGTATCACCATTAACAGCCTTCTTCTGTTCGATGACAGTGAGTTCTTCTATTTGTCTTTTTGCTCCTAATAAAGTATTACTGCTTCAGGACTTCAGCCTGGATGAGTTTGCTTATGGGATGCTAGGGACAGACGCCTGATCCTGACACTACTAGCCCTGTAAAGAACTGTACAGAACTGGTAGCTCAGCTCTTTCAGGGTAGTGATGCTGGTTATGAAACCCTTTTCTGGATTCTGCTTTCTGCAGTGGGACTGATGTATTCGGAAACCCACTTCTCTGAAATTTCTACAGAGCATTGTGCATGCACAGTGTGCGTGAAGCCTTTTCTCATTCCTTCATGTCTTTTTCTTTGTCACATGCTGTTCTTGCTAAAACACTAAGGTAAAGGTAAAGGTCCCCTGTGCAAGCACCGGGTCATTCCTGACCCATGGGGTAATGTCACATCCCGAGTTTTCTAAGCAGACTTTGTTTACGGGGTAGTTTGCCATTGCTTTCCCCAGTCGTGTTCCCTTTACCCCCAGCAAGCTGGGTACTCATTTTACCATCCTCGGAAGGATGGAAGGCTGAGTCAACCTTGAGCCGGCTATCTGAAACCGACTTCCGTCGGGATCGAACTCAGGTCGTGAGCACAGCTTGGACTGCAGTACTGCAGCTTACCACTCTGCGCTACGGGGCTCCTGCTAAAACACTACAAAAATCTTAACATGATGGTTTGTTTTTGTGCAGTATTTTTAGCAGTGTGCAATTGCACATAGCTACAAAAATTGGTTTGTAAATACTGTCATGTGAATAAAACTGCATCAAATCTCTTTTTATGTGGTGCTGCATCAATGTATGGAAGCACATGTGGAGATCAATAAAAGATTACAATTGATCCCATCATCTGTATGAACACATCAAGATTGCATTTTTGCAGTGTTTTAGCAATGCACGTTTATGCATTCAAAATGTAGAAGATAAAAGATGCAAGTGGATTGAATGAACATCATGTGTACATGTTCCAGTTTATTTATTTAGAACATTTTAACAGTTCCAGAAACACCAGTAATTTTTCAAAACTATCCAGTTAATTCAAGAGGAATGGGCCACAGTCCATTCATGGAACAAAAGGAGAAAATGGAACGGGAAAAAAATAATTGTATTGCTAGCCAAAACCCAAGGATGGTGTTAAACTATAGCCTGATTAGTGTACCGGTTTATGAACCATTCATGAAGATAATGATTGCTATATTGGCAACTGCTCTTAGATGCATTTTGGAAAACACGGTCATATGAAGATATATTGACTCTCTTATTTAAATTGAGCATCATTGTGCATGACTTGTATTTCTGTTCCTGCTCATTTTGAATGATAGGTGTGCGTTTCTCCCCGATTTATGTTTTCCTGCTTCTAAACACCTTTCATTGAGACGATCCAGATTTTTTTAGTCTTTTATTATGATTGGAGAGAATAAAGTGCTTTTCAGAACCATTATCTGAAAAGCTTTTGCTGCCGTCTTCTACGGTGAGGCTCTGAATGCAGCCGCTACCAGAATGCAAGACCCTTCCCTCCTCCTCCAACACACACACACAAAAAGAGCAACAAAATTACGGCAGGACACAAAAAGCGGGGCTTTGTGCTTCGCAGCAGACAGTTAGTATAATCGCCAGCTCCACAGAAGATGACTATAATGGGTCAAATCCTCAAATTCATATGAATTTTAATGCCCTGAGCTCAACTATATCTGCCATTTTCTCGGTGTTCTGGTTGCAATCTTCCATGAAATCCAAGAATGCCCTCTCCAATATACCATCCATGTGCTAGGTTCATCAGGCAAAATTGCTTTATGAAGAGTGGCTGTCCCAAACGTGGAGATTCGTTAATAGACAAGGATGAAGGCAAGGAAGTTGTGATGAAACAGAAATGATACAGTACATAAATTATGCAACTGTCCTGTGTGAATTAACCCACACTTAAACCCATCTAAAGCAGGGGTAGCAAACATACATCCTGTAGGCCAGATCCATCCCCTTGAGAGCTCTTATCCAGCCCACAAGCCAGCCGAGGCAGCCACCTCTCCCAGTCCTGGGCTGGCAAGGCATGGCTAAGGTTGCCAACCTCCAGGTACTAGCTGGAGATGTCCTGTTATTACAACTGATCTCCAGCAGAAAGAGATCACCTGGAGAAAATGGCCACTGCCTACTGATGCATCTTCTCTGTGGTGGCTCCCACCTTGTGGAACAGCCTGCTTGAAAAGGTAAGGCAGGCCCCGATGCATCTATCACTCCACAGAATGTGCAAAACAGAAATGTTCAAGGGGTAGGGTTGCCAACCTCCAGGTAGTAGCTGGAGATCTGCTATTACAAAGGATCTCCAGCCCATAGAGATCAGTTCCCCTGGAGAAAATGGCCACTGTGGCAATTGGACTCTATGGCATGGAAGTCCCTCCCCTCCCCAAACCCCACCCTCCTCAGTCTCCACCCCAAAAATCTCCCGCCGGTAGCAAAGAAGGACCTGGCAACCCTACTCCTTAGTGAGAACAAAGCTTTGCAAGCCTTTGTATCATAACCCCTTTAAGAAAGAAATCTCCCAAAAGGAATAGTTCAGCCACTACTCCTGAGAGCCAGCATGGTATCGTGGTTGGGAGCGGCGGACTCTAATCTGGAGAAAAGGATTTGATTCCCCACTCCTCCACATGAAGCCTGCTGGGTGATCTTGGGCTAGTCACAGTTCTCTTTGAGCTCTCTCAGCCTCAGATGCCTCACAAGGTGTCTGTTGGGGGGTGGGGAGAGGAAGGGAAGGAGATTGTAAGCCAGTTTGATTCTCCTTAAAAAGGTAGAAAAAAATCGGCATATAAAAACCAACTCTTCTTCTTCTTTGCTTGCATTGAAGGAATCTTGTTGCAACTTCTTCCACTGCCTTTCCACATAGATCACTGCATTCTAATCATCCCTGTGATTAAAAAAGGGGAATGAATGACAGCTCTCCTATGCCACAGCTGGACCGTTGCCAATAAATCTCCCTTTAAAAAGTCAAAACACCCAATATCTACAGAGGTGTTTAGAGAAGCTTTAATCAGATGCTGCTTAAGGTACAACTCACGGCTTAATTGCTCTCTAGGAAGCATCTCCTCGATTAAAGTAGCATGCCCACAACAGCTAACAAACAAGGTCCTGTTCTAAATACCTTCGTCTCATCCATCCCTGCTCAAAACGCTCCTTTCGAAATATCCCCTGCACCAAATTCCCCTGCAATAAATCTTTGTGCCTCAATTCACTGTGTTGGGGGACAGGTGGCATGAAGAGAGCTATAGATGCCTTCGTGGTAGAGACAGGGGGCAGGAGAAGATTTATGGAGCCTTCAGCCTCCGGGACACGCAACCCGGAGAGATTTATATCAGGCTTTCCTAGGAGAGCGGGCAATATGGGGAGATTTATCGGCACCGTCCCAACAGATGAGGAACCGCCACTACAAGCACACTTAGTCAATCTGCAAAATGGAGTGGCGGGCCCTGGACTCTGCTGTCAATTAGTGACAGCCACGAGCTGAATCGTGCGGAAAAGAGGAGCAAGGATGTTGGCTGAAGTCCGGACCACTGCAAGGGCTCGTCAACAGAATGGCAGGATCATGTCTTTTATGCCCAAAAGGCTGGCTGATGCCAATTTTGGAAATGGCATGGTCCAAGTGGCATTTTTATCTTACAGCTCTTTGTTGCTGGCCTGTCCACCCTTCAGAGCTTCATTTCTTTTATCCTTCTTGACCTCTGCCTCTTCAATTTATCCTTCAACCAAATTTGGGAGGCCATCCACTTACATTTTTAACCCCCTTTTCCCATTACATTTGCACCTAAAATACAGAGCTTTTTATAAGGAGCATTTGGAACTGCACTGCAGTTAGGGTTGCCAGGTGCCTCTTTGCCACCGGTGGGAGGTTTTTCGGGCAGAGCCTGAGGAGGGCGGGGTTTGGGAAAGGGAGGGACTTCAATGTCATAGAGTCCAATGGCCAAAGTGGCCATTTTCTCCAGGTGAACTGATCTCTATCGACTGGAGATCACTTGTAATAGCAGGAGATCTCCAGCTAGTACCCGGAGGTTGGCAACCCTAACTGCAGTGTATGTGTTTGCAATTTGTACATGAAGCTTGTGCTGCTACATGACCCCTGTGCGCTTTTCTTGCATTGCTCTGAGTCACATACCATGAAATCAAAAACCTACAGAAATCATAAAGCCGACAATTTGAAAAAAAGTGGCAGTAGACCTGGCCTCTGGAGTCTGGACATCAGGAGATCCAGTGTGGTACAGTGGCTAAGAGCGGCGGACTCTAATCTGGAGAAGTCTAATCTCCGCTCCTCCACATGAAGCCTGCTGGGTGACCTTGGGCCAGTCACAGTCCTTTCAGAATTCCCTCAGCCCCATATAGTGTGGGGCTGGCTGGGCGGATGGTCAGGCAGGCTCTTTCTCTCTCCCTCCCTCCTGGGGGAGGTGAGGCAAGGAGGGATGGCGCCCTCTTCCGGGGCCATTTGTTCCTCCGAGTCTGCCCCTGTTCCTATGCCACTTCCCAAGAGCCCTTTTCCTTACCCTGATCACTGCGGCTCCGCCAGTGGGCAGCGAGAGACCCTTCTGCCTGCTCTATGGCATCCAGGCTGCCAGGCCGATTAATTTCAGGAGGCTTCATCATGCCAAACACAAAGCCCTTCCGCTTATTTCCTTACGTGCTGTTATGCAGATACAGATAACTATTCAATCAAAGGTGGACGTATAATTACTGGCAAGGAATATCTGAGTGAAATACACCCACCTAAGATAAATCTAACAATAGTCCCACTAATCCACTATTGCTGCACGGTGACAGAGACTAACGCAGGACTATAAAAGAAGCCTAAGATAAGGGGGGGAAGCTCCAGCGAGCGTCTCCTGGGTGCTTAAACAAGCCAATTGGTATTCACTTCGTTCACTCGGTACTCTTGTTAGGTATTATGATTTTAAATATTAACACAGACGTAAAACATTAACGAGAAAAATATATTCAATTAAGACCTCGGAAGACAATTGTCAGTTTTACGGTGTAGGATAATTTATTTATATATTTATATATCTGTATATCGATATCGATAGATTGACTCAGCCTTCCATCCTTTCGAGGTCGGTAAAACGAGTACCCAGCTTGCTGGGGG
Source organism: Euleptes europaea (assembly GCF_029931775.1). Classification (NCBI taxonomy): domain Eukaryota; kingdom Metazoa; phylum Chordata; class Lepidosauria; order Squamata; family Sphaerodactylidae; genus Euleptes; species Euleptes europaea. The sequence goes on from NC_079316.1 coordinate 17,766,252, forward strand.
TAAAGGGAAGATGACTGGGGAAGGCACTGGCAAACCACCCCTTAAAACAAAGTCTGCCTAGTAAATGTTGGGATGTGATGTCACCCCATGGGTCAGGAATGACCCAGTGCTTCCACAGGGGACCTTTACCTTTATATTGATATCGGTATAAATATAGATATAGCACACATATCAAAATGTGAAAAAATTATATCTTGGATCCAGACGACATGTTCCAGAGGCACAAGGATTTCGCCCACGGAGCATGATTCCCCCCTCCCCCCCTCACAGGGCAACCAAAAATGCCCCCCCAATCCTATTCTTGGGAAGAGGGGACCCTCTGAAACAGGATTTCAGGAGCATTTCTGGGTGTCACTGGAGGGGCAGGGTGGGAAAAACTGCACTTTAAGGGCAGAAATCTTTCTGCCCACGGGAGCCTTAATCTGGATCCAACCACAAGCCATTAAACTATATATGGTCTGTTATGCATGTTTGTTTGCCTCACCGTTACCCCTCTGACAACTTCAGGTCTTTGTGTTGATTATGCATGCTATTTCCAACTGTCAGAGATCGCCTTGCTTTCCCCCCTGCATTTCCCCACATTTCCCCTGCGTTTACAGAGACCTATTTTATCTTGAATTCGAAAACGCTGGCAAAATGCAGGGAAATGCAGGGGGAAAGCGAGGCGACCTCTGATGGTTGGAAATGACATGCATAATCAACACAAAGACCCAAAGTCATTGGAGGGGTGACAGAGAGTGCATAAAAGATCTATGTTCTACAGACTTCTATTACTTATGCAGGTTTCTAGTCGATAAGGGTTAAAAGCGTTCAGAGTAAAGGGCTGGAAACAAATCCTGGCATGCATCACACACTTGACTGGTCTTCAGATGTCAAATCAAACCTGCCAGCCAGTCAACCTGAGCACTGGCACTGGGGCTGCTGGTGTGGGGCTGCCCATTTTTGGTGCCCCTGGTGACCCCTGCACTCTGGAGCTCTAGGAAATTCCCTAGGGTTGTCTCGTGGGCATGCCACTCCTGCACATAACTAGTCAGTGCAGTGATAGCATCAAGAACAATTTCAGGTGCAGCACCAAAAATTGTCATAAATGCCAGAAAACATTCCTAGGTATAAATAAAGCCAGTTCCCACATTTCTCCTTGATAATATTCTCAAAGATGGTTCTGGTAGAGAGCCAGCATTGTGTAGAGAGCCAGTGTGGTGTAATGGTTAAGAGCGGTGGTTCGGAGTGGTGGACTCTAATCTGGAGAACCGGGTTTGATTCCCCACTCCTCCACATGAGCGGCGGACCCCAATCTGGTGAACTGGGTTGGTTTCCCCACTCCTACACATGAAGCCAGCTGGGCGACCTTGAGCTAGTCAAAGCTCTGGTCTTCAAAGCTCTCTCAGCCCCACCTGCCTCATAGGGTGTCTTGTGGGGAGGTGAAGGGAAGGTGATTGTAAGCTGGTTTGATTCTTCCTTAAGTGGTGGAGAAGGTCGGCATATAAAAACAAACTCTTCTTCTCCTTCAAAGACAATATGAACATATGGACCTCTGTGAGTACTACACAATATATGCTGCATGGCATTTGTCCAAAAGCCTGTGTTATATCCCAGATCATCTGTTGCTCAGTAACATCCTTTTCTCTTTATACTACATGAAGATTTCTAGTTTTTGTGCCATTACATCCACTACAGCCTCACAATTATTGATTGTTCAAGAGACCTGTTCGTTCCATTCCAAAAGCAACTTTCCATATGGACCATGATATCACTCCCACATATCCCCGACTCTTCTTCTCTGCCTAGTATTCAAGACTTAAGCTACAATTAGCAGACCCAGTCAGGTGTCAGAATCAAAAATCCCACCTATTATCTTCTTTCCAGAAGGAAGATTATTATTTTTGCCTGCAACCTGAAGTACCATACATTCTGCCATCTCCAGATTTCACCACTTTATGCGTGGTGTGGTTAGACTAGGGGAGAGACCGTGGCTCAGCGGCAGAATGCCTGCTTTGCATGCAGAAGGTCCCGGGTTCAATCCAGTTAAAAGGATCGGGTAGTTTGTCTTCTGCCTGGGAACCTGGAGAGCCACTGCCAGCCTGAGTAGACAATACTGACCTTGATAGACCACTGATCTGACCCAGTATAAAGCAGCCCCTCAGCATTACTTTTTGGGAGGTTTAAGAAAATCCCATATTCTAAAAGACTTTGCCCATGCAGTATGAGCAATGTAGAATCACTACATGTTTGTTTTTTGGTATTGTCCTATGTTTAGGGTTGCCAACCGCCAGGTACTAGCTGGAGATCTTCTGCTATTACAACTGATCTCCAGCAGATAGAGATCAGTTCCCCTACAGCTTTGGCAATTGGACTCTATGGCACTGAAGTCCCTCCCTCCCCAAAACCCCTCCCTCCTCAGGCTCCACCCCCAAAACCTCCCGCCGGTGGTGAAGAGGGACCTGGCAACCCTAAGCATCTCATCTGCTTTGACCCAACCACTATGGGAATGATAATTAAGGTTGCCAACCTCCAGGTAGTAGCTGGAGATCTCCTGCTATTACAATTGATCTCCAGCAGTTAGAGATCAGTCCCCCTGGAGAAAATGGCCACTTTGGCAATTGGACTCTATGGCACTGAAGCCCCTCTCCTCCACAAACCCCACCCTCCTCAGGCTCCGCCCCAAAAAACTCCCATTGGCGAAGAAGGACCTGGTAACCCTATCTATGTTGATAACCCAAGCTAAATTTCGTAAGTCACTCTTAGATGAATGGAACGGAGTTTCGGAGAACTGTGAAGTTCAGTTTCTTCTCTCTGGACAACACTCCGATATAATGGAAAGGTCAGCAAAATTTCTACAACTAGATATGAGGCTTCGAGAATCTAAATATTGACCCTAACTGGTCCTAGCTTTTGTTCTCCTTGGTTTTAGCCCCTGTATTAATTGCATATATGCCCACAAAGGTGCTGCTGCTGCTGTATAAAGCAGCTTCCTGTGTTCATGAGACTACACCACGCAGGGGAAAGTGAAGTAATCCCTTCTGCTGGCCAATGAGATGCCTCCCTTTAAAATGAGACAAAAATCTCAAGAGACTACGGATTGCAGCTGAACCTGCTGCAATTGCATATCTGCAATAAACCACTGTCCCTGCCTACTATTCTGATGACAATTAGCAGAAAGCAAGCTCATTTGCTAAACACGCTGCAGACCTTTAATTCTATGCTGTAATTACCTATTATATTGTTTGGCGGCGGCTGTGCCGAGAGGAATTCAAAACAAAAATGGCACTCAACCACAAATGATTTAATATTTCCATCATTTTAACTTAGGCGGTAGGCAGTATATATAACAAAAGTAGCAGGTTTTTCAAGAATACAAATGTGTGTTCTGGCAAATTAGCTGGAGCCGATTAAAACAACAACAACAACAAAAAACCTCTTTGAAAGTCATGAGCTAAAAGTGGATTTCAAATTACTGTTAAATATTGACATATTCCAGTTACCCTGAATTCTATATCCTTTCATCCTGCCCTTCTTCCAGGAACTCAGCAGTGCACAAAGTCTCCCCACACATACAGCCAGAGTGGTGTAGTGGTTAAAAGAGGTGGTTTGGAGCAGTGGACTCTGGAGGACCAGGTTTGATTCCTCACTCCTCCACATGAGCGGCAGAGAATAATCTGGTGAACTGGATTTGTTTCCCCACTCCTACACACAAAGCCAGCTGGGTGACCTTGGGCTAGTCACAGCTCTCTCAGCCCCACCTACCTCACAGGGCATCTGTTGTGGGGAGGGGAAGGGAAGGCGATTCTAAGCCGGTTTGATTCTCCCTTAAGTGGTAGAGAAAGTCGGCATATAAAAACCAACTCTTCTTCTTGTTCTCTCAACAACCCTATGTGGAAGATTAATCCAAGAGAGAATGACTGGCCAAAGTTGCCAAGGGAGCTTTCAGCCAGGATTTGAACTAGGGTCTCATATGTCCTAAGATACTCTAACCACTAATCCACAGTAACTTTTTATGCAGGGACATTCCCTCGCGGTCACCTCTGCCAACTGTTTTGGGGCTTCCTTTGGATAATGCATGCCTTTTCACCCGTCAGAGGCCGCCTTGCTCTCCCCGCGTGTTTTGCCCACATTTTCCAGATTCTGGCTAAAATGGCATCTGGAAAACATGGGCAAAACGCATGGGGAGAGCGAGGTGACCTCTGACGGCCGGAAAAGGCATGCATAATAAAAAGGAATCCCCGAAGCAGTCTGTGGGGGTGTCTGTGGGAAACATCCCTTCATAAAAGGCCTCATATCAGGGTCAGAATCAAAAGAACAGGTGCGAAGAAGAAGAAGGAGAAGGAGAAGGTGAAGAAGAAGAAGAAGAGTTGATTTGTATATGCCAATTTTCTCTAACATTAAAGGAAGAATCCAACTTGCTTACAATCACCTTCCCTTCCCCTCCTTGACTTGGCTGTCCACAGGAATCCCCGCTGTGATTACTTTGAGGCTAGACTACTACAATATACTGTACGTTAGTTTTTCTTTTAAGTATGTGGACATAATGGAAATAGTTTTATTTTTATATGACTGAACGTGTCCTGAAAGAAAATGAACTATTACGTATAGCAAAGCTTATGGGCACCTTGAAGAAAGTATGAAGCAAAATGCCTTCTATTGTTTTCTATAAATAATTTTTGTACAATAAACATTTTGGAATATACTGTACGTGGGCTTGCCCTTAAAGACCACTCAGAATCGCCAGTTAAGAAAGAACATAGCAACTCAGTGGCTATCGGGCACTAGGTGGAACATGCATGTCACACCCATTCTGTAGGCACTTTATTGGGTACTGATCAGCTATTGGGTTCAGTTCAAGGCGCTGGTCATCACCTGCAAAGGCCCTTCATGGCCTTGGGCCCACATAACTGCAGGTCTGCCTCTCCTGCTCCACTCTGCTGTGACAGCTGGGTTCACGTGAGCAAAACGTCCGAAGGTGCCACCTTGCGAACAGAAAAGATCGGCAACTGCCTACTGATGCATCTTCTCTGTGGCAGCTCCCACCTTGTGGGACAGCCTGCTTGAAAAGGTAAGGCAGGCCCCGATGCATCTATCCCTCCACAGAATGTGCAAAACAGAAATGTTCAAGGGGTAGGGTTGCCAACCTCCAGGTAGTAGCTGGAGATCTCCTGCTATTACAACGGATCTCCAGCCTACAGAGATCAGTTCCCCTGGAGAAAATGGCCGCTGTGGCAATTGGACTCTATGGCATTGAAGTCCCTCCCCTCCCCAAACCCCGCCCTCCTCAGGCTCCACCTCAAGGGACCTGGCAACCCTATCAAGGGGGCACTTTTGTAAAGAGATTAGAACATCTGGTATAAAAGAAAAGCGCGGAAGGTCACTTCATAAGGAATAGATTGGTAGTTTTTTTGTATGTATCACCTTCCTTTTACTGCACTGTCTTCTACCTTTGTTACCCATGTTCTGTACTATGGTATGCAATGCCTTAAGAAGTGTTTTCCCCTCCTTTTTGTTTGCAAGGCTGTCCAATTCTGTAATCCTAGTCCTACTATACCGATAACTGGGGTTCTCTGCTATCTGATTGTTTTATATTCTGTAATTTGCCATGACCCTCAACAAGGAAGGCAGGCTATAAATGATGTAAATAAATAAACACATGCAGCCGGGAAATAATGGCTTGGATCCAACCCGCTTGGAGCCAACCCAAAGACACCCACTGTCTGTTTTCTAATTCCCTCCTCCTGCAGACACTTACATCATTTCCATCTCTGCTCCTGGAGGGATAGGGTTGCCAGGTCCCTCTTTGCCATCGGTGGGAGGTTTTTGGGGTGGAGCCTGAGGAGGGCGGGGTTTGGGGAGGGGAGGGACTTCAAGGCCACAGAGTCCAGTTGCCAAAGTGGCCATTTTCTCCAGGTGAACTGATTTCTACCGCCTGGAGATCAGTTGTAAGAGCAGGAGCTCTCCAGCTAGTACCTGGAGGTTGGCAACCCTATGGAAGGAGGTCCCCTGACCATGGAGGTAATGGTTCACAAGGCGCACTGGGCTACAGTGTAAGACAGAAGATGGGAAAGCTCTGCTTGCTTCTTCAGATCCAAGCCACTCCACTGTCTTGCATCAACCCTAGACTGAGAAATGTTTCTCCCAGCAGCAATGTAATGAGCGGGATAATTAAGTTGCCCTTCGGAGCGTATTAATAAAAAACAACTGTCCTTGCAAACTACTTTGCTTCCAACTCTGTCGCAGATTTCCGCCTGTAACTCTATATTATAATAACAACCAGCTATCTACACCACTCGCAACCATGGCTTGAAAGTGCATCTGCCAGAATCATCCTAGCCCTACATAGGCTATGTATCCTAGGCAACCAAGTAATGGCTAAAGCACCACCGTTTTTCTGAGGAACGTGATGTGGAAAGCAATCGGAAGGGCTTGATTTCAGAGGAAATTCCTTTTTCAATGTTGAGTGCTTCACTGTATTACTCTTTGTCCCACTCTGGGACATGTGGTTTTTCAGAAGGGTTGTGACTTATTCCCTGAGAATACCATCGGACCGTTTGCACAACCAAGATCTGAAGAACAACATACTGAAGACACATCAGTACAACAAACCACTACACTAATGCTGCCAGGTTTTTACAACCATTTTATGTTTCCCACAGAAACGTTTTCAGTCTCTGACTGTTGGAATCTCCTGCCTGAACTTCCATTCGCTGATAAAATTAAAATGGCCTAAAGAACCACCTCTTTCCCTCATAGCAACATCATGTCCATTCCTTTGTTGGATATATTCCCAGGCCCTAGAGACTACTCTTAGGGCTGTTTAGCTTGGAAAGAAGGCAGTTAAGGGGAGACATGATAGAGGTCTATAAAATTATGCATGGTTTGGAGAGAGTGGACAGGGAGAAGCTTTTCTCCCTCTCTCATAATACCAGAACACCAGGTCATCTGCCAAAGATGGAGGGTGAGAGATTCAAAACTGATAAAAGGAAGTATTTCTTCACACAATGCATAAGTTAAATTGTGGAACTCCCTGCCCCAGGATGTGGTGATGGCTGCCAACTTGGAAGGCTTTAAGAGGGGAATGGACATGTTCATGGAGGAGAGGGCTATTCATGGCTACTAGTAAAAATGGATACTTGTCATGATGCATACCTCTTCTCTCCAGGATCAGAGGAGCATGCCGAATATATTAGGTGCTGTGGAACACAGGCAGGATGGTGCTGCTGCAGCCGCCTTGTTTGGGGGCTTCCTAGAGGCACCTGGTTGGCCACTGTGTGAACAGACTGCTGGACTTGATGGGCCTTGGTCTGATCCAGCATGGCTTTTCTTTTGTACTCTCAAATACCTGTGAACTATTTTCTCTTTTGGAGTGACTGTATTTTTTTTTCCTGCTAAGACAAGGTTTATTCACTCAAAATGGGATGAATATATTTACAAAAGACAATCTTCACCATTAGATAATGATAATTTTAGCAATGTCATAGACATATACAACATATTTTCAAGTATATGTTTATTATTCAAATATGAATAATTTTGGCACCAGTTAATATCCTATAATGCATTTTATGATTATACATTCTAAAGATTTCAGTGTTGTCAGATCTAAAGTTTATATTCAAATATGACGGTAATCCTACTGACATTAACAGTAGGACTACCAACATATTTGGATATAGTGTTAAGGCTCACTGTTTCTGTTCAAGTAACACACTTTCTTTTGTTTGGTACAAAATTTGTGTTTTCTATTTTCAACTTTTTAAATAGTTGAAAAGTAGAGCATCTGCTTGGCATGCAGAAGGTCCCAGGTTCAATCCCTGGCATCTCCAGTTGAAAGGACCAGACAGTAGGTGACGTGAAAGACCTCAGCCTGATACCCTGGAGAGCCGCTGCCAGTCAGAGTGGACAATCCTGACCTTGATGGTTTATATATAACACTGTTATATAAAAACACTAATTGAAAAAATAATATTTAGATAAAAAAATCTTTATTGAACTTTATATAGTTGGTATATTGGAATATCAGCATATTGGACAGTGGACCACCACTGCTGGTTCTCTGCAACCTTCAGGTACTAGCTGGAGATCTCCTGCTATTACAACTGACCTCCAGCCGATAGAGATTAATTCACCTGGAGAAAATGGCGGCTTTGGCAATTGGACTCTATGGCATTGAAGTCCCTCCTCTCCGCAACCCCCCCTTCTCAGGCTCCGCCACAAAAACCTCCTGCTGGTGGCAAAGAGGGACCTGGCAACCCTACTCCCATTCTAACCTATGGCTAGATCACACTCTTCAACAGCTCTTTTCAGAGTACAGCAAAATGTCTAATTAATCCTCCAGACAACACAGATCACACTGGAAAAACATCAGCTGTCTGCAACTAAAATCTTGAGATGAACAAAACATGACCCTTTATTTCTGTTCATACTTTGGCCTTCCTGCATTCTGGTGTCATGTTTGGAAAACTTATAGGTAAGAATGGATATGCAATTTTCACAATATAAACCCAAACCATTGTGAGTTATTATTATACCTTTTTTTATGCTGAGGGTTTCCCATTATTCCATTAAAAAGATGCATTCTTTTTTCTCTACAAAAACGTTGTAGTTCAACAATGTATACCTAGTATTTTCCAGAACATAGCTGACAATCACCGAAGGGCTTTATGTTTGGAAATCTGAAATAAGTTCTGCTTTATTGTTCCCACAAAATCACACCTACTAATGCTCAGTAATGGATACATTCATTCAGGTCACAAGACGGAATACTACACACAACAGTATATTGTAACAGGTTTTTAATAATACATTAAAAAAGCCATTTGGAAATCAACACATTATTAGTAGAGCTGCCAGTCCTGGCCTGGCAACAAGTGGAAGACTGGGGGTGGTAGGGGGGGGGGTTGACCTTCAGGCCTATGGGGTGACATTACGTCGAAGAAAATCCCAGAAGTGACATCATGCCTCTCTGGGAATCATCCAAAACTCTATGATAAAACTAAAGAGTTTTCAGCAATTCCTACAGAAGACTGACATCACTTCCGGGGAAAACCGCTGGCCCAATAGTTCTTTTTGTTTCTTTCATTGATTTCTTTTTACATTTTTATTCTTTTCATTTCAGAACAGCGGCAAGAAATGGGAACTGGGGGAGGTCTCCCATCCAAGTACTAACCAGGGCTGACCCTGATCAGCTTCTGAGATCTGACACGATCAGGCTAGCCTGGGCCATCTAAGCACTGCTCTGTTTCATTTCAGCAACATGACTGCTTCGTGTGCCTTCACCCTGTACCCATGGGCCCCTAGCTTGTGCCCCCAGTCCCTGGTATGTCACAAGACAATCCCCTGAACTGTAGACCAACCTGTAGTGTGATCCACAGGACTGGCGTATCAGGAGAGTTTGGGAACAGAGGCAGTCTAAATTTATTGTCCAGTAGACAACAGCTGTTATCAGTTCAATAAATTCTTCACAGTAGCTGAGAGCGTGACAGAACGCTGCAGAAATACCTCTTCCACGTGGGCTGTCCTTATGTCTCCGAGTAACCTTTCAAGGCGCTAGAAAAGAGAAACTGTACGAAGGACTGTGCAGGTGTGTCCTTTAACAAGACTATTACAGAGATGTGCCATCTGGCATATTCAGGTGTCTTACAAAGAAAGAAAACGTTTTTAGTGAATTTTTTTCCTATTAGAGATCAAAGGGAAATGGCATAAGGAATGAGGACTGAGTGAATGCCCTTCATTCCATTTTAGTAGTTCCACGAGTTTGCTTGGGGACATGTTTCACTTTACATGCCACCCAGCTGAACTGCGCATGTGCAGTTTGCTGCAGTTTCCCATTAACCTCTTGCTCTTTTTCCCCCTTAGACAGCACTCATGTGTAAGAATGCATGTATTTAATGATTACAAGGCTAATTTCCTGGGTATGTCCATGATAGGATGTTTTGGAGGTCATTAAGTCAGGGTCACCATAAGTCAGAAGAGACTTTACATCACTTAACACACACATGTCCATGGGTCTAGTCACTGACATGTTCTGGGTGTTCAGTGGATCCCAGATGTACAGGGATCATGTGGTGGTGGAAAGTGCTGTCAAGTCTCAGCTGACTTATGGCAACCCCATCGGGTTTTTAAGGCAAGAGATGTTGAACACATGAAGCTGCCTTATACTGAATCAGACCCTTGGTCCATCAGTCAGTATTGTCTACTTAGACTGGCAGCAGCTCTCCAGGGTCTCATGTGGAGTTCTTTCACATCACCTACTTAGCTAGTCCCTTTAACTGGAGATGCCGGAGATTGAACCTGGGACCGTCTGCATGCCAAGCAAATGCTCTACCACTGAGCCACAGCCTCTCCCGTAAGGGATTTAGACTGTTCCCAAACTCTCCTAATATGTTTGGAGGCGGTTTGCCATTGCCTGCCTCTGAGTGGGCTGAGAGAGTTCAGAGAGAACTGTGACTGGCCCAAGGTCACCCAGCAAGCTGCTTGTGGAGGAGTGGGGAATCCAACCGGGTTCTCCAGATAAGAGTCTGCCACTCTTAACCACTACACCACACTGGCTCTCTCACAGGGACCACGGTGAGTGGAAAAGAGGAGTTGAGGCACTCCCTGTGCCATTGTCCTGACATGAAATGGCCCTGAAGAACCGCTGTTTGCTCTGATGTACTGATATGGCTACACTGCAATTTCCCCTAACAAAGCCAACAGTGGCTCCAGTTCACAGAGCCATTTCAGGTCAGGAAAATGGTACAGGAGGGAATGTCTAAGCCCCCAATGCCTGCTCATTCTTGTCCCAACTTAGGAAGTACTGAGTTACCTGACCACATGTGTGACCAGCTTCAGGGACAAACCAGGGTAAAATATAATGTGAAATTAGGCCATGAAGTGTTGAAAAGCAGCTATTTTGAAGACTGCATTTAACCAGTCCATCTGGAGAGTGGGCTGTATTTTACCATCTCGATCAGCTGTACTCAAAGCCTTTTTCTAGCATAAGTGGCTGTTCCTCGAGAGAAAAGTTTTGAACTTTGCTAAATGGTAAGGTAGGATGTGAATCAGTAAAATGGCGACCACCCAAGCTACAAAAACCGTCCAGCATACCAGTCCTGTGGATCAGATGAAAGGCTAGCATACAAATAGAAGGAACTAGTTCGCCAGGACAGAGAAGGGGAGCATACAGTAGCCTTATAGATATATTTCAGACAGAGGACATCTGAACACACGAACACATGAAGCAGCCTTATACTGAATCAGCCCCTTGGTCCATCAAAGTCAGTATTGTCTACTCAGACCGGCAGCAGCTCTCCAGGGTCTCAGGCAGAGGTCCTTCATATCACCTACTTGCCTAGTCCCTTCAAGTGGAGATGCCGGGGGTTGAACCTGGGACCTTTTGCATGCCAAACAGATGCTCTACCACTGAGCCACAGCCCCTTCCCAGGACAGTTTATGGCACCATCACAGTTCTGCCAATTCTCCCAACAGATGCACAGGAGCATACAAAGCTACCTTATACACAGTGAAACACAGATCTGACCATCTATAGTAGTATTTGCTGTGTTTCAAGACTATTTTTCAGCCACAATGGCTCCCAAGGCTGTTTGTTATTTTAATTGTATTTTTTTTTAAATCATGGAGTAAATCAGCTGTGCTAAAAGGAAGTGGCACTAGGCTGTCTGTGATGATACAGTCCTCTCCAGATGTTGCCCAGTGTGGTATCAGCAAAACAAGGCTCCAGGCAGTGGTCTTTCCTAGCTCTGTTCCCTGGGATACTTGTTGCTAGATATGGTGTGGGTGAAACCAGGAATCTTACAAATGCAAATCACATGTTCTTCCTCTGAAAAGAAGAAGAAGAAGAAGAGTTGGTTTTTATATGCTGACTTTCTTTACCACTTAAGGAAGAATCAAACAGGCTTGCAATCACCTTCCCTTCCCCACCCCACAACAGACACCCTGTGAGGTAGTTGGAGCTGAAAGGATGTGACTAGCCCAAGGTCACCCAGCTGGCTTCATGTGTAGGATTGGGGAAACCAACCCAGTTCACTAGATGAGCATCCGCCACCCATGTGGAGGAGTGGGGAGTCAAACCTAATATTGCCTTAAATATGACTAAGTGGACAACTGTTCTACTGCAGTCTCATGGAATTAACCGTTGCTTGTATCTTGAAAATAATGAGTTGGACATAAACCACGGAGCTGAATCCAAAGGATGCTCTTCCTATGAGTGGAACTGGTCCTTTGGATCCAGCTCCAGCATTTGGATCCAGTCCAGTGGGATTTGTGCAAATATATTTACTGTATCTAAATATTAACGCAAACAGAGATGCTAGTTACAAAAAGCATGCATATATCTTTAAATGATTCCAGTTAATTTGAATATGCTGTCTTACTTCTGCCATCCACAAGAATGGGCACATTTGTCAAGATCTTCAGGTATATGTTTTTCTTCAATTTTATTTCTTAAAAACGTGATAATTGGAACATTCACTCATTTTTAATTAGCCCTATTATAGAAGTAAGAAATGTTTTTTTTCCCATGTGCTCATTTTCAAAAAGAGAGAAAGAGAGAGAAAATGCCTTATATTGATGTACATCTGTCACAAACAGTACAAATCAGAACTGCGGAACACATTTGCATTTCCTTCAGTGACACCCTATACGCAGGAGAAAGGAAGGCACCATTAGCAGATTTCAAACAGCATGTGGATTGCTTTTATAACAGAGCCTGATTGCCTGTCTTTTACACCTACACAGCTTATGTTCTTAGCCAAAGCAATTTAAAGAATAAAAAAAAGCCCTTAGGATTTCAACTCCTTAAGAAAAACTTGCTGAAAATAACTCTGCAGTCGGTACCTCCAAAATCATTGGAAGACTAAAAGCTTAGACTCTCTTAAACACAAACACCACACTTCTTAATCGGTTTTTTTGCTTCTAACGGCTCAGCCCCAGGACTTCTTGCATGGACAAATCCACTGCCAAGATAGGGCAGAAGAGCCATTGTGTTGATGGGCAGCCATGGTTAAAGAGAACGTTATGTGTATTGTATAAGGTTGCCAATCTCCAGGTAGTAGCTGGAGATCTCCCGCTATTACAACTGATCTCCAGCAGCGAGACATCAGTTCACCTGGAGAAAATGGCTGCTTTGGCAATTGGACTCTATGGCGTTGAAGTCCCTTCCCTTCCCAAAACCCCACCCTCCTCAGGCTCCACCCCCAAAAAAACCTCCCGCCGGTGGCAAAGGCGGACCTGGCAACCCTAGTATTGTATCCTGAGGTGTACCCACCAGTCTACACGCATTCATTCAAATGTCTGCATAGGGTCTATGGTGCATGCACATGAAGACTCTCCACATGAGCAGGAACCCTGAAAAAAGCAGTGGTTCCCTCTACATGGAGAATGCAGTACACATACAGACTTGGTGCACCTATTCTAACAATGTGTATACATGGCGGGGACAGAGTTTGCTACCACGATCCTGCTCCTTCCGTGCACATTCTTATTTCATTTCACCTATCCGAATGTTGGTTACAAATATAGAATCACAGAATCATAGAGTTGGAAGGGGCCATGTAGGCCATCTAGCCCAACCCCCTGCTCAATGCAGGATCAGCCTAGAGCATCCCTGACAAGTGCTTGTCCAGCCTCTGTTTAAAGACTGCCAGAGAGGGGGAGCTCACCACCTCCCTAGGTAGCTGATTCCACTGTCGAACAACTCTTACTGTAAAAAATATATTCCTAATGTCCAGCTGGTACCTTTCCACCCTCAATGTAAACCCATTATTGTGAGTCCTATCCTCTGCTGCCAACAGGAACAGCTTCCTGCCCTCCTCTAAGTGACAGTCCATCAAATACTTAAAGAGAGCAATCATGTCCCCCCTCAACCTCCTCTTCTCCAGACTAAACATTCCCAAGTCCCTCAACCTTTTCTCCTAGGGCTTGATCTCCAGGCCCCTTGTCGCTCTCCTATGCACATCCTCCATTCTGTCCACATCCTTTTTGAAGTGGCGCCTCCAGAACTGCACACAATACGCCAGGTGTGGCCTGACCAATGCTGTGTACAGTGGAACTATGTACTTATTATGTACTTAAAGGAATTTAAAGCAAATTCAAGCGAAGGAGGAGGAGGAGGAGGGGGGAGGAGGAGGAGGAGGGAACAGGGAAATGGGTTGTGGAGGACTCTTGGACAGGCAATTAGACATTATGACTTTCTGGCCCACTCCAGTCACGTGACTCCAAGTTATATATTATAACTGAGATACTGCCATCAATATACATTTGCATTAATTTTCTTGATTTCCTCCCCCCACCCCACCCCCGGTCCTTTGCAAATTTGACTGAAAGAACAGAAGAGCACTCTGGTGCTTCTGCAAAGACAAAAAAAAAAGTATTTATCCAAAGACAAAGGATAAAGCGTTTCTGTTCCTTTGGAAAAGAAGTAACGCCAATACAGCTGCTTCTGCGCAATAAACGTGTCTTTTATTTTCTGTCCTCTGTTACTGTACATTGGTTGCTATTAATTTTAAACTTTCCTTGCATTTTGTAGGCAATAAAAAGAGCAATAAAACTGGTCTTTTTCTGCAAAATGTGCAGTTCTGAGGCCTTGTTTTTAATACAGACCTACGCGCTTTAAGAGGTACACGCAGCTATTTCCCTGCTTTTAAACGCCGTTGTATGTAAGCCATGACAACCACATTTCCCAGAAACGAGAGAGCGGGTGCATTATGTGGGCAGTGCTGTGCTCAGTTATGCCTAGCAGAGTTCGGTAATTGGCAGTACAACATGGATGAGCCAACACAATCCCCGGCCAAACAGTTAAAGCAATTCAAGTGTGCTCGGCTGGACTGACTCAATGTAGCAGGAAGGAGGAAAGCAGTCGCCGGGCGATTTAGACTGCACGGATACCATTCAGGCAACATCAGCTCTGTTCCCCACTGGGCTACCTACTGGGTGGAATCTTTGCTGTGGTCCGGGTTGGAAGTTGGGATGAAAAACTGACCCTTACAAAGGTTGCTCTTGATTCAAAGCACAAGCAAAAAGAAAATTGTGCAGAATACGGCGGCCAGGTCCCTCCTGGCAACCGGCAGAAGGTTTAGGGAGGTAGGTTCAGGGGTGGATGTGACCCCCCATTCAGTTACGCGACCCCATATGGGATCGCGACCCAGAGTTTAAGAAGCTTTGCTCCAGATTAGAGTCTACCGCTCCTAACCACCGCTCTTAACCACTCCACCACGCTGGTCCTCCATAAGGAAGCAGATATTCCAAACTTTTTAATAACCTTTATGTATAATTAATTACAACGCAATAAGGCTATGAATTCTGATATCTGTATATTAATTTTGTATTTGAATGTAAACTGCGCTCTTAAATTGTTGGTGACTGATCTCTTGATCATAATAAATGTCGGTTGACTGATAAAAGAACCATTGTTACCAACCGAACTTAGTCCACCCCAAGTCCCCCAATTTGTGTCACATCGCAAGCCTGTTTTTGTAAATGAGACTGGTGACACCCAGAGTTGGTAGTGGTTTGAGAAAGGATGTTCTTGTGCCACACAAATGATCTTCACTGCCACCTAGGGACAACTACATCTTGGGAACGATAAAAAAAAATTAAAATTTATTTTCTTGAGGCAAAGGGGAAATAAATAGATACATGATGGGTCAACACAGCCTCTTAAATAGGGCTGCCAACCTCCAGGTACTAGCTGGAGATCTCCTGCTATTACAACTGATATCCAGCCGATAGAGATCACTTCGCCTGGAGCAAATGGCTGATTTGGCAATTGGACTCTATGTCACTGAAGTTCCTCTCCTCCCCAAACCCTGCCCTCCTCAGGCTCTGCCCCCCAAACCTCCCACTTTTGGCGAAGAGGGACCCGGAAACCCTACTCTGCCCTGTGATTAGGATTGCCAACCTCCAGGTAGTAGCTGGAGATTTCCTGCTATTACAATGATCTCCAGCTGACAGAGATCACCTGGAGAAAATGGCCACTTTGGCAACTGGACTCTATGGCGTTGAAGTCCCTCCTCTCCCTAAACCCCGCCTTCATCGGGCTCCTCCCCAAAAACCTCCCGCCAGTGGTGAAGCGGGACCTGACAACCCTACTCTTAAAGTGCCTTCCGCTCTCTTGAAAAACAGTTGTCCACCTCCAGCATTAAACAAGTTAGAAAAACAGGTTGTGATGTGGCACACATGTGCACTTGTTCTCTTTAAAATGAAGCACTCCTTGGGTTTACCTTAAGTAGCTCTTTACATCCCAGCTCCTGTGTGGTAGTCCATTTTGCTACCAATTTTAAAAACAACCACAAAGGGGTTCTTTTGGGGACCAAAAAAAGAATCAGCAACAAAAACAGAGAACTGGTTAAAGAAAACCCTAGCTCTACATTGTTAAATCCAAAGCAAGATACAGTAATTTAGATTTGATTTCACCACTCGGTAGTTGTTATTCTTTAGTGGAAGCACTTTTGTACAGCTCGAGATAAAACTAGTCCAGATTACTTCAACTTCGATTAATGAACAAAGTTCACCCAAGGTGCTCTCTGCAGTAATAAGAATTACTGTGGTGGTACAAAACGGGTGGGTGGGTGGGTAACCACTGGAATTGTGTTCCTTAAATCTTATTTCGCTGGGGGTAGCTTTTGTGCTTAATCACCTACTCCTTGGACTAACGCGATGGGAGAGTGGGACCAAAGAGTGGTTCGAGCCATCTGTTCGCCAGCAGTCATTTAATAAATAAGTAACTCGCAGTGGTAGCTGGAGGGGAAATCAAATACCAGAAATGAATCCAGACCAGCAAATCGAAGCAGCAGTTTCATTAACGCCCATCAAAACAAAGTGCCAGACCGTGGCCCTTTGTGTTTATCGCTTCCTGGGTTCCTCCGCTGTAAACAGCAGCCTCTGAAAGGCCTGTTGCAACCGACTCGTCCAAGATTCAGTCCTAAGCAATCCAAAAAGCTCTCGATAAGAAGTTCTTGGTAACTGCAGGTTGGGAAGAGCCTCTTGAAACAAAGTGAGGGTCTGTGGGATCCAGCCTTATAGGCTGAATCCAGCCAGCTTTTTCACACGATCTCGCCCAATACCTCCTGCTACTACCACCCCACATGGTTTTTGCACATGCGGCTCCCATGAATCTCAGCACAGCCTTTTTTGGTGGTTATTGAGGACCTTTTTCATCAGTATTAAAACTAATTGCATCCAAACGTATGCCAATAAGTAATCTGAACTTCGGTATATTCCTGGACGGAGGCTAACCGATGGTCAACAAAAATGGACCCTCTGTGCCCTTACTAAAGCTAAAAAGATGAAACTACAATATTGGAAAGAGAAAAGCCCACCTATGGTGAATCAATGGATTGAGGACCTTAGAACCCTATCTATATTTGAACACATGAAATATAGGCAGCAATTGTGACTTACTTTTAGATATTTGGAAACCATTTATAGAAACTTATGTGTAGATCAGTCACCATTGTTTTTGTCTTTAGTTTATGTATATTATTTTGAAGTTTTGTCTTTGTTTTTGGAAGAAATAAATAAAGGGGGGGGGAGAATATTCCTGAAGGGGGCATGATTGGCCTTAAAGGCACATATAGCACACAGTTCGACTGATGGGGTTATTTAATCCTGTAATCTGCATGGATGGAAGATGGCATGGAAGTCATACTTTGAATGAAGAGTGGGGTGAGTGTAGAAGTTTAAATAAGAACCATATGAAATTAATTACTAGTATGGATTCTTAAAAAAACATATTCATGATGTTTGTTGCCATTCCTCCACATGTGACATGCAAGTACTAGACCTGGAAGAGTGGGAGGGTCTAGATATAACCTTACAAATATGAATGAAGCAAAACGTACATTTTTAATGGAGTTTGATGGAGTTCAACTGACCCTTGCTGACTCAGTTAAAGCCTTGGGGTCATACTGGATCCAGTTCTATTACTGGAGAAGCAAATTGATGCAGCTGCAAAAAAAAAAAAAAAAAAGCCTTTCTACCAACTCAGCCTAGCCCGTAAGATGGCCCCTTACCTTAATACGGCTGACCTGGCCACCTGGATCTATGCCACACTAACTTCAAGACCAGAATATTGTAATGCACTCTACATTAGTCTCCCCTCAAAATCAACTCGGAAATTCCAGTTGGTCCAGAATGCCACAACTCAGCTATTAACAGGAGCTAGATGGACCATGCATATTACTCGTATTCTAAAGATGCTCTATTGGCTACTCATCTATTACTCTATTGGGTGCTCATCAAATACAAAGCCCTTCATGGCCTTGTTTTTTTTTTTTTGCCATCAAGTCACAGCTGACATGGCCACCCCGTAGGGTTTTCCAAGCAAGAGATGTTCAGAGGTTGGTTACCATAGCCTCCCTCCAGTTCATGCCCCTGATATTCCTTGGAGGTCTCCCATCCAAATACTAGCAAGGGTCGACCTTGGGCCAGTCACACACTCTCAGTCCTGACCCTGGCTACTTTTTAATTATTTTAAATCATTTTTATCATTTTACTGTATTGCATACATATTCATTTGTAAAAAAAATAGTTCAAGACCAGCTATTGTAGGCTGCCGAATATAGCCTTCAGCAGTATACACAGTGACATCCTGGAGAACCATTCTGCTAATGCAGGGGTCCCCAAACTTTTTGAGCCTGCAGGCGCCTTTGGAATTCTGACACAGTGTGGTGAGTAGAAAAATGGCTACCACAAAACAGCTGCTGCAGCTTACGTCTAGTCACATAGTGAAAACCCTTGTGTTGTGGTGGCATCTGCTGCAAAACCAATGTTTTTTTTTTTTAATCGGCACAGTCAATCAAATCTCCAGCGGCCAATCCGAAGCCTTGCTGGGCAAAAGCCCTGACTGGAACCCACCCACTTCCTAAAAACACTTTGTGGGTGCCAGGAAAGGTGCCAATGGGTGCCATGGTGCCCACAAGCATCACACTGGGGACCCCTGTGCTAATGGCAGCCCTCTCCTCTGGTGCAAGGAGCCAGCAGAAGAGCCTCTTTCATCACTAAAAGATAGTGCCACCATTAATGCAACAGATTTGCAGGCTCTAACACATAATATTTATTAAGGATTTAGTACACTTTTCTCACACCCTTCCTCCAAGGAGCTCAGGGTAGCATACATTGCCCTGTGCCCCTCCATTTTATCCTCACCACAATGCTGTGAGGTAGGCCAGGTTGAGACAGAATGACTCACTCAAGAGGCGATTTGCCATTGCCTTCCTATGCAGAGTCTTCCTTGGTGGTCTCCCATCCGAGTTCTGACCCGGCTTAGCTTCTGAGATTTGATATGATCGGGCTATATCATGCTGCCTTTCCTCCCAATTTCCTTCATACTGGCACTAATTACACTTCTTGTTTTAGCATGAGAATTTTCCTTGAGGGGCAAAAAAATCTGCCATGTTTTCAGAGGAGCATCAAAGTCCATTGCCTTTTGGCAATTAAACTCAGTAAAATATCCCTTCCAGAAAAAATTAGCCACTGAAAATGTACAATTTGAATGCTGCTTGAGAGCTTATTTTTGCACTACACTAATTCCATTTTCAAAAGCAGAACAATTGGAAGACTTTAAAAGATTTTTGATTAATATTCATGCGTTCTCTCTACAAAACTGCCCCGAAAGTCAGACACTAATCAGGAGACGCAAGAGAAATCTGAACACATTCTATCATGTTATTCAGCTAAAGCAGGCGTTTCCCACTTTGTGGATGTTTCAAAGACCACGAAAGATTTTGAAGTTGTAATCCCTGTTGTTTCGACCTGAAAACCCCCATTCTGATTTTGCTGTTCCCCTGTGTGAATCTAACCTGTGATTCGTTATTTTCATACCATTTTTTAGGTCCGGCCACCAAATTTTCCCTATAAATAGCATTTTTCCAATGCTATTTTTGCATCAGTAAATCAGCATTATACATTATGTCCCTCTATTCAATTGCATATGATATGCACCAAGTACATTGTACATATAAATGCCATAGGCAATTGCATATACAATTGCATATACAACAACCCAAAGCAGAAAACCAAAACCACAGATAAAACCATGAACATCACGAGAAGCAAAAGAGAGAACTCATCCCTAGCAAAGATACAGATTATACAAATGATTAGCAATGGGAGGAGATATAGTAGAGACCAAACAGTAGTGGTGAGTTGGTGACTGCTCCAATCTTCCCTTTCTTAAGAGAAGCCATTTTGAAGATCCAACCATTCCAACCCCAGAAAAGCCTGAAAGTGCCAGTGTGCTATGGTAAATAGAGGGTCAGAGTAAGATCTGGGAGATCCAGCTTCAGATCCCCACTCTACCATGGCAACATGATGGGTGACCCTGAGCCAGACATACACTCTCAACTTAACCTACCTCACATGGTCATTGTGAGGACAAAGAAGAAGAAAAAGAAGATAGTTTTTTCTATGCTGACTTTCTCTACCACTTAAGAAAGAATCAAAGCGGCTTACAATCACCTTCCCTTCCCCTCCCCACAGCAAACACCTTGTGAGGTAGGTGGGGCTGAGAGAGCTCTAAGAGAGCTTTGTCTAGCCCAAGGTCACCGAGCTGGCTTCATGTATAGGTGTGGGGAAACCAACCTGGTTCACCAGATTAGCCTCCGCCGCTCATGTGGAGGAGTGGTGAATCAAACCCGGTTCTCCAGATCAGAGTCCACCACTCCAAACCACCACTCTTAACTACTGCACCATGTCAGAGTCCACCACTCTTAACCACTACACCATTTCAGAGAATTTAACATGAGTCAAAAAGGGAGCAATCCTAAGCACAAATACTCAGAAGTACGTTCCATTTTATTCAATGGGGTTTACTTTCTTAGGATTGCAGCCATGCAGGCTCACTGCCCAAACCCAGCACTGCCTCATTACACAAGTGACCTCAGTGGCTGCTTGGAGCACCACAACTGGAGAACAGCATCAGCATGGGAGGCGGAGATGGTTGTGACTTGCACTTGCCATTACATCCCAGACCTGCATCCCTAAACCTTCTCACATTACTGGTTAAAGCTCACCCTCCTCCTAGGTGACAGATGTGCGGGTTGGGGAGGCAGCACATGCTCTTCACCCAAATTCTATGTCCCAAAATGATGGGGGAAATCTGGGGCATTCCTGATGATGTCGTTGGAAGTGTCACAGGCATTCCCAAATCCTCCCTCAACCGCCACCTCCAATATCACCCCAACTTATTTGGTGTGGCTGCAGTGTGGCAGGCCAATAAGGGAAAAGTGTCTTTCTTTCTTTCTTTCTTTCTTTCTTTCTTTCTTTCTTTCTTTCTTTCTTTCTTTCTTTCTTTCTTTCTCTCTCTCTCTCTCTCTCTCTCTCTCTCTCTCTCTCTCTCTCTCTCTCTCTCTCTCTCTCTCTCTCTCTCTCTCTCTCTCTCTCTCTCTCTCTCTCTCTCTTTCTTTCTTTCTTTCTTCCTTCCTTCCTTCCTTCCTTCCTTCCTTCCTTCCTTCCTTCCTTCCTTCCTTCCTTCCTTCCTTCCTTCCTTTCTTTCTTTCTTTCTTTCTTTCTTTCTTTCTTTCTTTCTTCCTTCCTTCCTTCCTTCCTTCCTTCCTTCCTTCCTTCCTTCCTTCCTTCCTTCCTTCCTTCCTTCCTTCCTTCCTTCCTTCCTTTGTCTGTCTGGTCATTTATGCATGGGTACTTTCACTCACGTTGACTCCCTGTCTGTCTCGGTTGTTCCTTGGAGTTATGCATGGGTTTTCTCCCCCATTAGAGATGACCTCGCTGCCAGCCCTCACAAATCCCGGACCTTCCTGTTCCTCTGTTAATCTGATTCTTCCCTCTCCCCTGAGCATAGCCCGCTTGAAATCCCCATGCATAAGGCAAAGCATGGGACACCCAAGCTTGGTTTCTATCACAGCCAATTACAAAGCAACATGTCAAGAGGCGGGGATTCAAATACTTCCAGCTTCCTGGGAGCACTTTCTGAGCAGAAGAAAGGCTTTTTAAAACCGAGGCTTGGATTCCCCCCCCCTTCTTTTCAGATTGCTCTGTTTTTTGTTCTTAAAATGCTTTTTATGTGGCAATTCGGTTTGGGGGGGAGGGAATTTTTCTCTCACTACACCCAATTACGAAGCAGCATTTCAAGGGGCAGGGATGCAAACACTTCCTGATTTGACCTTGGAGACTGCTGGTGCATAGACTCCCAACAGGAAAGTGTGGGTCCAGTGAGCAATGAACCTCAGATAAAACTCCTATGTATAAACAACCTCTGCCTCTGTCTTTTTCGCCTGCGCTTCTCCCTCTCAGCACCTCAGATGCTGGCTCAGTAGCATCTAAGGTACCAGATATGCCTGAGAAATGTAATCTGTAGGTGTCTGACATTAATATGTCAGATGCCCAGAGGGGCTGCATTATTCAGAGCACACCTGAAGCACTGGGGGGGGGGGGAATAAGAGAGAGGGAATGTCTTTTGTCCACCCACCCAGATTCCTGGCTCCCTGGTCACCGCCACAAGGTAAGTGTGCTTATGGGAGAACTGGAATTCGCTAGCCCTGAATAACTAATCTGATGCAGAGAAGAATGCTTGCCTTCATAATGAGAGTAGAGTTGCCAACTACCAGGTGGGAAACAAATGCTGTGGTCCTTTAAAAGAGGCTTAACGAAATGTTATTTACGAGGCGATGTTATTTACCTCTATGCCGTGAGAAGTTTCAGCTGCCCATTTCCACACACACACCTCTTAATGGGGCAGGACATTTCTTTCGAGGCCCGTTGGCAACCCTTACTGAAGCAATAAGAATAGCATTTCCAGCTGCAAGGGAATGGTGGGCAATTGCCCACCGATTCGTGCCACTGCCCAACTCAGCTGGTCGGCGGGCAGAAGCACGCCAGCGGAAGAGGGGAGCAACCTGCGTCCCCTGTGCCATGATGTCACTTCCGGCTTGATCCAGAAGCACCAGCATGGCACCGCGGGATGCTCTAGCTCTCTCTCCAAAAACTCTATGGAAACCATAGAGTTTGGGGGCGTGTGCTAGAGCATCATCCCCCCTCCCCGCCCCAGTGAAATGCCAGTGCTTCCGCATCAAGATGACATCATGCAGGGGACACAAATCATCGCCCCTGAACCTGTTTCCCTAAAGCTCCTGCCATTTGCCAGGAAGGAGCTGGCAACCCTAATTATGAACCACTGAGGTTCATGTTCCAAGCTAAGCCTAGTTTGCACTTCTCTGCTCCTTTCTCTTCTAGGTCACAATCCCTGTGTTTGACAGCTGCCTTTTTTTTTTCCCTAGGGAAAACCTCTTTTTAGAAAATATCTGTTGAAAAGCTATATCATGTTACGAGCCTGGCTTTGGCAGTCATGAGCTGAAACAAGACAGATGATGAATCAGTCCAAAATTGTCTTCCTGTGAGCTTTCTGCCTTTTAATAATAATAAACAATGCTCCCTGCATTTTGTATGCATTTGCACTTTACTGTATTTTTTTTAAAAAAGCGAACACAGATATTTTAAAAATATTTACAAAACTGCTACAAACTAAGCTAGAGATTGCATATCTTTGTGGAAAAGGTTTGTTTGTGATGTGATGGGTACCAGCCATTTGGAACTTTCCATAACTGGCCCTCAGTTCAAGTTGGGAGGTTTTTTGGGAGGTGTCCGAGGAGGGTGGAGTGGCAGGGGAACTTAATGACACCTGGGTGATGCCCTAGGAATTTCCTCTGTGTCTATACCATAAATCTTGGTGAAATTTGTAAAATGTCGTGAAGGATCTGATATCACTTCTGATGGGCATGACATCACTTCTGGGTGATGCTCTGGAAATCTTAAGAGAACATTTTAAAGCATCACCATGGGTGCCATTTCCACCCCCTTTTTATCTCCCACTCCTCAAAGAATTGAGAGTGGCCCCTGATAGCAGGGGTAGGAGATTGACTGTTTCCTAGGGTTGCGAGCTCTGGGCTGAGAAATACCTGGAGATTTTTGGGGCACAACCTGAGGAGGGGAGGGTTTGGAGAGGGGAGGGACTTCAATGCCATAGAGTCCAATGGCCAAAGAGGCCATTTTCTCCAGGTGAACTGATCTCTGTCGACTGGAGATCAGTTGTAATAGCGGGAGATCTCCAGCCACCACCTGGAGGTTGGCAACCCTACTGTTGCCACCAAGCAAATTGTAAGCCTAAACACTGGAGGAATGCCTTAAGAATGCAAGGGGACTATGTTGAGCTTCCTAACACATACATTCCATGCTTGCCAGTGCATTTTTTTACAGTTTTTCAATAAGCTAAAGAACAACAGAGCCACATCTATTATCCATGAACTGCATATTAATACATAATTTATAACTGGAACCCTTTATTTCAAAATGTTACCAATTAACTAAACAACCGCTGCATTTGCAATTAAACCACAGCCTCCACAAAAGTGCCAGGCACAAAATTACCAATGTGATAACCTTTAGAAAGGCTTAATACATAAAAAAAAAAAAAAAAGCAACAAAGGAAGGAAAGAGAAAGATGACATAAAGGCAGGGGAACACCCTTAGCAGAATAACGTCCGACATTTGTGGATATTCTACAGAACTGCTGACAGGCTCCTCAAAAAAAAGCAGTTTCTGAGCTCTTAATGTAAAATATATGAGCTTCAATTTCACACCCCACAGCTTTTTAAAGAAAAAGAGCATAAATGAATACTGTAAATACAGTACAACGACAGTAACTGCATCTCGATAGCTCGGAACTCAACAGCACCTTAAACAAAAGGGAGATCTGTTATCTTCTGCTATTATTGCTTGACAACTCTTTGGTGGCATAAAGCAGTGACCTAGGACTGGCAAGTGATGGCACTCGGGCAAGTGAGGCTGCAAACTGTAGTTAGCTGGGGTTCCCTCACCACCACTCAAGAAGCAAGGGGCAAAGGCAACAGGGGCAGAAGCATCTGCCATACCTTCCAGTTAACCTTTAAAGGGTAGGGGAAAGGAAACTGGGAGCTAACATGTGGGGTTGCTGAGCAACCATCCTTTAATGTTTCCAGATTCCAAGGAAGCCATAGATGACACATGTGTGCCCAGAAACCACACAGATCATTCCCTTTTCCCTTCATCCAAGTTTAATGCTTTCTCATTTTGTTATACATCTCCAAATCTTTTTTTAAAAGCCACATCTGAAGGTTCTTTATTATCCTGTACTAACTCAATGGCTACTACTGAAGCATCTTTTCAGTCCAATGGGGTCTTAAACACCAGGAATCGTCTTTAAAACCAGGTGCAAGAATCCTATGCAAGGAAGGATTTTAACAAAACAAAAAATGGGACGTTCAAATTAAAAGGAACATTCTGCAGGCAGCACCAGCAGGAGTTTTACGAACTATGTAGGAAACTGTAATTGAGTGGCATGGCTAGCATCCATGCCCCAAGGTAAGACTCCAAGGCCAAGGGAAAAGAAAAAGAAGCATCCAAATCCTGCGGCATGTGTGAGTTTTGCGTCTCAGCATTTGGGCG
Source organism: Euleptes europaea (assembly GCF_029931775.1). NCBI lineage: Eukaryota > Metazoa > Chordata > Lepidosauria > Squamata > Sphaerodactylidae > Euleptes > Euleptes europaea. Next base: position 17,791,671 of record NC_079316.1, read on the forward strand.
TACTGCTTTGTCGACAAGGAAGACAGAAGGATGCTGCCAACTTCCTGAACGCAGCAGTGCTATTTACCTTACTGATGATCATGATGGACAACACATCTCAGCCTTGTGCTTAGCTACGGGCTATAATACAGCATTATTCACACCTCTTCTGATGACTAGGCTGGAAAAAGGGGGAATATAACAACTCAGCAGTGACACCAACAGCTTAATCCTGTCCCCTGCTGTAGCCAGTGCAATGCAGGCAGATCTCAAGGAAAGAAAACGAACGTTAACAAATCGGATTGGAACATTCTCTAACATCACCATCACCACCAATCTAGGTCCTATGTAGCAGCACAAAGGGGGACAACGTAAAGATCCAGGGGCCACTCTGTGTGTGCCATCAAGTCGCAGCCGACTTATGGTGTCCCCAGCAAGGGGCTTTCAAGGCAAGCAAGAAGCAGAGGTGGTTTGCCACTTCCTTCCTCTACAGAGCTTTCCTTGGTGGTCTCCCTTCCAAGTACTGACCCTGTTTAGCTTCCCCGAGATCTGACAAGAACGGGCTATACCATGCCACCTTCCCTCTGGGGTCTACTCTACCAGTTCTTAAAATGGATTTACTTTATTTTCCGACCCTAGCTTGAAGACCATTTCTTTCTGGGGTCCCTCTTGTGAAATATATGGGGTCCTTTCCAAGTTTGACGGGCCAATTTTCCCTCCCTAGTATCTTTTGGAAGAAGTGTGATTCACTACTGACTAAAAGTTAGTTTTTGCCCGCTGACTTTGCTTCTGGTACTGATGCTTTGGACCCAGACCTAAAACAGCCTGGTATTGGACCTCGGACCGCCATATGACCAAGCTACCTGCCTCTGGCCCTCAGATCTGCCGGCCTTCAGGACAGGAGACCATATTCCTTGTATTGTGCCCCTTTTTGAACACCAGATGTAGGCTTGTATGTCGGTACACCTAACACATTTTTTTTCTAACCTCATGATTAGAAAGCTGATATATATGTAATTAAAATGTATTCATTTTGTCAAATATGAATCCATAAGCAGCAGCTCTGATTAATCCTATATATCTTTAGACCCAATGACTCCCTTCTAACAGATACATTTATTTCCTGATTGATTGATTTAGGATATTTCTATGCTGCCTCCTCAACGTCCTGCTTGAGGTGGCTTACAAGCACTTTTAATTGGGCCCAGAAACAGACAGGAAATTGGTGCAGATCATCAGCATAGGAATGATGTAACCAACCCCTGACAGTATAGATTCAAGTCAGTATTTTCTTTATATTACGGTACAAACAACATACTGGTTTTTTACCAGCTGACAACAGAAGCTTGCCCCAATATGTTTACAGAAAAGAGATTCTGTATGGCCTCCCATGCCATAGAGTCCAATGGCCAAAGCGGCCACCTTCTCCAGGTGAACTGATTTCTATCGGCTGGAGATCAGTTGTAATAAGCAGGAGATCTCCAGCTAGTACCTGGAGGTTGGCAACCCTACTTGGAAAGTCAACGAGGCGATCAGTGTGATTTAACACAGTTTCTACTTCAGCTGTTTTGGTTTGTGTTTTTGATTTAATATACCACTGGCACATTTAGAGCATGTTTTTGAAATTTTTTGGGGGTATTGTTTAATAATTTCTTTTGAGCCACGTGCTGCCTTTTCATATAGTACCTGGAGGTTGGCAACCTTAGTGTGAAGCCAGTTTCGTGTAGTGATAAAAGTGTTGGATTAGGAGCTGGGAGACCCAGGTTCAACTCCCCACTTTGCCGGGTGTCTTTGGGACAGTCACACGCTCTCACCCTGACTTACCTCAGCAGGTTGTTGTGAGGGTAAAATGAAGGATGAGAGACTGATGTATGCCACCCTGTCCTTCCTGAAGGACAGGACACCCTGAAGGAAGGACAGGAGCAAAATGTAGCAAATGAACAAATTTCCAACACTAATTTGACAAGCGAAGAAAGCGCCACATTTGGGTAGGGTCCGTCCCCACCCCGGATATCAAATAAACAAACTGCACACAGAGTTACTTCAAGGCTAGATTCTGCCTTCATAATAACATCTCCATCTCTCTCAGGCACAAAGCAAGGCAAGCCAGTGAACTAAACTGAACCTTCCCCAAAAAACTAAAGTTAGTAACAGGCTGCAGGCTAACATCATGTCCAGAGTCTCCATCAACATGAAGCTGACGGATGTGCTAAACTGATGGCAGATGATTACACAAAATCTCGTTCTCAAACACCCATTCGGCCAGAGAGCAGGGAGATGCTTTGAATCACTATCATCTGCACAGAGCTATTTGCAGAGGAGAGATCCTTTACATCGACACACAAAGCAGGTGGAACCCAGTGGCGCAGAGGTCCCTGAGCAAAGGGTTCAGGCTCAGGGGATTTGATGCTTCAGGAACAAGGAGTCGAAATGAACAGAGACAATGCAGTGGAAATTGTATTTAGTGTTTGCAGACTGATTTACAGGGGTAAAAGACCTTCACATTTGTTATTGCAGCAATGCCTTTTATTTAAGTACTTCTATCCTGCTTTTTGGGAGAAGAAGAAGAGTTGGTTTTTATAGGCCGGCTATCTCTACCACTTAATTCACAGTGGGTAGCCGTGTTAGTCTGTCTGCAGTAGTAGAAAAGGGCAAGAGTCCAGTAGCACCTTAAAGACTAACAAAAATATTTTCTGGTAGAGTATGAGCTTTCGTGAGCCACAGCTCACTTAAGGGAGAATCAAATACCTTTAAGGAGTTTACAATCTCCTTTCCTTCCTCTCCCCACAACAGACACCTTGTGAGGTAGGTGGGGCTGAGAGAGTTCAAAGAGAACTGTGACTGGCCCAAGGTCACCCAGCAGGCCTCATGTGGAGGGCGGGGGAAACCAATCCGGTTCACCAGCTTCGAGTCCGCCGCTCATGTGGAGGAGTGGGGAATCGAACCCGGCTCTCCAGATTAGAGTGTGCTGCTGTTCACCACTACACCATGCTGGCTCACTACAGACCTTGACCAGTTTGCATACTCAAATTCAGGAAATGCCTGCATTGCTTCTACAGAAAAAGCAGAGGGCAAAAAGGGAAGCGGTCTCCAGATTCATCTCCGCTGTTGCTTGTAGAGGCGAGAGACTCCCGGAAGGTGAGCAGCCAGGACGGTCGTGGTAGCGGCAGTGCTGCTGGGGGATCCAATACGGCTGTCTACACAGGACTGGAGAAGTTAAGGGCTACAGTCATATAAAGGCTTCCCACAACATGGAGATTCACTGAGGAGCTTCACTATGAACTGGCCATAAATAATTGGATCTTGTTAACTTCAATAGTCTGAATCAAGCAAGCATTGCTGCTCTATTTTTTAATTTCATCTGCCAAAATAGATTTTCCCTACCCAAAGGACCCGAGATGCGTAAAATATCTAGCATTTCCTTTGCCCAACCCATCCATTTAATGAAGTGGACTCGTGTCTATGAAAGCTCATGCCGAAGAAATACGTTAAGCTTTTTGGGTGCCCTAGGACTCTGGGGCTTTTGGGGGTGCGTGTAGAACACAGCTAATAAAAAAAACCGTTTCATGTGTTTTTTTTTTTTAAAGTAGATTCTGAACACAAGTCACTTTTACCTGTCAACTAGTCATTAAACGTGCTTTATCAACATAACGATAAGACATGTACTACAATAAAAGCAATTACATTGCACAAGCGATTCTTAAATGACAAACCGTAATTGCTAGGATTATTTTATTTCTAAGGGCAGGTGGCAGAATCACGGTAAAACACACCAGTGGCAGGACAGCTCAGCAGCTATGTTCCAAAATTATCTCACACCCCATTGGCTTTAGTATTGGCAACCAGCAAGTTGTAATTTTGTAGGCTGCTAATTAAATTTATCCATTGATTTAACTATTTCGTCATATGGGTGAGATAGTGTCGCCTTCTGGTTTGCTTGTGTTTCCCCCCATTTGATTACCTTTATGGATTGTGTGTCTCTCAGATCCTAGTATGACCATGTAACCACAAACTACCATACAGTTTGCTGTCCGTAATTTAAATGTGTGTGTGCTGCTACACCGCATTTCAAGGTGGCAATTGTCACAGTTGTCACCTCTTGTGCTCTGTGTGTGTGGAGTCAAGTCAGTGCTGACTTATAGTAACCACATAGGTAGAAGAAGAGGAAGAAGAAGAAGAGGAAGAGGAAGAAGAAAAAGAAGAGGAGGAGGAGGAAAAAGAAGAGTTGGTTTTTATATGCTGACTTTCTCTACCACTTAAGGAAGAATCAAACCAGCTTACAATCACCTTCCCTTCCCCTCCCCACAACAGACACCTTGTGAGAGAATGTGACTAGCCCAAGGTCACCCAGCTGGCTTCATGTGTAGGAGTGGGGAAACAAATCCAGTTCACCAGTTTAGCCTCCACCGCTCAATTGGAGGAGTGGGGAATCAAACCCAGTTCTCCAGTCCACTGCTAAAAACCACAGGTCTTACCCACCACACCACACTGGCTCTCAAGGCAGGAGGCATTCATATGTAGTTTGTCATTGCCTGCCTATGTGTAGTAACCATGGACTTCCTTGGAGGTCTCCCATCCAAGTACTGACCAGGGCCGGCCATGCTTAGCTTCCGAGATCTGATGAGGCCTGGTCAAGGCACATGTGTTCTATCAGTAATCAAATGGTGATGCTGTGTTGACATTGTCATTCCTGCACATCTTATGGTTGCCAACTTTCAAGTGGAGCCTGGAGATCTCCAGGAATTACAGCTGATCTCCAGATAGCAGAAATAAGTTTCCCTGGAGAAAACGGTGGTTTTAGAGGATGGAATCTATGGCACTATACCCCACTGCGGTCCCTAAGTTTCCACCCCACCCTCCCTAGTCTCCACCCCCATATCTCCAGAAATTTCCCAACTCAGTCAGCAACCCTGTTAAAGAGCAGTGATCTGTGAGATCACTGGTTCAAATCCCATCAGAAAAATAATACTTGTCCATCTTAGGGTTGCCAGGTCCCTCTTCACAACTGGTGGGAAGTTTTGGGGGTGGAGCCTGAGGAGGGGAGGGTTTGGAGAGGGGAGGGACTTCAATGCCATAGAGTCCAATTGCCAAAGTGGCCATTTTCTCCAGGTGAACTGATCTCTATCGGCTGGAGAACAGTTGTAATAGCAGGGAGGGGCCATGGCTCAGTGGCAGAGCATCTGCTTGGCATGCAGAAGGTCCCAGGTTCAATCCCCGGCATCTCCAGTTAAAAGGACCAGGCAAGGAGGTGTTGTGAAAGACCTCTACCTGAGACCCTGGGGAGCCGCTGCCAGTCTCAGTAGACAATACTGACTTTGATGGACCAAGGGTGTGATTCAGTATAAGGCATGTGTAGTACGTGGAGGTTGGCAACCCTAGTCCATCTTGCCAGTCTGATATAAATGTTATAAGAAAACAATACACATGGGTCATTTATGCATGGTCGCTTTACCCTCCTTTATTCCCTGTTTCAGCCAGGATCAAATTTTTCTGAACGCACGTTACCTCATTCCTTGTCGGCTCAACTCTGTTTCAACGCAAAATGAACCTGGCTTTTCCCATCCCTCTTCTGGCCCGAATTAAACCGTTCATCCTGGCTCATTCTGGAATCACTGAGCGAGCGTACAACCTTCTCTGGTTGAGCTTCGCCCCACCCTTTTCCAAACCCCTCTTCAAGGCAGCATATAGATAGCCCAACAATGGAAACACAGAAGATTAGCTTCTCTCACAGCCAATCCCGAAGCAGTGTGAAAAGAGGCAGGGATTCAAGTGCTTCCTGCTACCTTGGAGCTCTTTCTGAGCAAAAGAAAGACTTTTTTAAAACGAGGCTTGGATTACTCTCCTCCTCCTCCCCTTCTTTCAGATTGCTCCGTTTTCTGTTTTTTGTTCTTAAAATGCTTTTTTATGTGGCAGTTGGGTTTGGGGGGAAGGAAATCTTCTCTCACGAGATAAGCCAATTACAGAGCAGCATTTAAAGAGGTGGGACTTGATTTGAGCTTGGGAGACTGCTTTTCTGTATTCATGCCTCTGTTAGCACACAGTTTCGTCCCTGATAATTCCAGCCAATGCATACAGTTTTCCCCAGCCTGGGTTACTTTGATTCTGGCTGAAATGGGGAATAAAGGAGGCTACAGCGAGCATGTGTGAATGACCATGAAGTGCTTTGAATGCTATAGAAATCCAAAGCAGCATTATTCTGTCAGCCATTTCTTCTGCGTTTAACATTCACCAAACTGAGTGCTCAAAAACGTCTTGGATCTCAAAAAGTATGTTCCATGCTCCAAACTAAGGCAGATGTGCACAGAAGCCACACAATGATGTTGCACTGGTTACTCCCTAGACATGGCTGTGTGCTTCACACACACACACACACACACACACACACACACACACACTGGGGTGGGGAGGCTGGATGAAAGGGAAGGTGGCAAATGGCAATGCCACAAACGTGTGTTTGATTTAAGGGATAAGCGCCTGCGCAGCTGCTAATTGCTCTTAGGATTTGCATTGGGGAAACCATAAGACATTTCAACAAAAGACTCAATGCAGGTAAGACTATAAAACTTAATTATTTCTCACAAAGCAAGCCATTCCGCTTAAAATAAAAGAAAGCTATGAGCAATAAGGCCGTGCCATTAACAATTAGTCTTCGGCACACATGATTAGACTTGCAGAGATAAAGCTGTCGCTAAATTTAATGACAAATCCCATATTTCGGGCCAGGCTCAATAGTTCTTCTAATTATGTGGAAAGACCTTGTGCTACTATTTTAAAAAGTACAAAGGCTGGAAAATATGACACCCATCTTCATAGATTCACGGTTAGCACTTAACATTTCACATTGGGCATTTAAAAATAAGAGCAGTGGGAAATAATATTTGCATTCATGGGTTCCTTGCTGCACTGTCCACCTTCTTTGTAGACTAGTACGATTCCAAGAAGCTTCGAGTGATGTTGTTCCAAGAGCTGTTTGCTAATGAGGTTCTTCTCAGACACAGGCTAGGTACATTAGTTGCCCTACATTAAAACTACAATGGAACATGTCGCCGAATGAACTCTCTGTAAAGAAAGGTGGAGAAGGACTTGGGAGCTACGAGATGGGGGAACGGCAAAAGACCGACACTTAGCAACACACAAGAGCGAGTGGAAATACTTTTCCAACAATTACCGAGTGAATACATAAAGGGGAACAGGCGGCGAGTCAAATCTCAGGAGCCGTTGCCCTGGCAAAGCAAAGTGAAGACAAGAGCCCTCATTCAGAGACCATGAGAACAGTTCTCCCATCCATGGTATTCTCATTGGGAGCCAGCTCACTAGTTTCTATATACCATATTTATAATTAAATAAACCTTTGTAATGTGTGCATTCCAAAGTTTAAAATACCCTTGCTGGAAGAAAAAAAGGTGTTGGTGGATGAAGAAGGGTTGGCTTTTATATGCTGACTTTCTCTACCACTTAAGGAAGAATCAAACCGGCTTACAATCACCTTCCCTTCCCCTCCCCACAACAGACACCCTGTGAGGTAGGTGGGGCTGAGAGAGCTCTAACAGAGCTGTAACTTGCCCAAGGTCACTCAGCTGGCTTCATGTGGAGGAGTGGGGAAACAAATCCGGTTCACCAGATTACTCTCCGCCGCTCATGTGGAGGAGTGGGGAATCAAACCCGGTTCTCCAGATTAGAGTCCACCGCTCCCAACCACCGCTCTTAACCACTACACCATACTGGCTCTCACTAAACGACGCTGGATGTTGATAACACTGCAATATTAGGAGAGCTGCAAGTCAGGGCCAAACCAGAATTCTGTGAATGTGTTCCCAGGCTTTAAAATTTTATCTTAAGAAGTGTGTGTGCAAGGCTCCATTTTAGACTGGGAAAGATAGCACAAGGCAAAGGAGGCTGAACCGTTCCCCTGCAAAATTTCCCTGACCTGAAATAGCCCAACGGAGCTGGTTTATGCCCAAGGGTACGCAAAACAGATGCTTTAACGGTAAGCCACAGTCCCTTCCCAAATTGCTGTTATTAAGGTTTCAGGCTCCACTCCTCAAGCAGTCATTTCTGCAAGGAGCACCGATCTTCACCACGCAGCTAGGCCTAGCCTGGGAGCTGGCACTTTGCAACTAGACTCAGGCCAGTGGCCAGAACTACACGCCTGTTTTTTGTGAGTACAGGCTGCCAGGGGGAGGGAAGGAGGGAAAGTTGAAGATGGAGGGGGCAAATAAAGGTAGGTGAGACATGTTGATAAAATAAGCAGGAAAGGGGAAGTGGATACAGGGGCTTTCAGGACAGGGAAAGTGGAAATAGTGGGGGAAGTAAGATAAGGACCTAAGAACATAAGGACGGCCATGCGGGATCAGACCAAGGTCCAGCAGTCTGTTCGCACAGTGGCCAACCAGGTGCCTCTGGGAAGCCCACAAACAAGACGACGGCAGCAGCGTTATCCTGCCTGTGTCCCAAAGCACCTAATATAATAGGCATGCTCCTCTGGAGAGAATAGATATGCATCATGACTAGTATCCATTTTTACTAGTTGATATATTTATGAGACGCCCCCTGCAAATCCTGTGGGTCCCCTGCTTGCAAATTCTGATTATTATTTTTTTACATATTTAGGTTCTTTCCAAACTATTACACATCCCTGCTCATGAAATAGGCTTTTTCTAGCATTAGAGCCTGCATGCTATCAATTTATGTGTCCAGATTCAGGTTATGTGTCCAGATTCAGGTTATGTGTCCAGATTCAGATTAGCTAATGCTTTCTTGATGGCATCACCACAAAGTCTCTGTGCCCACTTATGCCCTGCACAACTACCTGTCAACATTACAAATCTTTCTGCGTGTGTTCTAATTGCAACTATTATAGTAAGTAAAACATATCCACTGCGAGATTAAACACTGTTTTGGGAGAGGATTAATTATAAATTTACTTCACAAGCCAAAAGTAACAGAGACTATTGATGAGTAAGTGAGCACAGGTTACAGCAGGCAGAGAAAGGTTTCCAGGAACTTGCAATGGAAAGGAAGATGTGAAAATGGGAGTTCCATATCACGAAGGGGTACCAGTTTTCCTCTGTAAAAAGTTGGCAGGGACCCAAACTATCATACAACAGGGTAGGCTACAAATAATGTCCCAGCAACTGCCACCAGATGTGGGTCTCGTACAACCATTACATTGTCAAAAGACAACAGCAGTGGCATGAATGCGCAATGAGCAGGACAGAGGTGATTCTCATTACATACAAATGGATGTGTTGCTTTTCTATAAAGGCAAACACTTTGAAAGCATACACAAATAAGCAGTCTAGATGACGCAAAGAATATAATTAAAATGGTTTAAGCCAACACATCAAGGAGACGAAGACAGAAGATGCATGATTAAAAAAAATCAAATCAATTGATACTTGGAAGTTTGGCAGAAGGTTGCAGGCAGCACCCTTTGGTAGGGTTGCCAACCTCCAGGTGGTGGCTGGAGATCTCCTGCTATTACAACTGCTCTGCAGCCAGTAAAGATCAGTTCACCTGGAGAAAATGGCCGCTCTGGCAATTGGACTCTATGGCATTGAACTCCCTCCCCTCCCCAAACCCCACCCTCCTCAGGCTCCACCCCAAAAACCTCTCACCGGTGGCAAAGAGGGACCTGACGACCCTATTCTTTGGGCAGGTAGATTCCGATAGTAGGGGCCACCACTGAGAAAAAAAAACCTTACTCAATGCAGTAGTCCTACTCTCTCAGTCAGAAGACCACTGACTTCCAAGCAAAAGCACTTGCATGAACATATAAAGATGCCTTATCCTGTGTCAGACCATTGGTCCACCAAGCCATAGTCATACATCTGAATAGCATCAGCTCTCTACTGACTCAGGCAAAGATGTTTCCTAACTTCTGCTATGTACGATTTTTTAAAATTGAGATACTGGGGACTGAACCTGGGACCCCTTGCATCCAAAGTGCATGTTCTATCATTGAGCTTCAGTCCCTCTTTGTAGGCCCTGGGATTTTAAAGGTGCAGCTACTGGACACCGTCAGCAGCTTTGGATGACTTCAAGTAAGAAGGAAAAGGTACATATAGGTTTTAAGCAAACCTTCCAGCCACAAAATCAATCCCTGATGTAATCCTGAGATGTAAGCATGAATAAACTATAAGAACACACAAATAAAATACCGGAGCCCTAACAAAAGCTTTGCAGAATACCATGTACTTTGATAGCAGTTATCTAAATGTTAATACTACCCTAGTTATGTAATACTTTCTACGCTACTGGGAGTAAAACAGCAAACGACTGACAAATGGTTGAAGAAAGCGGTTACATAGCCTTCCACATTAACAGTGCAATCCTGTGCATATACACACAGAAGTAAATCCTACTTTGTTCAACAGGCTTACTCTCAGGAAAGCATCCACAGGATTGCAGTCTAACAGCACATTCCTGAAAGGAATGCCCGCGCCGGGCTTAGGAAGCAAACTGGCGGCATTGCCTCCTAAAGAGGTTTCGGCACTGCCGAAGCCTCTGCTTGGCGCCATACTTTAAGTTATGAGGGGTTTCCAATCCTTTTTTTGTTTTGGTTGGCATACTCTTCCCCACTAACTTATTGGTCCTCTCTGGTTTTGGTGTGGCACATGTAAGTGATTTTATTGAATTATTTTATAATTTTACATGCTGTTTTTAATGATCAAATGTTTTCAAGTTCACTGCCTTTGAGACCTTAATCAGGTAGAAAGATGGCATAAAATGTTTTAAATAAATGCATATGAAAAATTGGGCCATAGTGGTAGAAAGGATTTCAGAGAATCTCCCCTCTGAAAATGGCTAAGCCAGTTAATTTATATGTCATATTTCTGCCTCAGAAAGGCACCCACGGTGGCTAGGAATCACAAAAACCATAACATTTAATCAAAACGTCTAAAACATAAATAAATCATTAGGGAAAGTCATAACAGTGATGGTTATAATTAGTAATTAGTAATTTATTAGTATCAACTATATATTTTAAGAAATAATACACTTGCTATAAGGGTAAATCTTTTTTTCAATATGCCGATATATGATTGCAATAGAACTTTAGATATATAAGTTGTTCTCACGTTAATTGATTAGTACTGAGTATCTCCAGATGTAATTGCATAATTATTATGAGAATTATATGGTATGATGGACATAAAACTATTAGGTTTACTTAACAATTGTACATATAACCTGATTTTGTATAGCTACTTTATGGCTTTAGAATAACTGAAGTTAGATGGATTGTAGTCCCACTTCACTTACAAAGTAATGTCTTGTCTGATAAATGAAGTTTTAAGTATCTATGTTATGTGTATTGTATTTTTTTTTATTTTGTATTGTGTCGAAACATTATATATAATTAAAAAACATTTTTTAAAAAAACTTCTAAAACATCACAAAACAGCAACCCGTAAGATCTCAGGTAAATCCACCAACGGTGGCTAGGAATCACTTAAACAATAACATTTAATCAAAACTTCTAAAGCATCACAAAACAGCAATCCGTAAGATCTCAGGTAAATCCACCAACCAATTTCATTCACAACCCAGAATAAATGTCTTTCATCAGAATACCTGTAAGGTAAGGATGGTAGTGGTTAAGTGGTTAAGAGCGGTGGTTTGGAGCGGTGGAGTCTGATATGGAGAACCGGGTTTGATTCCCCACTCCTCCATATGAGTGGCGGAGGCTAATCTGGTGAACTAGATTTGTTTCCCCACTCCTACACACAAAGCCAGCTGGGTGGCCTTGGGCAGGTCACTCTCTCTCAGCCTCACCTAGCTCACAGAGTGTCTGTTGTGGGAAGGAGAAGGGAAGGTGATTGTAAGCCGATTTGATTCTGCCTTAAGTGGTAGAGAAAGTCGGCATATAAAAACCAACTCTTCTTCTTCTTCCTCTCAGGGGAAGGGAATTCCACAATTTAAGAGAAGTCCCTCTCGAAAGAAGAGAGATTTTATAGTTACCTATACCATACATTATCTTTAATGCAGGCTGATATTCTTTTTGGGATGGGGGTGGGGAACCAGAAATGAATTCCATTTATCTGCTAGAAATCAGGATTTTTGCCTCTATTGTATAATACATAATATAAAAAGGTGGATATTGCAATATCCATATTTCACTCGCTGCGGAATTTCATCCAATAAAAATGCTCTATAACGCACCACACCTTTGATAATCTAGAAACATCAGAATAGAAAAAGCAATAAAGCAAATACTGCATAAAAGATTAAATTTTGGAGGGGAGAAATCTCACCTCTACTAGAAACTTTAAGATGGGGGTTCTAATTGTACTGATCTACTGTAATGGATGCCCTGACCTGGATGTCCCAGACTAGCCCAGCCTTGTGAGATCTTGGAAGCTAAGCATGGTCAGCCATGGTTAGTACTTGGGATGGGAGACCACCAAGGAAGTACAGGGTTTCTATGCAGAGGAAAGCCCTTCTGTTTGTCTTTTGCGTTGTAAACCCTATGGAGTCACCATATGATGGCACTTTCCGCCACCACCATATGGGGTTGCTGTAAGTAATTGTAATGCCTGTAAATCACTTTGAACGTTCAGGTGCCAAACAAATACTAGACTGTCCTACTGGCAAACACTAGAAACTACATAGTCTAATATCCATTGCTGTAAACATGTCCTTTCACTTCTTCTGCCCTTTGGGTTCAGAAGGGTTTTTTTTTAATATTATATAAATGTCAGTAATTTCTCATGGCTTGCTGCTTTGGGTTACAATACCATACGGAAGATTAGCATCATTCTCTAGTGCTGCACAAACCTAATCTTGCAATGACCACATATAATGCTTGTCCGATTTATCTAGCTTGGGAAGTGCAGTCTGTCATGACCTACATTTCTGACCTGATATTCTGGCTCCCAGGTGCCAAATACCACTGCCAGATGTCCTGTTTTATCTTTTATCAGGATTTAGTTCTCAAACTTGCTTTCCTGGGGATAGTTTTATGTGCATTGCGGGAAGAAAAAAAAAGGCAAGCCTGGTCAAATCCTTCTTGAGCTTCCCTGCTCAAAGACCTCATAATATTATTCTCCCTGACTCATAAGAATTTTAGCGCACAAAGATATTTACAGTCATTATTTCATTTACCTTCACAACAGTCATTAACATTTCCATTTATACTAGGAAATGAAGCCAAGAGAAGGGGAGAGAGTTGTCAAGGCCACCCGGTGATTACATGCCTGATGTGTGACTTGAATGGAAGAGTTCTGGTCCCATATGCAATGAATCTATCACATCGCTCTACCTTGAAGGTCTCAACAAAAACCGTGCAACTTTGTCAGGACTCAAGCGGGGGATCTACAAATACTCCCAATTACATGGATTTAACACATTTTGGCGGGTGATTTTTGGTAGCTGGTTTTGGTTCCCTGCTTCTTCTGCTTCTTACTGTTGCATTTACATCTTTGTAGAGCCAGCATGGTGCAGTGGTTAAGAGTCGTGGTTTGGAGCAGTGGACTCTGATCTGGAGAACCAGGTTTGATTCCCCACTCCTCCACATGAGCGGTGGAGGATAATCTGGTGAACTAGATTTGTTTCCCCACTGGGCCTTCTCCAAATTTAAAAGAATAAAAACAGGGGAGAAAATACAGCACTCGTTCTTGTAGGTTATCCGGGCTGTGTGACTGTGGTCTTGGTATTTTCTTTCCTGACGTTTCGCCAGCAGCTGTGGCAGGCATCTTCAGAGAAGTAACACTGAAGGACAGTGTCTCTCAGTGTCAAGTGTGTAGGAAGAGTAATATATAGTCAGAAAGGGGTTGGGTTTGAGCTGAATCATTGTCCTGAATCATTGTCCTGATTCAGCTCAAACCCAACCCCTTTCTGACTATATATTACTCTTCCTACACACTTGACACTGAGAGACACAGTCCTTCAGTGTTACTCCTCTGAAGATGCCTGCCACAGCTGCTGGCGAAATGTCAGGAAAGAAAATACCAAGACCACGGTCACACAGCCCGGATAACCTACATGAACCAATGAACTCTGACCGTGAAAGCCTTCGACAATATTTTAAATACAGCACTGTTAATTTCTCTAGATCTTTCTTCTGTTTGCTTTGAAAATGCACCATTCCAATCCCAAAATGGTGCCCAACAAACATGGGGAAGAGGATCTGAGTTTAGGGGAGAAAGCAAGAGTGTACGAAGGCATCATGGGGCAGGATGGTGAGAGTGATTAGTTGGGAGATGCAGAGGAAAGACCCAGTGGGTGCTTGGGCAACAGGATGGAGAAAGAGGTGAGGGGGAAATAGTGAATGTCAACAGAAAATGGCACAGAGGTGAAGAAGAAGACTTGGTTTTTATACCCTGCTTTTCTCTACCTTTAAGGAGTCTCAAAGCGGCTTACAATCACCTTTCCTTCTTCCCACAACAGGCACCTTGTGAGGTAGGTGGGGCCGAAGAGACATCAAAACAGGGAGCATACACAGAGGGGATCCCACTACATTCCCAAACAACCCTGTAGGATAGTTGAGGATGAAACAAAATGACCCTGTTAGTTTTACAAGTAAGGGCTTGAACTCTGGTCTCCCCAGGCCAACTCTAACATGACTACTGACAACACTCTGGTACGTTTGTTATTGCATCTCGGTGGGACCCAGGCCATCCAAGCGATCTGAATATCAAGTTACACCATTACTGATGACAGCGTCCCAGGAGCATTCCCCCCCCCTTGATACACTTAGGTTAAACATTCAGCACAGAGAAGCTCAGAACAGCAGGAGCTGTGATCCCGAGGTCTCATCTGGCTGTGAAGCCCCCTCCCTAAATTGTCAACCTGGCGAATTCTATTGCAGAACGGCGGCATCCCGGTGTGATTCCTTCAAGTCACTGTCACTGACAAGTGCCATCCAGGCACAACCGTCCAGGACTTACCTCGCCCATCTTACCCCAAACGGAAAGCAAATGTAATGTTTTTTAAAGGAAGTCACCCAAAGGAAATGTCACTGTTTGCAACCTTCTCAGCACCCAACTTGTCCGCTGGTGTCCAAACTGTTTGCAATCAGTTCGGCTCATCTCTAATGTTTTATTCAGTGGGGTTTCCTGTCAAGTCATGTCACTTTCAGAACGGCTTTCTGCCTTTAAAAAAAGATACGGAAGAGTCCACGGTGGGTAGGAGGAAATGGAGGAACCATGGAACGGAATCAAATCAAACTCTGCTTAGAGGAACAGAGTAGAAGCTGGATCTTGTCTTCTGTTGCTCTACCTTTGTGGAATGGCTTCCCTGAGCCCAGTCTTTAGACTTTCACATCACTATCTTTTAGAAAATCATGCAAGGCCACAGTTTTCACAGGGCTTTCTGATTATTTGTGTGTTATTAATACAGTGTGTGGGGTTAATATTGATATGGAAATTTGTTCTGGGTGAAATTTGACTGTGGTTGTTGCAGTTTAATTGTGTGGTGTTTTTTTTTATTCATTTGCCGCTTTTTTCTAATATGATTGTTAGCTTTTAAGGCCTATTGGCCTTTTGGGGTAAGCTTACCATGAGCTCTTCAGAGGAAGATCAGGGCGCACATATTCAAAATAAATTAAAGCTGCCTTGAAAACTTCAAAAAATACAGGAAATGCACAGTTGCAACTGAACACATGAACACATGAAGCTGCCTTATACTGAATCAGACCCTTGGTCCATCAAAGTCAGTACTGTCTACTCAGATCAGCAGCAGCTCTCCAGGGTCTCAGGGTCTTTCACATCACCTACCTGCCTAGTCCCTTCAACTGGAGATGTTGGGTATTGAACCTGTGACCTTCTGCATGCCAAGCAGATGCTCTGCCAGTGAGCCACAGCCCTTCCCCTTGCATAGCAAAGAGCAGTACTGGCAGACAAGGAAAAATACAGCCCCTTTGCATCACTTTCCACTGAGTTCTACTCCAGCTGAGGCAAAATTCGAAATACATTTGGAAGTTTCTGCTTCGGTGAGACATTGGAAGAAGTTCCAAAGAACCCCAAAGAGGGAAAGAGTCCAATATTTTCCCCAGTATGGTATTTCAAATCTCTGCCCTGTCCTGGATGGCCAAGGCTGGCCTGATCTCGTTAGATCTCGGAAGCTAAGCAGGGTTGGCCCTGGTTGGTATTCAGATGGTAGACCAGCAACAAAGTCCAGGGTTGCTACGTAGAGGCAGGCAATGGCAGACCACCTCCAATCATCTCTTGCCTAGAAAACCCCACAGTGTCATCATGAATCAGCTGGAATTTGAAAGCCCTTTCCACCACCACCATTTTTAATCTCTACCTGGCATCCACTGAAAGCATTACATGAATTAATTGCATTGATGTGCTTATGTATATGGTTCACTGTTCTATTTATGCTTGGAGCATACTTGTGCATTAGGGAAAGCAAAACATGTCAAACACATTTTACAAATCACACTTTTCTTCCCTCTTGGAGCTCACAGGATTCTCCTCCAGGCATCAACTAAACCCAGGCCTGCTTGACATCGGCAAGGTTGCTGTCTCACACACCCGCCAACCACACCCATGTTCCCAACACAAAGGTCTTAACCCATTATAAATATCTTCATTTGCCAAGTACATTACATATGTTAAGTGCCATCAAGTTGCCGGCATGATGTAGTGATTAAGAGTGGTGGACTCTAATCTGGAGAACAGGGTTTGATTCCCCACTCCTCCTCATGAAGCCAAATGGGTGACCTTGGGCTAGTCACAGTTCTGTCAATACTCCCTCATCAATATCTCAATATCTCACAAGGTGCCTGCTGTGGGGAGGGGGGAGGGAAGGTGATTGTAAGCAGCTTTGAGACTCCTTTTGGTAGAGAAAAATACCAACCCTTCTTCTTCAACTGAAAATACCAACTCTTCTTCAACAGACAAGTGGAAACCTTAGCAAAGGGCTTTCAAGGTAAGGGAGAGGCAGGGGTGGTTTGCCATTGCCTTCCTCTACAGAGTCTTCTCTGTACCAACCCTGCTTAGCTTCCTAGATCTGGAAAGATCAGACTATACCATGATGCCTTCCCTCCTGCCAGGTTCATTACATATTTTTAAAAGATACTGAGATACTGGTAAGTTCTACTGCACAAGCTTTAACAAAGCAGTGAGCAGCCACCGTAACTTTAAGCTCAACGAAACTTATATAGCAGAACTTCCCAGTGGGTTGTCCCCAAAGTGGAAAAGAAACAGTCAAACGGGCAGCCCATTCCTAAGGGGGGGAGTTGCACGGTGGCTGGGAGTGGCGCAGCCACGCTGTTACCAAAGAGGCTTCACAGCCACCGAAGAGGAAAAAAAATCTTTTTTTTATTATAAAATCGAGAAAGGGCAAAAAAGCCCCTATGACTTTAGAAGGGTTACGCTACCCAAAAAAAGTGGCGTAGCCATGCCGCTGAACCAAGGGGCATTCTTGGGCTGAAAGGGGTTCGGAAGCTGCCTAAAGACAGCTCCAACCCTGGGAACACCCCATGACCACTTCCCCATGTTGGCGTATGCTGCCTCTTCCAGGATTTAGTTCCCAGAGTGGCGGCGCTGGCAGGGGAGGTGAATGCAGCTCTGAGTTGCCCAGGCACCGGTGTAAATGCCCTTCGTGCTGGCATAAGTGCCTCTTATCATGGGATAAATGGGCACTTGTGCCGGCGTGGGGTCATGCTGGCTCCTAAGGAGCTTTCCACACCCCTCAGGAATGCACCCTTAATCTTGTGCTTAAATACATTTTTGAAGGGGGGGATAAATGCTGGGGCACCATTTGTGATCTCTTATTTCTGCCTAATGCACTCTCCTACCTGTGCACAACACTTTTTATTAAGAGGGAAGAACCTTTTTTTTTTGTATCAGTTCACCACATCATTAATATGCTCTCTCTACACATGCAAGGGGATGGTTATCCTTGATCTGCATTTCATGATACTGCAGGGGTAACAAGCCGCTCTGCAGGTCTTTGCTGCTGTAATCCCTTTGCTGCAACAGAAATCCAAGGGCCTTGCTGCGGGTCCGGCAGTTAATTGTATTTATTAGTGCTTTGCAAAACGGGCATACGTGTGGTCGGGAAGGCATGAGTTATTGACATAGTTATCTCGAGTTAATGCGGTTGCAATAATCCAAGTCGCGGCAAGCAAAAGCAGCACCGTGGACAGAGCACATATACAGCTCTTTCTGCTTGTGTGATTTCCTTATAAATCGCTGGGGCCTTGGCACAGTTAGGGTGAGGCTAGGAACCTGAGAGGGGTGCTGTCTCAATGCCATCAATAATACACACGGTAAAAAACAAATGGGGAGGCTTAGAGCCAAACTAGACATTTGCATTTTTTAAGACTTGGGACTGGGCAGCAGGAAAAGAGGAAGACCCAACAAGAGATGGATTGACTCAATCAAGGAAGCCACAGCCCTCAATTCGCAAGATCTGAACAAGGCTGTCAAAGACAGGACATTTTGGAGGACTTTTATTCGTAGGGTTGCCATGAGTCAGAAGCGACTTGATGGCACTTAACACAGAGAGAGAGAGACACACACAACTTGGGTTCCCCACAACCGCACATCATCTATATTAAAAAATAAAGCAGAACTTGTGTGGGCTCAGAATGCTGCCGGACTGGGTGTCAAAACATGTTTTCCAGGTCAAAATACCTCTGGGAGGGAGTGGAAGTTGTTTCCTTATTTTTGCTGCTCCATGTGTACAGATTACTCCACGTGGAGCAACAAAAATGGGGAAATAACTCTCTCTCTCTCACACACACACACACACACGTGGACTGTTGGCATGGAAAATGTCTGGGGGGAGGCAGGAGACCAGACCCAACTCTTTAAAAAAGTGAATGTCTAGTTTGGCCCTTAGTGCATGCTAGGATGTCGACTTTCACAATGGACCCTCGTGAGAAAAACAACTGTGAAGTCTGTAAAACATATATATTTAACTTCCCTGAACATGCTCCCACCAAGACCTCTGACAGGTCTGATATAATTTGTTTCACTCTGAACAGGAACCTTGCTTGGTAAATTTGCTACAAAAGTAATTCTCATACCTGCCCATAACCAGAGTCCAATGAGGTCTAGAAAGGCCCCCTGCTCTTATCATAAGAACATAAAGAACATAAGAAAGGCCATGCTGGATCTGACCAAGGCCCATCAAGTCCAGCAGTCTGTTCACACAGTGGCCCAACCAGGTCCCTCTAGGAAGCCCACAAACAAGATGACTGCAGCAGCACCCTGGCTGTGTTCCACAGCACCTAATATAATAGCCATGCTCCTCTGATCCTGGAGAGAATGGTTATGCATCATGACTAGTATCTGTTTTGACTAGCAGCTATGGACAGCCCTCTCTTCCATGAATGTCCACTCCCCTCTTAAAGCCCTAAGTACATAAGGAAAGCTACGCTGGGTCAGACCAAGGCCCTTCAAGTCCAGCAGTCTGTTCACACTGTGGCCAACCAGACCAAGGCCAACCCCCATCTGTTTACTATTTTGCTGGCTACTTCACACATCTGACAAAATGGCTCACATCCTATTATCCCACAATAAACCTGTTAAGGCTTTAAAGGGCCAGATCACTCTGTTGCTTTTTTCAGAATGAAGCGGTTACAGCTAACCTTTTGGAATCCAAAAAATTGTTGGACATGTAAAGTTTTGGAGAGAGGGGAAAAAACAGTACTCTGCAACATTTGTTGGAATTTTACAGCTAGGGACATTGAGTCAACAGCAAGGCAAGAACAAGTGAGAGCTGAAAGACAAAATGAGTAGAACTGCTGGGAAGAGACTTAAAAAAAAGATAAACTTAATATATGTGTTCTGCTCGCAGACGGTCAATTATGGAGAAAGCATTTTGTCAATAATTTAAAGCAGAAGAAGTTCCTGTGATGTGCGAATCCAAGCACAGATGACTAATTTATGGTAAATCTTAGCAAGAAAAAAAAAAGATAAATTCCCATGCATTTGAAGATTATGATCATAAGGATATTTTACTAGCCAGACAAGTGTGGCTGATAGGCAGCATTTGGACATTAACTGTGTTACTCCAACTGGTTTATGGATCCCAGCCAAATTTTCAGTTCTAGGAAAAGTTGTTGGGACAGCAGAATCAGTAACAGCTGCATGAAGCTCAATAACAGCAGAAGAAGATGTGGGGACAAGGAAAGGGGGGTTTAGGGAAGGAGGTGTGCGACTACTAGAACAGTATAAACCCTAGAGAGACAGCATGGTGTAGTGGTTAAGAGCGGTGGACTCTAATCTGGTGAACTGAGTTGGTTTCCCCATTCCTCCACATGAAGTCAGCTGGCTAGTCACAGTTCCCTCTGAGCCATCTCAGCCTCACCTACCTCACAAGGTGTCTGTTGTAGGGAAAAGAAAAGAAGGTGATTGTAGGCTGGTTTGAGACTCCTTAAAGGTAGAGAAAAGCAGGGTATAAAAACCAAATCTTCTTCTATTCAATGCACAAACCAGGCCATAGTATACAAGGGTTAATGGCTTTCCTGGATTGTAGCATTTCAGACTGTATGTAGAAATGCGCATGTCTGAATGCTCACCTGCCCCAAACCCTCCTTGTATGTAAAAATGTAACATGCCAGTAAAGTTCAGATTAGCCTTTTGCTGGTAGGCATGCTTTTTTTTAAATGCACATGGAACTTCACTACAGAGAAGTACGGTAATGTACAAACTGTGACCTGCAGCCTGACCAGTGATACAGCCCTGGAGAAGCTTTAATGCTCAATTCTGCCGCCTAGAAAATAAACTGGCCTAAGAGCTGGAACACATATTAATCTTGCAGCGGGGATGCTATGACATGTTCTTTGCTTCTGTGCTGTATAAGCTCTTACTGTGGAGAATGCAACTACACCATAACCTGGCAATGGCGTTAAGAATATAGACCATAAAGAGAGCTTCTTCTAGCAAGAATTTGTAAAGCTCTTCTTTGGTGTGTGTTCATTAAAGAACTGTCATCCTTAGCAGCACTCCCAATAGCAAGAGAAGGGTAACTTCTAGCTTGTCCATAAATTACTGAAGATGGTAGAAATATTCTAACCTCTTACTAGGAACTGGACATTATGACTTCCCATTGCTCTGAAACAGATTATAAAGGGTTGCTCCAAAACAAAGTTATGAGAAGTGTAATACACAAATCTTGTATACAACTATCAAAAGCAAATCAGGTTGATGGGGGGTTTCACCTGAGTTTTTGTGACAAAATGTTGGCTTGGAATACAGAAATCTTGCGTGGGTGGCACAGTCCACACGGAGAAATGTCAGACCAAGCCCCGATTAGCCAAATGCCCCTTTTTATGGGTAACAACACTTAGCACTAGACCCCTTACACTTAGCTCTAGATCCCACCACCACCACAACCCCATAGGAAGCTCCCAAGTGGATAGGCTTAAACTATCTACAAAAAGTAGTAAATATGAACAATGAGACTGAAAAGGTCATTCGAAGACCACTTGAAAGGGCTCGTTCCTCATCACTGCATGCAATGCAACTGAGAGAGCAATCCTAAGAAGGTCTACTCAAAAGTAAGATCCATTTCATTCAATGAGACTTGCTCTCAGGAAAGTATTCTTAGGACTGTAGCCTGAAGCAAATGGGCCCCCCTTTTAACCAGACTGGGACTTATAAAGCTGTGGCATGGAAGCCTATTTTGGCTGCCAATCCTGAATGCACTTATTCAGGATTTGCTGCCTAGTATATGTGTTTAGGATCACACTGCATGTGTATTTGGCAGCTTTGCCCAATGTTCAAGAATTTTGGAAACAAGAAATCCAGATAGTATAGCAAATCTAAATGTTATTTTATTACATGTTTTAATATTTTACTAGATATTTCTAGATAATATTATTGACTATCAATAGCTGGAAGAGAACTGATCATATATATTAAAAAAAAAATCTACCAGAAAAACAATAACTTATTAAGGTCTGAAAACTGAAAACATAAGCCATTCATGTATATATGTAATTTTTTCTAGACTTGTGGAAGA
This sequence comes from Euleptes europaea, assembly GCF_029931775.1. Classification (NCBI taxonomy): domain Eukaryota; kingdom Metazoa; phylum Chordata; class Lepidosauria; order Squamata; family Sphaerodactylidae; genus Euleptes; species Euleptes europaea. Next base: position 17,813,577 of record NC_079316.1, read on the forward strand.
CTTGTATCATTACTAGGACTACAGACCAACAAGCTATTGACTGTTATGTTTCTTTATAAGGAGAAGCATTGATTAAGGAGAAATACTTTTGTTTTTCTAATTCAGATACTTTGCTTATTGTTTTTTTGATGATGTATGGTTTAAGCAGAAAACTGAACATGAAATTCAGCACAGTATTACAAAATCAAATGGAAGATTTTCTTTAAAATCAGTAAAACAAAATTCTAATCCAGTAGCACCTTAAAGACTAATGTTTTCCAGGGAATAAGATTTTATGAGTCAAAGCTCACTCTGTCAGGTACAAATGCAATGAAATTCCATCAGCTCTTATATCCCAGACCGAAGGTAGGAGGGGAGTTAAAAAGAAGGCCAGTTGGCCCGGATACAGATATAAGAATCCTATGTCCTTACTTGGCCGAGGGAGGGGGGGATATCCATTGTCCTGAACTTGTTAATGAACTTTAGTTCAGCAATCTAAACTAAAAATCAATATACTCAAAATATCCAATATAAACTAAAAGGATTCCAAACATTCTACATGCATTCGCTTGGTAATCTTTACAGCAGAGAAGGAGTTGGTTTTTATACCCAAATTTTCTCTACCTTTAAGGCGTCTCAAACCAGCTTTCAAACACCTTCCCTTCCTCTCCCCTCAACAGATCCCTTGTGAAGTAGGTGAGGCTAAGAGAGTTCTGAAAGAACTGTGACTAGCTCAAGGTCACCCAGCACGCTTCAGGTGGAGGAGTGGGGAATCAAACCCGGTTCTCTAGATTACAGTCCACTGCTCTTAACCACTCACCTATATGGGGACGGCAAGGTGATCCAAGCCAAGAGTTTGCCTAAACCAGCTAGCAAAGCTGAGGCAAGATCTGAACTGGACACATCCATACACCCTTAACCACTATGTTCCACCAACCTCCTCAAAGGATGTGTGTTCCAGGATGATCCAGATCACAACTCACAAAATATGCACTCTGCCTTTAGAAAAACCCATGCATATTCTGGCAAATTACAAGACATTACATCATATGCTTTTAGTGCTAGAATAAATTTTAGAACGTTGTCAAATATCCATCACTTGATGCAAACATCAAACTTCCCATGGGCATCTTAACTTCTCACTATTATGCTTTATACTGCACATGACAGGACACCTTGGCATAGTATGATGTAGAAGTTTTAGAATTACACCTGCTACCTCACATACACCCCATTTGTGCCACCCCAAAACCCTGAACTATGTCAGTCTTTTGGTCACTGTCCCTTTGAGATTCAAGCCTAGTAGCACCTTAGACCAACAAAATTCCCAGGGTATAAACTCTCCAGAATCAAAATTCCCTTTGTCAGATGGGGGTCTGACTCTCAAAAGCTAATACCCTGGAAATCTGTTGGTCTTTAAAGTGCTCCTAGAATCAAATATTGCTCTTCTTCGGTAGACCAACATGGCTACCCACCTGTCCCTTTGAGGTAACCACACTTGTTGTAGTTCAGTATCACTGAAAAGGGGTCATAGATTTGTACACAGACATTTTGGCATGGACAAATCAAACTCTACTGTGCAAGCTGACTAATGAACTTAAACATTCCCATTTTATGTGTTTTGTTCCCATACTTGTGCATTCAGGAGGCAGCCATAGTCATGAATTATGACATAGTCATGAACTATGACATAGTCAGCATATAAAATCCAACTACTACTCCTCTTCCTCTTCTTCTTCTCCTCATATAAGGGGATTTGTATACAATGGAGCACTCAGACATATAGCCCCCACACACACACACACACCTGTAGTCTGAAATGGTACAGCCCAGGAAGATGCTTGGTCCAACTATGTGAGCTGTCAACTGAGAGGACTAACTGCTGACCCAGGGTCCCATGACTCTATTAGCCTCCATCAGCATTTGCTGAACTGGCTACAAGTCAACATTTCTTATTTATATTTTGGTCTATGACTGTTTTAAATTAATTTGATACAAGTCAACACACCTTTACTGAACCAGTGGAAGGCTGCTAAATCAACACAATCTGCATCTCCTGCTAATTACTTCCCAATCCATTTTCTTATCCTTCCAAAGAGCTCGCAAGTGCCTCCTGTTCTGTACATTGTATTCCTGACATCATTTTCTAAAAACCTCTGTTTTGTAACTTACTCATTTCTGGCCCGCAATTTGTACAGCAGTTGTTGTTTTTGCCATCAAGTCTGTGGCTCAGTGGTAGAGCATCTGCTTGACATGCAGAAGGTCCCAGGCTCAATCCCCAGCATCTCCAGTTAAAGGGACTAGGCAGGTAGATGATGTGGTGATGTGAAAGACCTCTCCCTGAGACCCTGGAGAGCCACTGCCCATCTGAGTAGACAATACTGACTTTGATGGACCAAGGGTCTGATTCAGTATAAGGCAGCTTCATGTGTTCATCTGACATATGGTGACCCCTGGTGAGGTTTTCAAGGCAAGAGACCTTTTGGAGGTGGTTTGCTATTGCCTGCTTCCGCATCATGACCCTGGTATTCCTTGGAGGTCTCCCATCCGAATACTTGCCAGTGTCAGCCCTGTTTAGCGTCGGCCCTGCTTAGCTTTCCATAATAATATGCACTATTATGGATAGCCTGGGGCATACCAGTTAGCAGTCATAAATTCAGTCTTGCTCTTCAGTACTTTTTTCCATGGAAGTGGGCCAGCCAGACAACAATTGTGTATGATCCCCAGCTACGAGTCCCAAACCTGTTCACATCAGACAATATCGCATCAGACTGAGAGGGGATATGATAGCCATCTTCAAGTACCTGGAGGGCTGTCATATAGAGGAGGGTGCCGAGTTGTTTTCTGTTGCCCCAGAAGGTCAGACCAGAACCAACGGGTTGACATTAAATCAAAAGAGTTTCCATCTAGATATTAGGAAGAATTTTCTAACAGTTAGAGCAGTTCCTCAGTGGAACAGGCTTCCTCAGGAGGAGGTCTCTCCTTCCCTGGAGGTTTTTAAGCAGAGGCTAGATGGCCATCTGTCAGCAATGCTGATTCTATGACCTTAGGCAGATCATGAGAGGGAGGGCACCTTGGCCATCTTCTGGGCATGGAGTAGGGGTCACTGGGGGTGTGGGGGGGAGGTAGTTCTAGATTTCCTGCATTGTGCAGGGGGTTGGACTAGATAACCCTGGTGGTCCCTTCCAACTCTATGATTCTATGATTCTATGACCTTTTCTACCTGTAACCTACATCTTGCTATATTTGAAGCCATTTAACTCTAAATAGCTTTGAGTTTGTGTTGCTTTCTGTGAACATTTCCATTGCAGCACCATGCTTTAACACTGATCCATTAAAAAAAAAAAACCCTCTCTTCTTTGCAACAGTGCTGAATTGGACAGAGTCCCAAGGCAGACAAAGAATTCTCCATCCATTTCTATTTAAAGTATGAGAACATTTCTCAGTAGCATTCCCCCATATTACACATTAGGAGGGGAGTCTAATTTTGAAGTCGGGTAGAAACGCTGACCGACGGTCAACTCCTCAGCTGGAGACTCTTGCTCTCCTTTCTTTCAGACAATGAGGAAACGTGGAGAAGCATTCTCTCTGTCATCTTCAGGCTCTGCTCCATAAAGGTCCTCCAAATTCAACAGAAGATCACTGAAGCCAAATCCCAAAGTTAAAAATAGAATTAATTCTAATCAGAACAGAGCTGGACGAATCCTCTTACCCTAGTTCTTTTTTTTAATTGAAGTGTTGTGGTGTTAATGATTGTACTGACTTTTCAGTTTTCTAAGCTACCTTGGAGGCACCCTGTTCCGAAAACCCAGGATAAAAGAATTTCAGCAGTAAAGCAAAACTCCCACCCGTAAGAAAGGATTAAGCACAGAACTCATTAGGATTTGCTAATTTATTTGTGTATCATTCTCCTAGCTGCACAGAAGAAGGAGAAGGAGAAGGAGAAGGAGAAGGAGAAGGAGAAGAAGAAGAAGAAGAAGAAGAAGAAGAAGAAGAAGAGTTGGTTTTTATATGCCGACTTTCTCTACCACTTAAGGGAGACTCAAACCAACTTAAAATCACCTTCCCTTCCCCTACCCACAACAGACACCCTGTGAGGTAGGTGGGGCTGAAAGAGCTGTGACTAGCCCAAGGTCACCCAGCTGGCTTCGTGTGTAGGAGTGGGGGGGGGGGAAACCAGTTAACCAGATTAGCGTCTGCTGCTCAGGTAGGGGAGTGGGGAAACAAACCCGGTTCTCCAGATCAGAGTCCACCGCTCCAAACCACCGCTCTTAACCACTGCTTATACAAAATATTGATAACACCATTTTTTAAAATGACAAATATCCCCTAGGTTGGATCCCTAGTATCTGCGTTCAAAGAGCTTTCAAACGCAGAGCTGGGAGACCGCTCTGCCTGACACCTTGGAGCACAGGAGCCAGCAATACACTTGAAACTGCCTTAGCCCAACTCAGACCCTGTTAATATTCAATCTTCTCGCATTTTCTGTCTATTCAACACAGAGCTTATCTTCATAATATAATACCCTAACCTTTGGTTTGGTAGGTCGGCTGGGGAAAAGCTGCTTTTCAACCGTGCTTATATGTAACTTCATTATTCATTTATAGGCATCTCATTATAACGAGAAATCAGAGACAGAAAGAATAAAAATGAAGTCTTAAAAATATTCAGAGTGAACTGCATTGTTTACTTGTGCCATTATTATTATTATTTTGCAAAAGGAAGAAGAAAAAGAGTTGTTTTTTATATGCCAAATTTCTCTACCACTTAAGGAGGAATCCAACCGGCTTACAATCACCTTCCCTTCCCCTCCCCACAACAGACACCCTGTGAGGTGTCTTTGTTCCTCAGTAGAACAGGCTTCCTCGGGAGGTGTTAAGTGCTCCTTTCCTGGAGGTTTTTAAGCAGAGGCTAGATGGCCATCTGTCAGCAATGCTGATTCTATGATCTAGGCAGTTCATGAGAGGGAGGGCACCTTAGCTATCTTCTGAGCATGGAGTAGGGGTCACTGGGGGTGTGTGGGGAGGTAGTTGTGAATTTCCTGCATTGTGCAGGGGGTTGGACTAGATGACCCTGGTGGTCCCTTCCAACTCTATGATTCTAGGTAGGTGAGGCTGAGAGAGTTCTGAGAGAACTGTGACTAGACCAAGATCACCCAGCTGGCTTCATGTGTAGGAGTGGGGAAACAAATCCAGTTCGCCAGATTAGCCTCCGCCGCTCATGTGGAAGAGAGGGGAATCAAACGCGGTTCTCCGGATCACAGTCCAGTGTCCACCGCTCCAAACCACCGCTCTTAACCGTGACACCACACTGGAAGCAGCAGGAAATGTGGTGTGTCAAAACAGAGGTCAGCCAACCATCTTTGCATTTGAAATTCCATCACTGCATTTTAGTTAAGTACAAAAGAATAGGAGGCACTTTGCGTAATCCCTCATTTTGGAGGTCTCCCTTCAATTGGCAAGTCATGTGATCAGTAATAGATGACTGCACATTGAAGGAATGGGGGGGGGGAGTTGATGTCATTATCTAGCATGACTTCCTGCAGGCTCGAGCTTCCAAGTTTCATCTCTGGAGAGACCTAATGGCCTGTGAGTAAACTGGAGTGGCGAACATATATCCTGTTACTCTAGGGAGGGCCGCTATACCTCATAGCTCAAGCGGAGGAAAGTGCATTAGAGGCATTCTGACCTGTGACTGTCAGGTTTATACTCTTCAAAATTCCTTCAGCGCTTACAGGGTGTACAGGTAATACTTTGCACCTGATGCGAGGGAGCATCTGATGTGAAGGAGCAAAATACGAAGGGCTTTGAGAGCAAAATAAGAAGGTCTTGCGAGAGCCAGCATGGTGTAGTGGTTAAGAGTGGCGGACTCTAATCCAGAGAACCTGGTTCAGTTCCCCACTCCGCCGCTCATGAACCGAGTTGGTTTCTCCACTCCTCCAGGTGAAGCTTGCCGGGTGACCTTGGGCTAGTCACAGTTCTCTCAGAACTCTCTCAGCCCCATCTGCCCCACAAGGTGCCTCTTGCGGGGGGGGGGGGGGAAGGTGATTGTAAGCCGCTCTGCGACACCTTTCAGTAGAGAAAAGCAGAGTATAAAAACCAACTCTTCTTCTTCTTAATCACATCTGCTTTTCTGGTAACCCATACCGTGGGTTTTTGTATGGAGCAGATGCATCTCTTGCAGTCCGCACATGATGGCATCTCTGCCCGATACCAATTCCCTACAAGACTACATTTGAGCTGGAAGGTTCCCAGGTCTCAGCCCTAGGAACTAATGGTGGGGCCAAGGCTCAGATTGTTAACACGCAGCCTCTTTCTGTCTTTCTCCCACCCTTCTTTCCAAGAAGCTCAGAGAGGTGTACATAGTTCATCTCACCATGCTAACCTCCCAGCAATCCCGTGATTTAGGTTAGGCAGAGAGAGACAGCGGCTAGCCCTTGGTGACCCACAGAGCTTCATGACTGAATAGCTTCTCAGTACTAGTTAGACATTCTAACCATTAAACCACCCAGATTTATGATCTAAGTAATCATAAATAGTAGGGGTCACTGGGGGTGGGTGGGGAGGTAGTTGTGAATTCCCTGCATTGTGCAGGGGGTTGGACTAGATGACCCTGGTGACCCCTTCCAACTCTATGATTCTATAAGTGCTTCCACATATATGCACATAGGCTGTACACATGTGTTCCAGTGAACACATGTCCTTACCTCACAGTTGACATCTTTGACACAGGTATGATCATCTGGTGCCTTGCTCTGTTTGACTTGCCACAATTAAATTCAAGATGGGCTCAAGCTCAGAACATGTTGATGTTCTTTGGTGGAGTAAGTTTCAAGCATAGCACTGTACAGGTAGTTTTGTTCTGTAGAGTAGCCACTTGGGCTCCAGGGTCAGATCACATGGCTGCTATTGCCTGGTCTGAGAACTAAATCACCTCCTTTACCAGGGAAGAGGCAATATCTATGGGGGCCTCAGTAAGGTCATTCAAACTGACCAGCTTCTATTAGAAAGCATAGAACTTTGTGCTTGCATTGTCAGTGGTATCTCTTTAAGAAGTGAACATGAAAACCAACTGCAAAATTGAGTGGGTTCATAAGCAGACACAGAGGAAACACAAATACATCCAAGTAGCCATTCTCAGTTCAAAAAAACTCCAACAAGAGATGGTGGACAGGGGGACTGTGTGCCGCAAGAAGGCACTACAACTGTAGTAATTGGAAGTATCTGAATTTTCTCGGATGCATTCTAATAGCTTACTTACAAAATACACAGGCTTTTCACCAGAGATAAGGCCTAGAAAGAGGCTACTTTAGCTTGGGTTAAACATCACACAGCCCTGACCTGGATAGCCCAGGCTAGCCTAATCTTGTCAGATCTCAGAAGCTAAGTAAAGTCGATCCTGACAAGTATTTGGTTGGGAGACCTCCAAGAAATACCGGGTCGTGATGTGGAGGCAGGCAATGTCAAACCACCTCTGGACATCTCTTGCCTTGAAAACCTCACCAGGGGTAGCCATAAGTCAGATGACAGCAACAACAAAAATCACACAAAACCAACATTTTGTCAAACTAACTACGGTTAGTGTGATTGTCTGAATGTGAGCCTCTTCACTAACTCATGATTACTTAGGGTATGTGAAGCAAGGATCTAAACAGTTTAAATCATTATTTCACAGAACGTCCGGGCTTGTTCCCCAAATCTACCTTCATTATGATGCAGGCTGGTATGCCAAGTGGATATTGGCAGGGGGCCTACACTACAAACAATGAATATGCTGAAATTAAGATTTGTCAAGGCAAAGCAGGATTTGAATGATCATCTGAAAGCTGAATCCTACTTTCACAAATTAACCCTTGTTAAAATAAGCCTTGGTTTGGCATTATGTGTGAACCAAGCTCTGTGTGCATAGAGATTATGGTCAACAGTGGCTTTCAACTTCTACCAAAAGTTCAGGCTGTGTTTCCCTTGTGTCTCTGTGGCTAGGAACAAGATCCTCCAATTGTAGGCACTGAAGCTGGGGAATAAACTCCAACCATTTTGTTGTGTGAACTTAAAGATTCTGTAAATGCTCTGGATACGTGGTAACACCACTAATGCAATGAATGCATGGCCGGTCTTCTAGGGCTCATTTCGTTTTAAGTGTGCTCATTTAATTAACTTCCTGGCTGTGCACTGCTTTGAGTATTTTCAACAGAAAGGTGATTAATAAGTTACGAAATACAATACACGAATTCTTCAACATCTGTTTTCTGAAGGCATCCACGTGAAGGTTCTAAGACGAGAAGGGAGATTTTTGTAACGCAGACCTCTTATTTTCCTGCAGTTATTTTTAACCCATGTAAGCAGCAAAACATGGTAGCGGGTTTTCTCTTCCAATAGTCAGTTCACATTCCATAACCTTTCCTTTCCAGATCAGGTAGGCACAATAGCTTGGAGCTCTGTGCAACGCATCGCTGAGCAAGACCTGAATTTAAATGTAACCTCAGGTTTTCCATTTCACACCGGTATGTCAGAGTGAGGAATATCATAGAGCTGGCGTTCCAGGCCCTTGGGTATTGGGGAATGGAAGCCCATGCAAACGCCAGTGCATCACTTACACACAGTCCCCTCCAGTGCCTTCAGTGTTTAGAGGTTGTGGCTGCTTTGCACAATATTTTGAGGATTTGTATAACATAAAATAAGGGGAAGGATTTAGGATGACACAAAATTGCTCAAACATTCACCAGGTTGGCTTATATCCTGCTTGCAAGTGGGGAGCTAGTTAGCTGGCAGGTTCTTTGGAGGGATCCAAGTAAATTAGGATGTGCCCATTTGCACAATTCCACTATTTTCTGACATGATTACACTCTCGCCACTCTGCCCCCAACCACTAATCTGCAGCAGCCTCCAGTTTTGAAAAGGACATGTAGTAAAAATGTAGGGAAACAATTTGAGATTGGCTCTATTTAAATATCACCAACAAGCCAGAGTTTGTTTGTGATTACAATTATCCTGATTTGTTCTTGAGCTCTCACTTTACCCCCCCCCCTCCTGAACACTTTCTGGTTTAGGGAGCTTTAATTCCCGCCACAGGGTTTGTTTTTGTTTTTGTATCATCTCAGTCCAGGCAAGATAACAAACTGGAATTTGTTGTTTGCCTACAAACCAGATACTAAACTATGGCTTAACCCAGAAGTCGGCAAACCACGGCTCGCGAGCCGCATGCGGCTCTTTGGCCCCTTGAGTGCGGCTCTGCCACAATTGACTCTGCCACGCCTCTCCGCCCCGCCGTGCCACCTGCCTCCTGTCCGCCTTGCCTGGCCCCGCCGGCGTGAATGCTCCGTCTGCCCCCGCTGGCCGCGCCGTCGCCATGGGGGGGGGGAGAACGAGGCGGATAGCCGGCAGGGCCCCGGCGGCAAGGGGGCCGGAGGCGAGGTGCCGCTCAACCTGTTGGACACTTGCGGGGTGTGCGGGCAACCAGCCCCGCCTGCTGCTTGCCCCCGCCGCACCGCTACCTCATGCTGCATCCCCCGCCTCCCCTTCGCACGACGGCGGTGGCCCCCCAAAGACGCCCCCTTGCCGCTCCTCCAGCCGGCCCCGTCCTTGCCAGGCTCCACGCCGCCCTCGGCGCTGGACTGAAGCCTGGGTAGTTTGACGATGGGGACTGGGGGTAGGGGGGGGGAATCGGCCAGCGGAAGGCTCCGTCCAGAAAGGCGAGTCCCCGGGAGGGACTGGGCTTGACAAAGGGAAAGGTGCTGGTGCCGAGGCTTGCCTCTTTGTCATGGGGCCCGCCCCTCCCCCCAATTCCAGGGTAGGGAAAGCATGGGGGGAGGCATTCTTTTGTCCCTTTTTGTTGTTGTTGGTGGTGGGGATGTGTAGATGTCTGGACTCAAGTTAAGCCCCCCCCCCCCACTTCCAGAAAGCTATTCCAGGCTACACAACCATGGGCACACTTTCCCGGGGAACAGCTTCATGGATCGCAGTGGGGGCTGGCTTCAGAGCAAAGCAGGGTAGGTGAGGCAGCGTGATGTCGTGATAGTTTGGAAACTGCTTGATCGGGTGCACGAAAGAGCAGAGGGGGGAGGCGGTGGGGGGGAGATGCAACAGGGGAAGGGAACAGGTAGGCGCACAGCGCCGAGAGCTCCGCTTTGAACAAATAAATAGGATTTGGCGGGTGTCTATGGCCAAGAAACTCAATTGCGAAAAGGAAGGCTTTTCATGGGCGAAAACGCATGGTCGCTTTATCCTCCTTTAATCCCTGTTTCAGCCAGGATTCAGCCTGGATCGAACGCATGCGTTTCGCCTAATGTGCATTCGATCCTGGCTAAAACAAGGATTAAAGGAGGATAAAGTGACCATGCGTTTTCGCCCCATCTCTCTGCAGAACTTGGATTAATGCTGCTATGAAAGAAAGCCGTGGGGATTTTTTAAATGCAGAGTGCTGCGATCCTGTCTGTTGCAATCATTCACAGTTTCCTTGCAACACCCATTGTTTACCTATACTAGTGTAAGAGTTTGTTGGGCTACTGAAGATCAAAACATATATAGACAAGTTGTGGGGAATCGTGTGAAGGGGATAAAAAATTAGGAAATCCCCTCCCAGCTTTTCTACTCCAGGATTTTGTATGCTCTTAGGAGCTTGATCAGATCTGTTTCCCCATCTTTTTCTGTGTCCCCCCTCCCCGTAACTTACGTTCAGTGTACCTATAGTTTAATTAAGACTTAAAACTTTAATTAAAGTTTATTAAGTTAATAAACAGTGTACCTACCTATATAGTTTAAGAAATTTGGCTCTCAAAAGAAATCTCAATCGTTGTACTGTTGATATTTGGCTCAGCTGACTAATGAGTTTGCTGACCACTGGCTTAACCCATGTTTCAGATACCAGTTACTGGGAAAGAAACAAGGCCAAATTTAGGGCTGCAGGTCCCCAGGTGGGGACTGAAGTTCTTCTGGAGTTTATCTCCTGATTACAGAGATCAGTCCCCCTGGAGAAAATGGAAGCTCTGGGGGGGGGGGCGGTGTATACTCCATGGCATCACATCCCTGCTGAGCTTCCTCCCCTCCCCAAACTCTGTCCTTCCCAGGGCATCAAGTCTCCAGGAATTTCCCAATCTAGAGTTGGCAATCCTACCCAAATTTGTTAAAGCGCCTAACTTGAGATGTCACTACAAAGCACAGCCAAAGGTTTCTAAAACCAGGAAATAATCAGTCTCAGTGTTATGTGTAACGGGAACACAGAAAGAAAGCATCAGCCCAAGTAGGGTTGTCAGATACCAGGTAATGGGAGGCAATTGTCCACCAATTAAGGGGGCTGCCCGCCACCCTTAGCTGGCCGACGGGCAGAAGCCAGCCAGCTGAAGGGGGGCAATTAACAACACTTCCAGTGGGAGCTTCGCTGTGGTGGGGTTGAGGGGGTGATTAGTACAATAACGTCACTTCCGGGTTTACCCCCCGAAGTGATGGGGATGCTCTAGCACATTCCCTAAAACACTCTATGGAAATCATTGAGTTTCCGGAGGAATGGGCTAGAGTGTCCCTATCACTTCCAGGTTTCCCCCGGAAGTGATGTTATTGTACCGATCACCCCCCCCCCCCGCCCCACCTCAACGAAGCTCCCACCAGTGGCGAGGGGGGACCTGGCAACCTTAAGCCCAAGAATAAAAACAATATAATTCTTGCTGTGAACAAACTCTTGTTTCTTTTTCGGGTCTGAATCCAGTTCAGCTCTGTGCTACTAACTGGTCTTAAATTACATCTGACAACCAAATAGCAAAAGCTTCTAACACATTGACAGAATCAACTGAGCTATTCATTCTTCCTGGGGGGGGGGGGGAAAGCCAACTTGAAATTACAGATAAGCACTCGCATCTCAGAAATATATTATTTAGAATGACACTCAAGGTAAACAGCATTGTAAATTCATTCCCGCTTTTTCAGTAAATAGTTTGTTGCACTGGAAAGTGAGTGGGGGGGGGGGGAGAGAGCTAAGTGTCAATTATTATCTATCAAGGCATCAATCTCTTTCCATTCTCTTTTCAGAACTTTGAAGACAGGCAATAAAAACGGTTTTATGTCACCTTGCCATGAGCTAAAGTCTGGTGTTTTCGTTTATTTTCTTGGCATTTTAAAAAAATTACTCTGGCATATCAAATAGAATTTCCTGATCTCGGTTGTACAGGAAGAAAAGGATATGGTAAGTCTAGCCTTCCAAACAAAGGCTTCGCGCTGAAATTGTCCTTATCATTATTATTCTTGATTTGATTTTTTTTTTTTTAAGTGCAAAACAGCATTGTAAGAATTTTCCACTGGCAGCTATTAATTTGCGTAGACTGTCGCAGGAGTTTGCTGCGGAGGAATTCATCGGGATGTGCAAGAATTCCAAAGTGGAAGTGTTTTTCAGGCTACTTAACTAGCATTAAGTAATTGTAGTATCCGCGAATCATAGACTGGTTTGCATGTCTGTCTTTGTCATTCTTTATTTTTTTAACGAAAGAGGCAGCGCCTTTGAGTCAAATCATTGCTTCATTTAGCCAAGGATCATCTATTCCAATTGGCAACAGCTCTCTAGGTACTCACACAGAAGTCCCATCCAGCCCGGCTGCCTGAGGTCTATTTAATAGGATATGGGGGTCAAACCCACAGTATCGTGCATGAAGAGGAGGTGGCTGTGCTCTAATATGCTTCTGCAAATGGCATGAAACTTGATGAAAGTTTGTTGTAGATGAACCTAAGACAACCGGCCCATCATCCAATACATTCCCAGTATGTCGTTGATATATTGGATCTTATTAAAACTTGGCAATCTTTTGAGTCACAGAGATCTGTTCTTCAGCCTGGAAGTGCTGGAATATAGCAACATCTTGCATACAAAGAAAAAGAGGAAAGAATATCCTGAAGAGCAGCAAGCTCTAGTGAGGCAGGACTTGAGTACCTTCTTTCCAAAAGGGGCTTCTCCTTGTCTGTTCACAGAATGCTATTCTTAGGCTCCTAGAACAGTCTAGAATTCATTCATTCATGCATTCTCTCTCTCTCTCTCTCTCTCTCTCTGAAAGATCATGAAAGGGAGGGCAGGAAAGGTTACGTCATGGCACGTCATGGCACTTTGGCTCTCATGGCACTTTCTTGCATGTCCAGCGTAGTGTCGATCTCCACTTTGGGATCAGGAAGCAATTTTCCTCCAGGCTAGATTGGCCAGGGATCCTGGAGGGGTTTTTTGCCATCTTCTGGGCATGGAGAGGGGACACTGGGGGTGTGGGGGGCAGGTAGTTGTGAATTTCCCGCATTGTGCAGGGGGTTGGACTAGATGACCCTGGTGGTCTCTTCCAACTCTATGAGTCTATGGGCAAAAACGCACGGTCGCTTTAGCCTCCTTTATTCCGTTTTAGCCAGGATTCAGCCAGGATCGAACGCATGCGTTTCGCCGAACATGCGTTCGATCCTGGCTGAATCCTGGCTGAAACAAGGAATAAAGGAGGCTAAAGCGACCGTGCGTTTTCGCCCATATGATTCCAAGTAAGGCAACTAGGTGTATCTCTTCCCCTTCCTATCCAGTTTGTTAGTTCCACAAATAAAGCTTTTGTTTCTCTTAACCAGTTCTGTATACTAACTGCTGCATAGGCACTCTGCCAACAGAAAGAAGAGCAGGAGATGCTACACTGAATTACATTGTAAATTTACTTACAAAACAAAATCCATGTATTTAAAATGGGGAGATTGCTTTTCCCACACACATACCAGCTACTACCCCATGATTCTAGCCATTCTCAAATAGAAAGCAGGCCTGACTCACTTAGCTATAGATCACATTGAAGAAGACCATTTAAGGTTCTCTCATAAAACCCAAAGCGCCTTACACTGTTCTCTCCTCCATTTTATCCTCACAACAACCCTGCGTGGTAGGTTCAGCCCAAGGTCATCCAGCAACCTTCCAAAATAGAGTAGGAATTCGAACATGGATAGCACTAGGGTTGCCTGCTCATGATTGGGAAATACCTGGAGATTTTGGGGGTGGAGCCTGATGAGGGGAGGGTTTGGGGAGGGGAGGGACTTCAGTGGAGTATCATGCCATATAGTCCACCTTCCAAAGCAGCCCTTTTTTCCAGGTGAACTGATCTCTGCTGCCTAGAGATCAGTTGTAATAGAAGATCTCCAGCTACCACCTGATGGTTGGCAACCCTAGGTAGCACAGATTCTAGTCTAACCACTATATTACACTGGTAGTAACTCTATAACTCTGCTTAGGACTGCACTATTGGTCTATCATATATGTACTTCACAGTTCAGATTACCTATACTTTCCTTGTAAGAGGTTTCCAAACGAGACAGTTTCAGGGCCTCATTTAACCCACTGGATTACTGGGTAACAGAAACAAGGGCTATACATGGAGCCTTCACTCCCTTACTCCTCTGTAACATGTACTTTCTCTGTATTTCCACCACACCATCTACCCCAACTCTAAGCACCTTTCTCTGGAGGATCAGCATTCCAGCACTCTCTTTTGCACTCTGACAAACGGAAGTATTTATTTATTTGTTAGATTTATATCCCGCCCTCTATCCCAGCCAAAGCCGGGCTCAGGGCGGGTACCAATGCATATACCATACAAATAACATTCAATTTCACAAACATTAATTAAAAGCAGAAATTCCCAATTAAAATTGATTATAATAAAATCCAGACAAAGCAGGAACGGACGGCACTAAATGTCACAGGGTCTTGGCCAATGGAAAAGGATTGACCTGCCCCCTCCCCCTACTTCTCCTGTGGTAAACATGATTTAGGCCGGCATGGTATGAGTACAGAACTCAGCACCGCAGTATTCAAATTATAAAAGTTTAACAAAAGAATAAAGCACACATATATTTCTTTATGCAGCAGAACTGAGCAAAGATTAAAAGAAAAGTGAGCAAGCTCAATCCTTCTGATTCTGTTCTAAACTTGTACCTAATTGATGTTAAAATAAGAACAGGCAGTTTCTCCTTGGAGGTTTAATACCTCAGCAGAGTTTTGTAACCCTTAATTCTCAGAGCTGGTACTTCTCATATTGTCCCTCGACACCTGGACAAGATGGAGTCCCTGGGTAAAGGCTTCGTCCTCCATGGCTTTAGACAAAATGGCTAAGAGCAACTACATTGTTCTTCCTTGTGGGTTATCCTTCTCTTCCTATTCAAAGGGAAGAGATACTCTCTACCCTTCAGCCCTTTAAAGTCTGCATTCCTAGGTGGCACACCCAAGTTGTGATGTGAGCTGGTATCTCTTTGTTCTCCTCAGCTTGTGTCGTTTGCACTGTAAGTTGAGTCAAGACCAAGCTGCTTTCCCCTTTGAAACCAGCAGAAATGCATCTTGGGGCATTTAAAAAGTGCAGACCCTATTATAGAAATTCTAATATGAAATGCTGGGGCGCAGGGTGTTTCTTCACACCGTGCTCCTTGGCTTCTAGTTTGATTTGGGAAACTCAACAATCTCTGCCTAAATTGCCTGCTGGTGTAGGCCATGAGCAGTGGTGCATAATTTAAAACTGGGAATGCCAGGACACTTTTGTGCATTCCTGTGCCAACAACTCTTCCTGTTTGCCAACTTGGCATGGAGATTCTTTCCCTTTTCCAAATCACTGGAGAGTTAAGGACAAGGACTCTGGTTCAACAGAGAAGGGTCTCTTTTTTATTCCTTAAGAGCTGGGATGTACAACCTGTTAAGACCCCCCTCCAATTTGTGAGAACCTGGTTTTGAAGTGTCTGAGAAAGTAGAGCTGGCACACAAATTCATGCATGAACATGCAAGAAGCTGCCTTATACTGAATCGGTCCATCAAGGTCAGTACTGTCTACCCAGACTGGCAGTGCTCTCCACAGTCTTAGGTAGAAGTAGGGTTGCCAGGTCCCGCCTCCCCTCCAGCTGCAGGTTTTTGGGACGGAGGGGAGGCAAGATGGCGCACATGCGCGGCTTCACAAGCGTGATCGTGTCATTTCTGGTTTACATCCGGAAGTGTCGCATTGCAAGGGACCTTTACCACTCAAACTGGTGGTAGCCCAGTTTGCGACACGGCGCTTCCGGGTATAAACCGGAAGTGATGTGGCGCAGCGGGCAGGCGTGCATGCACGCATTGCCTGCTGACCCTCAGCTGGTCGAAGGGCAGCCAGGTGGATTGGTGGGGGGTTTGCCTGCCACCACCTGGCACTTGGCATCCCTAGGTAGAGGTCTTTTACATCACCCATTGCATGGCCCTTTTAGCAGGAGATGCCAGGGACTGAACCTGGGACCTTGTGCACGCAAAGCACAGGTTCTTCCACTGAGCCACCACCCCTTCCTTCCTTGATCCCTGCATAAAACTCTCAGGTGGATCTTAGTGGAGACATCACCCAAAAGTCAGCGTGGTGGAGCAATCCGAGATACAAGACGTTCAGCGGCCTTTTGCCATTGGCTCTCGTTGTCATCCTGTTTGACCTCGAATATAATTTGCCAGCATTAAAAACTAAAGAAAGCTTCCTTCACCTGCCTGCTTATTAGCAGACCTGCTTCAGCGGGGGTTTCCCTTTAAACCTTTCCCCCCCCTTCACGTTAAGGTCTTGTGACATTTTAAATATCAACCATAACGATGAACATCTCTCCAATATGCCAGGAGCTAAAAAGCAGCAGGCAGCCACCTACGGTGACACCTTTAAACACGCAAACACTCCAGCGGCTTCTCATTTTCCAGCCCAGTACCTGGATATGGCACTTATGACAAGACAGCAAAAGAACTTGCTAAATTGTTTGGCAGTTCCGTATATTAAGAAGCCACATTTAAATTCAAGCGGGGAGTTTCGCTGCATGAGACACCATCCCAGGCAATGCATTGCACCACATATAAAGTAGGACGAGACAGAAGAGTCGGGGGATTTTCAGTTTATTTATTTACTTACTTCACTGATAGTCCTTTTTTTTTCATTTAGACTTGTAATATTCATAAGACTACTCGACGTTTTATTATGTTCCAGGGTAAGGGTATCAACTTCTAGGTGTGGCCTTAAGCGCTCATGGAATTACAACTGATCTCCAGACTGTAGAGATCAGTTCTCCTGAAGAAAATGGCTGCTTTGAATGTTGGACTTCAGTGCCCCTTTCAAACCGTCCTTAAAATCCATTAAGAGCAGCCGGTTGCTAATGGATTTTTTGTATCATTTCAGACACAACCGTTTTGGCTCCTGGCTGCTAACAATTTTTTTTTTTTTTACCTTTTCAGACAAAGCCACTTGTGTCCCATTGGCATCTCGGGGCTCAGCCGTTTTTTACGAAAACTGCTTTCTCCAGTTTTCAGTTCTTCCTTGCACTTCTGAATCGCTGCAGCGTGCTGTTTAAAATGTCTGGAGAACTTGCAAAAGGACAGCTTTCCCCCCACCTTTTTTCACGGCACATTCGTTTTCTGCTTTAAAAAAGAACGTTCTAAGATTACTGTTGTAGCACTATTGCAATAGAGCAATCCAATGTGTCCGAATGGTGGTGATATAGCAATTCAGTGCTATATCACCACCATTCAAATGCATTGGATTGCTATGGTACTATAGAGCTACAGCAACCCTTGTGCTAGACTAGGTTTTACTCATGGCTCTGGACATGCTGGATCTAGGCAAGCTGTTTTGAAGGACCTCCAGTAGGGTTTGCGTTTCTCTCTTTGCTTCACACTTTTTAATATGTCTAAAGTTATATTGTTTAGTTAAGAAGACCCTCAGCATATTCCTGAGTGACATCGTTTTACAAGACTGCAAGTTCACTGGGGAAGGAAACAATGCAATAAAATCAGAGTATTATATACAAACAGTGAATGAAAACAAGGACCCCCTGTTGGTTTAAAAAAAGTCCTGAAACATATAGTATCGCCCTGCTTTGGTTGCCCCCATCATCTGAGGCTAGATGGGCGACAACCTGAGAAAGGGCTTCCTCGGTCATGGCACCAAAACCTTGGAACTCCCTGACATTTGGAAATGAAAAGCAGGAGTGGTGCAATACAAATGGCACTGAAGTAACCTTTGGAAATTTCTGGTTACCATCTCCAGTGTCTCTTCTGCATTTGTTCTATTGTTTGAGTCACTGCTGCATTTACTCAGACACACACAGATGTGTCCAAAGTTCAGAATCCATCTTTAATGTACACATTGCTTGGAGAAGAGGCATCTAGAAATGCATTGTTTGCACTTCAGAGCTACTGTGTATTGCTAAGATGTGCCTAAGTATTTCTATGGGTCTCCAAGTTGTGGGACAGCCTCATTAAATATACTATGCCCTGCTTTATTTATGACTTCATAAAATGCATGTTAGGGCAGAATTTAGCCTTAATGTCCAGAAAAATATGACATTAGAATATTGTTTGCAGCTGTGCTGTCCATCTCCCTAGAGTTGTATCGTGCTATTTTTAGGACGTCAACTAATATTCTTTGCGAAAATGCCAGAGATCAAAAGAGATTAGAATTACAAGCTCTCCTTGTAGTGGGGGAAGGGAAATAACCCCCTCAGTCCTCATAACATAAAAACAAGTCATTTACATCTGAACCACAAAATTCAGGCTTGGGAAAATTTGTTATAAGGAAGCCACATTGATCAAACTTGGCATTTTTAGATAATGCATAGTCTACCTTCTCAGATCTTTAAGAAAATGTCACAACAAGTTACATCCTGCCAGCTTTTTCACTCAATCCCACCCAGTTCCCCTCTTTGTTAAAATCCCATCCCATATAGAAGAAGAAGAAGAGTTGGTTTTTATATGCCGACTTTCTCTACCACTTAAGGGAGACTCAAACCGGCTTACAATCACCTTCCCTTCCCCTCCACACAACAGACACCCTGTGAGGTAGGTGAGGCTGAGAGAGCTCTAACAGAGCTGTGACTAGCCCACGGTCACCCAGCTGGCTTCATGTGTAGGAGTGGGGAAACAAATCCATTCACCAGATTAGCCTCCGCCACTCATGTGGAGGAGTGGGGAATCGAACCTGGTTCTCCAGATCAGAGTCCACCACTTCTTTTATACATGTAGATTCCATGAACCCAGGAATAGCCTTTTTGGTGGCCCTCTCTTGTTCACCAATGGAAAAGCTCATTGACTCCAACTGTGCGTGTGTGTGTGTGTGTGTGTGTGTGTGTGTGTGTGTGTGTGTGTGTGTGAGAGAGAGAGAGAGAGAGAGAGAGAGAGAGACTTTCATCTTAATAATGATGCCTATATTTCCAGATGGCAAAAAGTGAGACCTTCTTTTGACCAACTACCAACTATATTTAAACTCTTCAAATTGGAAATAACCAAATGGGATAGGGAGAAAAGGAAGCGGAGGATACTACAGCTGAATTTAAATTTATCACCCAAGTATATTCTGCTACGGGAATTCTACACCACTGAATTTCAATACAATTAAGCAACATTACAAAATGAAGCTTAAGATACATGCTTAATTTATCTTTGTCTCCTTCTGTATGAATGTTATTTTTAATACTGTCCAATATAGGGCTCAGGCCATTAGTCTTAATTGGTCCTATTCATCAATTAACTCTTTAAAATAATATGTTCACTGAGGAGTAAAAATACCGAAGAATTATGCGGTATAAAACTGTATTTATGTTCCACCATACTTCATATAATTGATTTATTTGGTCAATTAATTGTCTGAATGCAATGCAATTAATCAGCAACGACTAAAAGCCTCAAAATACCTTAATCTGGATTAATTTTGGAATGTTCACATTAATCTAGGTGTATTTTGAAAAAGCGGTTTGAGGATTTAAAAGTGTCTTTTCCCCCTTGTCAGTTCCTTAGTTTACAGTGCAATCCTAAACAGAGTTAATTTATAACAGGTGTAACTCTGTTTAGGATTGCACTAATAATAATATAATAAAAGAAATCAGTACACAAGCATTGTACAATAGTAAAATGGTCAGATTAGGATCGGGGAGACCCAATTTAAATCACATCAACCATGAAATCCATTGGGTGATTTGGGGCCAGTCAGTAACTTTCAGCCTAAACTCCCTCTCACTATCTTTTTTCGAGGCTATAATGGAAGAAGGACAGAATTAGGCAGATCCCCGTGAGCAAATTTCCTGGTCTTTTAAGTTCAACTTCCTAAATAAATTCCACAGACACCCGAATTGAAACTTTTAGAAATATTGTCGAAGGCTTTCACGGTCAGAGTTCATTGGTTCTTGTAGGTTATCCGGGCTGTGTAACCGTGGTCTTGGAATTTTCTTTCCTGACGTTTCGCCAGCAACTGTGGCAGGCATCTTCGGAGGAGTAACACTGAAGGACAGTGTCTCTCAGTGTCAAGGGTGTAGGAAGAGTAATTTATAGTCAGAAAGGGGTTGGTTTTGAGCTGAGTACTGTCCTGCAAAAGTAATGTGCTAATCATTGTCCTGTAAGTATCAAGATAATGTGCTAATGAGGGTATGGTATGTTAATATGGAACCATTGTATCCTGAAGTGATCTGTTA
Source organism: Euleptes europaea (assembly GCF_029931775.1). Taxonomy (NCBI): domain Eukaryota; kingdom Metazoa; phylum Chordata; class Lepidosauria; order Squamata; family Sphaerodactylidae; genus Euleptes; species Euleptes europaea. The sequence goes on from NC_079316.1 coordinate 17,833,985, forward strand.
ATGTGTGTAATCCAAGGCTAATCTGCATGGCTATTGTTGAATGTTGCCTTTGTTAGTCTGGAGGCTTTCAGGACAGGAAGCCTTATTCATTCTTAAACTCTCCTCTTTTCTGTTAAAGTTGTGCTGATGTTTATGAATTTCAATGGCTTCTCTGTGCAATCTGACAAAATAGTTGGTAGAATTGTCCAGTCTTTCAGTGTCTTGGAATAAGACCCTGTGTCCTGTTTGTGTCAGTCCATGTTCAGCACTGCTGATTTCTCAGGTTGGTCAAGTCTGCAGTATCTTTCATGTTCTTTTATCCTTGTTTGTATGTTGCGTTTTGTGGTCCCGATGTAAACTTCTCCACAGCTGCAAGGTATACGATATACTCCTGCAGAGGTGAGGGGGTCTCTTTTGTCTTTTGCTGATCGTAGCATTTGTTGTATTTTCTTGGTGGGTTTAAACACTGTTTGTAGGTTATGTTTTTTCAAAAGTTTCTCCATTCTATCAGTGACTCCTTTAATAAATGGCAGGAATACCTTTCCTATGGGAGACTGTTTTTCCTGAGTTTTCTGATTTTTGTTTGGTTTGTTTGGACAGAGACACTGTCCTTCAGTGTTAATCCTCTGAAGATGCCTGCCACAGTTGCTGGCGAAACATCAGGAAAGAAAATTCCAAGACCACGGTTACACAGCCCGGATAACCTACAAGAACCAATGAAACTTTTAGATTTGTGTATGTTTAGATTTATTTGTTTTAGGTAAAACTCAACAGCAATTTGGGATTTGAGGGCTGAAAAAGGCGGGTGGCAGGTTTGAAATCACCTGTACGTTGAGCTCCAGCTAAGATACATGCTTGGTTAAATCCTCTGAATTGCATCCAAAACATTTGGGTGTCTACCATACACTACAATTTAATTTATGGAAGTATTGCCTTCTATGACATTTGTTGCATGGTCATTGATGGCTGTGATTGCGCCAACAGTTACGGAGGACTGATTATTCACTCAAGTGAGCAAGGATAGCTATCCATGCAAATGGGTGAATTCACTGGGATTTGGTTTTATTTACCTGTCCTCCCCCCCCCCCCCACACACACACAAACACAAACACACAACAATGTTCTTTGGCAGTGTTAGGCTTCCCAAACCAATCCCTTGCTTTCTATAAAACCCTGATATTCGGAAGCAAGAGATGTAATTTCAGCACAGAACATCCCTCAAAATAAAGGACAGGTAGCAATCCCTGACATGGTGTCCATCTGTTGATTTAACAAGGAAGCCTTGCGCTACTGGCCTCAATTTGAGGCATATTTCTCATCAATATCTAGCCTGCCAGTTAAAAGTTATCTGCCAAGTCCTGCTCTCTGTGCCCCTGCCTTCTGATGTAAGGTCAGTGGTAACTAGGTTTTCATAGGTGGCACCTCACTTTAGTAATGCCCTGTGGCTCAGTGATAGAGCCTCTGCTTTGCATGCAGAAGGTCCCAGGTTCAATCTCCAGCATCTCCAGTTAAAGGGACTAGGCAAGTAAGTGATGTGAAAGACCTCTGCCTGAGACCCTGGAGAGCCGCTGCCGGTTTGAGTAGACAATACTGACTTTGATGGACCAAGGGTCTGATTCAGTAGAAGGCAGCTTCATGTGTACTCCTTGTGGCTTATCTAGAACTTAAGTGCCAGGGCAAAAAAATTTTTTTACCCAAGCTTCTAATGGAGGGAATGTAATCTTTTTAGCTGCTTTTATATGGACTGCTTTGAGCCCGAGGACTGCTTTATAGGTATAATTCCCTGCTGCTGAATGAGGGTTTATGTTTTTTTATGTTCCTGGCATGTTTTTATATTGATCATTCCAGCGTGGTGTAGTGGGTAAAAGCGGTGATTTGGAGCAGTGGCCTCTGATCTGGAGAACTGGGTTTGATTTCCCACTCCTCCACATGAGCGGCAGAGGACGGATTTGTTTCCCCACTCCTACACAGGAAGCCAGCTGGGTGACCTTGGGCTAGTCATAGCTCTTGCAGCCCCACCTACTCACAGGATGTTTGTTGTGGGGAGGGGAAAGGAAGGTGATTGAAAGCCGGTTTGATTCTCCCTTAAGTGGTAGAGAAAGTCAGCATATAAAAACCAACTCTTCTTCTTCTTCATGATTTGATGGTACTGTTTTTACTCTGTGAGTTACCTCAAGTAGGTCTCTGGAGAGGAAGCATTTAAATCTTCTAAATAAATACTAAAGAAGATGCAGGCTAAACTTATGGAGATTGCAATATAAACGACTGTTGAAGATTAAGTTAACTGGAGTCTTGGTGGGATCCAGCATAAGCAGTTATTTTATTTTTAACTATCACATTTCATGGGAGAGATTGGTCTATCTGAAATTCTGTGATCAAGAAAATATCCTTGGTGGCATAAGTGTTTTGGTTAATTATGATCCTGGTGTATGCCAAAATTCATTTTTAGCTAATGTAACTTAATGGTCTTGCTTGGGAGACATTTGTCTGGACCATTTTCAACATGGGCATAGCCAGCTTGATAGACATCATACTTGTCTTGTGGTTGCAGTTCACGTGTGAGATATAAGATTGGTTGCTAGAAAAATGAGGGGAAAGGCCTTCTTTTCCAAACTCAGGCAAATTTGTTTCTAAAGGTTTATACCTGAAGCAAGCAAACAGTTTTTTGAACTGAACTCTGCCCACAGCCCCTGGATCCATTACTCAATCTATTCTGAGTTTTTGTGTCTTTCAGCCCCTGAGGGAAGGGCTGCCTACAAAGGAGCATTCTCCCCCCCCCCACCCCCATGAAGCCAAACCTTTGCCCTTACCTGTAAAACCCATGGAACTGCTCCATTGAGTTGAACTGGGATATGCCACCTAAACTGGTGCATATCTCCAGGTAAGGACAAAGGGGGTATTCCTGGCCTGAAAGGGTTTAGGAGGCTGCCTAAAGGTGGCTCCTCCCCTGGCCTGGCGTGGGAACGCCCCGGGCGTGCCCCCGGGAGGAAGGCACACAGAAGTGTGCCATCAGGATGCTGGCGTAAGGCTGTGCCAGTGTCCCAGGGCCGCGCTGCCACAGCAGCCCTGGGAGGCTGGCATTTGTACACCAACGCTGGCGCCCATGCCGGTCATGCTGGCAGAATGGGCCCAGACGCTGGCACAAGTGCTGCAGATGCCGGTGCGGGCCTTCCCGGCCTCCTAAGATGTTTTGGCCACTTGGCTCAGGAATGGGCTGTTTGTGTGTATGAAAAGGGACTCCATCTTGGATTTGGCCATTAATGTTTTTCACAAGATGATGGTTAAAATTATGAACTAAAAAACTATGTGTGTGTGTGGAGGGGAGTTCCCCATCCATCTTAGTTCATCCTACAACTACCTGTGTGTCCTAGGTGGTCTTACAACTCTGTTGAGTCACTTGACTTTTATTGTGAATGCCGTAGTGCTAAATGCCCGCCCCACAGTTGAACACAATCCCACTGTGATGAGATATACACTTATTCCTCCCTAAAATTGTTCCCTTCCAGAGGAAATCTTGTAATTTCCACCTTCTTTAGTTTCAAACTGTGGCCGGGTAAAATGAATTTTGTTTCAAAGGAAGATAATTCTGCAGATCAAAGAGATGTGCAGTATTTTGCATATTGAATGCAATTACTTATTAATAAATCAGGCTGCTTCAAATGACATTGCTCCAAGCAACGTAAAGTGAGTGTGGAGCACAAACCCATCTCAGCACCACAAAAATGTAAGCAAAGGAAGAACATGCTTCAGAAGAAGGGGTCCTTCAGACACTATTTAAATCTTACTGTGATTGTAAAAGGCACTTTACTAATCTGACACTGGGGGTCAAATAAATCAACAGACATTAATGCAACGGTGACTCCTTTCCCACAGAAAAATAAGAAAATGTATAAAGAATTTTATAAGAAAAGGGCAGAACTATGTCAGGGACAGCATCTGGTGTCTGCAGTGACCCCCGGTATTCTCCTGTAAAGTCACATGGACCCTAATACCTTACTCAATTCAAATGTCTGAACACACTGCAGACACTGGCAAGGACTGCCACACTCAAATTGATTTAGATTAATTCTGAAAGTGCTATTTATTTACATCTGGGGGTCAGGCTACATGTTACACGGGGGATTCACAATTTTGAGCCAAAGTGACTAGGGTATAGGACAATGTTTAAGTTCCCCAGTAAAACACACACAGCTGCTATTAGCCACGATAGGGGGAAAGATGGATCATCAAAGGTGGAGGGGCTGTGACTCAGTGGTAGAGCATTGGCCTGGCATGCCGAAGGTCCCAGGTTCAATCCCTGGCATCTCCAGTTAAAGGGACTTGGCAAGTAGGTGATGGGAAAGACCTCTGCCTGAGACCCTGGAGAGCTGCTGCCGGTCTGAGTAGACAATACTGACTTCGATGGACCAAGGGTCTGATTCAGTAGAAGGCAGCTTCATGTGTTCATCTCTCTTTCTCCCCCTACTGCTGCTAATAGCAGTTTGGGGAAGATTTCTGTTGAGGAAAAGTACAAGGGATGGGGTCTGCACTACCACTGAATCAGCCTAACTAGTGCAAGTTTCCGCATTTAACTTAAAAAAAACACACACACACACACTGCAGCACTACCTTTCGTGCTCGCCGCGTTTGTTCATCCCAGTTCTTCGGAATGCCACCACCATGCTGTTTGCCCACTTATACTTATTATTTGACAACTCCTCGTCTTTCTAGAGCCTTCTGTTTAGCTAGACTAAATGCTATCCCCTCTATGGTTATGCAAGGCAGAATTTTGAATACACCATATCCAAAAAGGACCTGTCCTTGCTCTTCTGGCTCTATTGATTCATTAGCTCATGCCCCCTTGGAATGCCGCTATTATAAGATTATATAGATCACATTATATCTTTCCCCTTTTAATATATAAATCTAATGCCTCTGTGTCCGATATAATGCCTTTTTTTTAATTAAGTGACAGGGATCCCAAGGCTACATTGTCAGTGGAAGGATTTATTTCAGGTCTTATATCCCTCAAACACTCGATTTAAAAATAATGCTGCTCAAGATCAATTGAATCAAGGAGCTTCTAAGGAATAAAGGAAAGGCGGGAAAACACAGCAGGACCTCCTATACAAAGTATACTTTGACCTTGAGAGTGTTTTGAAAAAGTGCTTTGAAGACTCTCATGTCTTCCATAACAACAAAATATTAGGCATTTCTCCCTTCAGCTTAAAGCTAAACTTAAGGGTATGATTGCTAAATGGACATGTTGTGCATGCATAAGGTCCCAAACCCAACTCTTGGCATAGCCAGTTAAACAATCCCAAGGAGCAGATGTAGGGAAAGTCCTTTATCTCTGTGCAACCCCAGACAGCCACTGGACCAATGCTCTGACAGACGGCTCTGTAATTTCCTAGGCAGGAAAAAATACTAAATGGTTAAAACCTTATTTTAAATGGTCTGTACAATGTCACTTGTGCTGTAAAATGCGGGTTTTACCAAGTGGTCATGTTGAACACTTTGACTGCAATCTAACATACTCCGGTATCCTTTATTGAAACTCTCAAATAGTAATTTTTTAAAAATGGTGTGAGTACTCACTGAAAGATCTCCAATTACCCTTTGGTAATTCTCTGCAGCTCAAAGAGGGTCCTTGGGTATTAAGCTCACATTCTTTGCATTTCTACGGTGCAACACTGAACGTCAGTGTTTATAACCTGGCAGAAAGCAGTAGCCAGCCAGACGGGTAATGGAGTTGGGAAGCAGGTGAAGAGGATATTGGTGGGCAATCAAGTCAATCAGTATGTATGTACGAAATGCAGGAGAGTTGGTTTATATCCCAATTTTCTCTCAATTTTCTTTTAAGTCTCAAACAGGCTTCCAATCACCTTCCCTTCCTCTCCCCACAACAGACACCTTGTGATGTATGTGAGGCTGAGAGAGCTCGGCTCGGAGAGAACTGTCACTAGTCCACGGTCACCCAGCAGGCTTCATGTGGAGGAGTGGGGAAACCAACCCGGTTCTCCAGATTAGAGTCCGCTGCTCATGTGGAGGAGTGGGGGATCAAACTCGGTTCTCCAGATTAGAGCCCACTGCTTTTAACCACAGCTCAATAGATCCCTGAGCAATAGTTTACCAACTCAGAAGATAACCAGTGAAGTGCCGCAAAGCGGCAACTCCCTCCTCTAGTAGCAGCACAGAAAGTTCACCCATTTCCTTGGTCTGAGATACCTGGCATACTGTACAGAGTCAGCCATAAAATTAAGGATCTTTGATTGTGATGCCCATAAATGCCCACAGCTGTGTATTGGTTGCACTCATGGACTTAATAAACTTTTCATCTGAAGTGAACAAGAATGATAAAGTTGACCTCTAACCATCTAAGTTCAGGATCCCTCAAATGAGAAGAGTACACTTTTTCCCAACAGGGAAGGGGTACCACAAGTCAGAGAATTTACTTATGTCCTGGCAGTTTTATACCTTCAGCAATTAACCCACAGTGGAATTTAATTAAGAGGAAGCTGATCATATCTAATTAGCAAAGAACTAAAACATAATCACATGCTTTTGGCATTTATTATGCCCTTTACCCCTGACAAAATTGGCCACACATCTATTTAACATTAACCTTCTCTTATTGCTAAAAACACAGATTCAGTGCCTTAGAGAGATCACATTTGTGGGAATAGTCTCAATGACTTCATATTTTTTCCGATTTTCAGACTTATATAGTTATATAATTATTATGATAAAGTAGTCTCTTAGCAAGAGCACTTTCAAATGAAAGTGAACTGTCTAAGCAAAGAGACAAATGCATGAATTACCCAGTCTGAATGATAGAATACGTATCCGGAAATGGATTATTAAAGTACTAATAGTGCTAATTTTGTGTTTCAGTTCTTCCAAATCAAGATGCGACATCGGTTCTTATCTTGTGATAGAATTAACAAAAGAAGCTCTTCCCCAACAAATTCTCGCATGGAACTGCGGATGTTAGCATACTCGGCCAAGACGAAATATGACAAAACCTAGATCTTAGGGCCTGACTTGGAGCTTCCTTAATATATACAAGGCAGGCTCGATTAACACATCTTCCCAAGTTTTTATTGGTGAATAGCAATTGAAGCCCCCACCCCCCGTTCATGTCAGGGCTACTGAGCCATGAGGTTAACCCTTTCCCACATGACATTTTCCCAACTTCAAATGCTCCCCCCACCTAAAAAATAGTTGCCCATGTGTTTCTTCTAACTGGGCGTTTAATTATTTATTTATCTACTTACTTACTTTATATCCCACCTTTCTCTTGATGGGAGACCCAGAGCATCATTCTCCTCTCCTCTATGTTATCATCACAACAACACTATGCCAACCTCCAGGTACTAGCTGGAGATCTTTTGCTATTACAACTGATCTCCAGCCGATAGAGATCAGTTCCCCTGGAGAAAATGGCCGCTGTGGCAATTGGACTCTACAGCACTGAAGTCCTTCCCCTCCTCAAACCCCACCCTCTTCAGGCTCCGCCCCCAAAACCTCCCGCCGATGGCGAAGAGGGATCTGGCAACCCTAACTATGAGGGAGGCTAAGGTGAGGGTATATGACTGGTCCAAGCACACCCAGCAAGCTTTCATAGCAGCATGGGGATTTGAACCTGGGTCTCCCACATCATAACTTTAACCCCTCAAGTGGGGAGGAGCCCATCTGAATCCATCAGAACTACTTTTGATTGTATAATACTCACAAAAACTGATGAAGGAAGAAATATATTCATAATTAGAATGAATGAAAGAAAATATTTTAACTTTAAAAAGCATCCTGTTAAAAAGAGCTTCGGCCTGAGTTATGCATAATCTCCCTCCCTGATATATGATGGTTGGCTCTGCCGCCTGTGGCAGCAATTTTGTGTCTCCACCCACCACCCTGTGTTAGAATTCCAAAGGTGCTGGCAGGCTTAAAAAGGTTGGGGACTCCTGCCATAGAATTAGAGCTGTAGGAAAAAAAATTCGGGAAAAATTGGATTCGGCAAAATTCGTCCCGTTTTTATTCAGGAAATGCCAAACTCTGAACTCCCCCTATTCGGATTCATGGAATTCGGCTTGGAATTTCACGTTCCCGAATAAATTTGGCCGAATAAAGCTGGCAGTGGGGATCAGTTTAAAGAGCCACCTGCGGGCGGGTGGCTCTTTAAACAGATCCGCGCTGCCAAGACCCACCCACCCGCCTTCTCGGGGCTCCCAGGAAAGCGGGCGGGTGGCTCTTTAAACTGATCCGTGCTGCGGATCAGTTTAAAGAGCCACCCATCCGCCTTCCTGGGTCTCCCAGGGGGATCCCGAACCTGCCGAATTTTTCCCGCGGTCCCCCAAACTTGCCGAGTTTGGGACCGCGCTTTCCCGCCATTTTGCAGTTTGGCTCCATCCGAACCGCAAAACCGCTGAACAGGGGAAGTTTGGCGGTTTTGCGGTTCGGATGGAACCGAATTGACAGCCCTACATAGAATATCGAATTCCCACCAAACCCCCCCCCCCACACACACACACAGTAAAGCGTGTATGTGTGCTGGATATCAAGGCACAGGTGCAACATATAGGGCGAAAACGCACGGTCGCTTTAGCCTCCTTTATTCCCTGTTTCAGCCAGGATTCAGCCAGGATTGAACGCACGTTCGGCAAAACGCATGAGTTCGATCCTGGCTGAATCCTGGCTGAAGCAGGGAATAAAGGAGGCTAAAGCAACCATGTGTTTTCGCCCATAGTGATATATCACTATCAGGGAACATTTTTAAACAAGTAAAACCCAAAGACTTGTCTACAGATTTGTCTTATACAAGGGGGGAAGACAGCCAAGCACCAAGGCTGAGTGGTTGAAAAGATCAATGAGCCCTCTCTATATTGAGTATCTCTATATTACTATAGGAGCCCCATGGCGCCGAGTGGTAAGCTGCAGTACTGCAGTCCAAGCTCTGCTCACAACCTGAGTTCGATCCCGACGGAATTCGGTTTCAGGTAGCCGGCTCAAGGTTGACTCAGCCTTCCATCCTTCCGAGGTCGGTCAAATGAGTACCCAGCTTGCTGAGGGTAAAGGGAACATGACTGGGAAAGGCACTGGCAAACCACCCCGTAAAACACAGTCTGCCTAGCAAACGTCGGGATGTGATGTCACCCCATTGGTCAGGAATGACCTGGTGCTTGCACAGGGGACTTTTACCTTTATATTACTATAAGGAGGCACAGAAACAGCAGTGTCTGTTCCTCTGCCTCCTTATGGCAATATAGGGATACATTGCTACAAGACAAGTTTTTTAAAAAAAACTATTTGAACATTTGCCAACACAGGTGTCCAAAATTCCTCATTACCAATGTGGCACATTACACAATGTATGTCTCATAGGCAAATTACAAAGTGATATTTTTCTAAAAATCATACGAGCAAATCTTTGGGCATTTTGCCTCTAAGTCAAGGGGACTCATCTATTTATTTAAAATGTTTATATGCTGCCTTGCCAAACCCTTTCAAGGTGGTTTCTAATAAAACATGACTTGTTTTGGAAGAAACTTTGTGTCATGCACCACTTATGACAACTGTTGGAATGCTTGTTGTTGTTATAAGACTTGCTTAATAGATTTACTTGGCATATTATGCATCGTGTATTTATTGCCAGTAGTGCTTTTGTGGTTGTTTAACTATACGTTTGGCACTCGATAATTTGTTTGATTGCTTTAGCCTCCAGGTACTAGCTGGAGATCTCCTGCTATTACAATTGATCTCCAGCTGATAGAGATCAGTTCACCTGGAGAAAATGGCCGCTTTGGCAATTGGACTCTGGCATCAAAGTCCCTCCCCTCCACAAACCCCGCCTTCCTCAGGCTCCACCCCAAAAATCTCCTGCCAGTGGCGCAGAGGGATCTGTCAACCCTATACGAGAGCCAGTTCTCCACCTATACCAACCAAGAAAATTCTTGGGGTAAAACAACAAGGGCACTGCAGCTGGAGAAGAACAAGAAGAAGAGTTGGTTTTTATACCCCACTTTTCTCTGCTGTAAGGAGTCTCAAAGCGGTTTACGATCACCTTCCCTTCCTCCCTCCAACAGTCAACTTGTGAGGTAGGTGGAGCTGAGAGAGTTCTGAGAAAACTGTGACTAGCCCAAGGTCACCCAGAAGGCTTCATGTGGAGGGGTGAGGAATCAAGCCCGGTTCTCCAGAATGAAGAAGAAGAAGAAGAAGAAGAAGAAGAAGAAGAAGAAGAAGAAGAAGAAGAAGAAGAAGAAGAAGAAGAAGAAGAAGAAGAAGAAGAAGAGGAGGAGGAGGAGTTAGTTTTTATATGCCTACTTTCTCTGCCACTTAAGGGAGACTCAAACCGGCTTACAATCACTTCCCCTCCCCACAACAGACATCTTGTGAGGTAGGTGAGGCTGAGAGAGTGTGACTTGCCCAAGGTCACCCAGGTGGCTTCATGTGGAAGAGTGGAGAATCAAACCTTGTTCTCAAGATCAGAGCCCACTGCTCTTAACCACTACACCATGCAGGCTGAGTTGCTCAGCTTACTCAGTGCCATGCATGGCAGAGGAAGTAGAAGAAGAGTTGTTTTTCTCTACTGCAAGAAATCTCAAAATGCAGGACCAGATCTAGGGAGGGAGGGGGGCAACTGCCCCAGGGGTGAGAAGAGAGGGGGTGGTGGCAGAGAGGGGGTAGTGTGGCAGCAGCTACTGCTCAGAGGCTGTGGCTGCCCGCCCAGGGACTGGGCTGCCCGTCCAGCTGCTGCGCACGCCGCTCTGCCTGAGCACATGAGGTAGGGTGATGCCCTCCCTCAGCCTGCACAACTTGCTGCTAGGAAGCAGCACGATGCGCGGACGAGACTGCATGTGCTCGTGCACTCACAGCAGCCGGGCAACCCAGACAGTCTCATGGCCCCCAGCCAAGCCCCGCACGCCCAGTATTGAACTGGCATGTTGCAAGCCCTGCTGCCTCCCTTGCTCCTCTCTCTTCTTCCTACCGGGTGACGAGTACCCATCGCTGGCCAGATTGCGGCCTGGGGCCGGGGAGAGTTTCCCCCACTCCCAGTGGCAGCCAAATGAGAGGACAGGAACAATTTTACTAGTGTGAAAGGGGACAAGAAACTTCTCAAGGGAACACACAAATGCTGACTACTTTAATGATAACCATCCCAGATACATTTTACATTTACCAACTGTTTCTCCGTTCCCTTGGCCTTGCCATATTTCTAGGTGGGGTATCAAGACCTGAATGGTAAAAAAAGAAAAAAAGAAAAAAAGAAAGAGGCTATTTCATCATAATTAGAAGAAGGGGAGGCATGGAGGGTTTACTGTGAAACTGAACTTCAACTGGGGAATCTTAAAGGTTACTCATTGATCTAGTCCATTTTCAAAGATATTGTTGAAGAAATGTGATACATTAATTTGGTTAGTGTAAAACAATGAAATAAGCATCTTTGGTTTGAAATACTCTCTAATTATAGCTGAACTGATATTGAACAAAGAAACCATATTTAGTTATATAAAACAATATTAGGATTAGAATTTTTAATACAAAAGAGCAAATAGGTTTATAACAAGATGGAGGAAGATGAAGGGGAAGTTTTTCTGTATCTACTTAATAACAAAGATATACTTTCAACAATAATGTAATTTTTTTCTTTTTCCTACTGATAAATTGTACACATTGTTGAAATGTTTTGTGTATAATGTTATGAAAAATAATAAAAATTCTTTATAAAAAATAATCAGAAGAAACATCAGTGTATTGTGGGGGCTCTGAATTGCATCAGAAATGTATAAATAAGAACTTATTTTTAAGTTCAAAAGGTCACTCAACAGGCTTTATGTGGAGGAGTGGGGAAACCAACCCGGTCCTCCAGATAAGAGTCTGCCACTCATGTAGAGGAGTGGGGAATTGAACCTGCCTCTCCAGATTAGAGTCCCTCTCTCTTAACCATTACACCACGCTGGCTCTGGTACTGCCTGCTGGATTTGTGCTGCCACCAGAAGGGTCCAGGATGGCAGCAGCATGGGAGGAATCTCTAGGTGTATTTTGTTTTAGGTGACAACCTATCTTGAACTGGCCGTCAACTAATACGATGTCTAAACAACCATTAATATGACCACAAAAACAAACTCAGCTACATTCCTTTTGCAGAGTGAAAATTATTCTTTCTTTTTTTTAAACCAGAACAGTATTGTTTCTATAGGGAGGTCAGTACAAACATTATTTCTAAGGCCTGACAACTAGAAAGGTCATTGCTCAGCCAAGATGTCCACCGTCTAGTCTTGTTAGATAAGTGGTCTCCTCCAGTTGCTGCAGTAACCCCAGGGAGTGTTTTGTGGGCATCAATAGGGACTTACAGAGTGATTCATTGTAGACTGCTTTGCATTCTTCTGGTTGTCTTTAAAGCACAGGAAGGGCAGAGATTCATGTCACGGGAATCCTGATGTGGGCTTGCAATGGTTGCTTGTACAGCTAACATGGTACTGGGCAAGCTCTGCCAGCATGGTGCAGTGGTTAAGAGCGGTGGTTTGGAGCGGTGGAGTCTGATCTGGAGAACCGGGTTTGATTCCTCACTCCTCCACATGAGCGGCGGAGGCTAATCTGGTGAACTGGATTTGTTTCCCCACTCCTACACACAAAGCCAGCTGGGTGACCTTGGGCAAGTTACAGCTCTGTTAGAGCTCTCTCAGCCCCACCTACCTCACAGGGTGTCTGTTGTGGGGAGGGGAAGGGAAGGTGATTGTAAGCCAGTTTGAGTCTCCCTTAAAAGGTAGAGAAAGTCGGCACATAAAAACCAACTCTTCTTCTTCTTCTCTTTGAAAGCGATTACACATCAGCCTTCTTTTAATATTAATAAAAGCTCTCTGCAATCACCTGCATCTGTATCCAAGGGACAGGGGCTCTCGTACATTGGGACTGAGACTAGCAAGAAAGAAGTCTTTCCCTTGTCATGAAAAAAAAAATTAGCACAGTGCTCCAGTAACCATCAGGAGAAACGTAAGGTAGAAAGATCTTGGCTCCTGGTCAATAAAGTATACTTCATCCTATCACTTTTTTGAAAGGGGGGGGGGAGAAAGTGAAAGCTGGAAAGCAAGAAGAGGAAAAAATAAAACCATTGCTTTCCTACAATATCTGATTTAGTCACTTGTCAAGGGCTTAGGTGGTGCCATAAAACAAGCAAGCAACCAAACAAACAAACCTCACTAAGTCCAAAAATATTGTTATACCATTTCTCATACTTTTTTTTGGTATTGGACTTTGGGACAGTGCCATAAAATAATTGTAGAGATGTAGCTCTGTCTACAATTCCCATCCATCTATATAAAATAATGTCTACATAGAGATTTATCATAGATCTCTCTATTTCTAACCTTATATGAGTTCTGTTTATCCAGAGTCAACCCCAACAGAGAGAAAGAGAGAGGGACAGAGAGGGACAGAGAGAGGGAGAGAGAGAAACAACAGAAGGATTTGAGGAAATGCAACTATGTATACAGAGACCCAGTTTAGACATTCAGGACTGCAGTAATAGGAATAGAGACCAAATCTTTGAACTGTATTTTGCACCACCATGTAATAAGTTGTGCAAGCCAGAAAATGGCCGCTTTGGAAGATGGACTGTATGGAATTATATCTCACTGATAGGGTTTCCAGGTCCCTCTTCGCCACAGGTGGGAGATTTTTGGGGTGGAGCCTGAGGAAGGTGGGGTTTGGAGAGGGGAGGGAATTCAATGCCATAGAGTCCAATTGCTGAAGCAGCCATTTTCTCCAGGGGAGCTAATCTCTAGCGGCTGGAGATCAGTTGTAATAGCAGTAGATCTCCAGCTACTACCTGGAGGTTGGTAACCCTAAAGCCAGATGATGAGAGGTATGCGTGATTCACCTTACTTTCCCCTTCCAAAACTGCTCAAAGGGTCATGCAAATTAGGGAATTGCTGACATACTAGTATGTACAATCACTGAACTCACACAGGTTAGCACAGTCTGGGGTCATCCTATGCTTTTAATGCTACAATCCTGTAAGTCAGGATAGGCTGAGAGAATATGACTGTTAGGGTTGCCAACCTCCAGGTGGTGGCTGGAGATCTCCCACTATTACATCTGATCTCCAGGTGACAGAGATCATTTCACCTGGAGAAAATGGCCGCTTTGGAAGGTGGACTTTATGGCATTATACCCCAACTGAAGTCCCTCCTCTCCTCAAACCCTGCCCTCCTCAGACCCCACCCCCCAAAATCTCCAGGTATTTTCCAACCTGGAGCTGGCAACCCTAACAACTGTGGAGGTCGAAGTTCCCCCCAGTCAAGCATGAAAGTCTCATTGGGTAATCTTGAGCCTGTTCCTTTATCTCAGCCTACCTTAATTTACAGGGTTGATGTGAGGATAATTTCATGAGAGAAAACACATACACTGCTCTAAGCTCCATGAAAGGGCAGGATAAAAATGTAACAGAGATGAGCAGATATGGCTGGTTTTTTTTTTTTTTTTTTAGACTGGGATCGCCTCATGTTCATTGCTGACAATGGTTATTTTACATCATTTTTATGTACACACAGTTTGTAAACAATTAACATAAAAATAACTTTGAAGATACATTAATTAAAAAATTTAATGTGAGGAAAGAGGAACTATTGCAAAATTAAGACCTGTGGTTTGGTTTCTCACATGGGAAAAAGTATTTTTTAAAAAAACTTAAAAGGTTATATTTGAATCGAACCAGACAGTTTTTGGAATTTTCCTTGACCCAAGCACACAGCCTCTACAGGTAGGGTTGCCAGGTCCCTCTTCGCCACTAGTGGGAGGTTTTTGGGGCAGAGTCTGAGGTGGGCATGGTTTGGGAAGGGGAGGAACTTCAATGCCATTGGAGCCAGCATGATTCCTCACCGGTGTAGGTTGCCCCCTCATCATGGAATAAAGTAGCTCCTATGCTGGCAAATGCTATCGTATTTTGGTCACGTCATGAGACGACAAGAGTCACTGGAAAAGACAGTCATGCTAGGAAAAGTGGAAGGCAGCAGGAGAAGAGGAAGGCCCAACAAGAGATGGATGGACTCAATAAAGGAAGCCACAGCCTTCAATTTGCAAGATCTGAGCAAGGCTGTCAAAGATAGGACATTTTGGAGGACTTTCATTCATAGGGTCACCATGAGTCAGAAGCGACTTGATGGCACTTAACACACACACACATGCTGACAAGGGGGCAAACACGTCAGCACCAGGAAGCCACACTGGTGGTGGGGCTCTGCCATTGCTATGCCGGCAGCAAAATCCCAGAAGCAGGAGCCCATGCCGGCGTGGGGGGCGGGGCGGCGTTCCTGGGGTGGAGCTTTTTCCTTTGTGGACATTTCCCCTTTTTTATTTATTAAAGTGCTTTTATTTTATGTTCGGCCGTTGCAGATCTATGCCCCCCCCCCCGCTTAGGAATGGGCTTCCCATGGTGCAAAAATCACATAATAGGATCCTTCTTACAGTAAGCTACACAGAGTGGTATAGACCACAAGTCCCTTTGCTGTAAAGCACCATGAACATTAATGCTGCTATGACAACAACAGTTTTCAACATTCAGATTCTTAATCATGCTCGGGGGGGGGGTCATTCCCATAAACAATTTAGTACATGAAAGTCATGGGGAAATCTTGCACATGCTGGCTCCCAGCCCATGGTCAGCCAGTTGCGCACACCTACTGGAAGCACATACAAATCCCGCTTTTGGCATGCCTGATGGAGCAGTCCAAAAGCAGCACTGGTGGGGATATGAATAAATCTTCCCACAAACAACGGAGAACGAACACCACCACCACGTTACAGACCGGGAGTTGCCAAATGCAGGATTTTCTCCATGAATAGCAAATGTCTGGTGATCATCCAAGCTGACACTCCACTGCTCTTTCAAGAGCAATCATTCCTTAAAGACCTCTTAAAGAGAAAGATTTGTGGCTCCGGGCACAGTGGCATCTATAGCCATAATGTATTAAGCGCGTCACTAACATCTAGGGAAAGAAGACCTTTGGACACCAAGTTTCAAATGCCAACTCATAGAAAACTAATATGTCTAGGTCTAGGAGAAAGCTAGCCTAAGATCCTCTGGCATCTAGTTTTCTATGGGGAAGGGAATTTTGCTTTTTGGTACCCACCTGCATCTGAAGTGATACAGTCCGTGCAGATTCACCTTGGGAGCACAAGACCAAAGGTATGAGCCACGATAGCTTGCTTGGGCATATGTATCGCTTTTCGGCCTCACAGACCATTCAAATGTTAAGCAAAATCACCCACTACAGTCCTCCGGCATGTGTGTTATGGGAGGATAATGTACCTGAACGCTCCTCGCATCCTTCAGGAGGAAAGGGTACATAGAAAGACGGAGGCAAGAATGAACCCTTCTAGGCAGCAACACTCACATGCAACCTTCTCCTGTATTCTGGAAGGGTACCGTTCCAGTAGGACTGAAGCACGAACGTCTACAAAACAACTGGTGCAGCTCTCTTTTCTGCTCAGCAACACAAAGTGAACACAAAACCAACTTCCCTTCAGTGTGGTAAGGATGTTAAGCCGAAGTAAGGATGAGAGACAGCGTGGTGTAGTGGTTAAGGGTGGTGGTTAGGAGCGATGGACTCTAATCTGGAGATCCGGGTATGACTCCCCTCTCCTCCACATGAGCGGCGGACTCTGACCCGGTGAACCGGGTTGGTTTTCCCACTCCTACACATGAAGCCAGCTGGGTGACCTT
This sequence comes from Euleptes europaea, assembly GCF_029931775.1. Taxonomy (NCBI): domain Eukaryota; kingdom Metazoa; phylum Chordata; class Lepidosauria; order Squamata; family Sphaerodactylidae; genus Euleptes; species Euleptes europaea. The sequence continues at coordinate 17,850,663 of NC_079316.1, forward strand.
GGGCTAGTAACAGTTCTCGTATAGCTCTCTCAGCCACACCTATAGGGTTGCCAACCTCCAGGTTAGGATTTACAGTTTATTGGCATGAATGTAATGCCATCGTACTGGCTGTGAATATATATTAAAAATAAGCCATCATTTTTGATGATATTGTTTTCCACAATAGAGCTTCGTGCTGTGTGTTCTCTATAACCTCCAGGTACTGGCATCTCCTGCTATTGCAACTGATATCCAGCTGATAGAGATCAGTTCAACTGGAGAAAATGGCCGCTTTGGCAATTGGACTCTATGGTATTGAAGTACCTTCCCACCCCAAACCCTGCCCTCCTCAGGCTCCATCCCAAAAACCTCCCACTAGTTGCAAAGACGGAACTGGCAACCCTACCCAACTACCTCACAGGGTGTCTATTGTGGGGAGGGGAGGGTTGCCAGGTCCCTCTTCGCCACATGCTGGAGATTTTTGGGGTGGAGCCTGAGGAGGGCGGGGTTTGTGGAGGGGAGGGACTTCAATGCCATAGAGTCCAATTGCCAAAGTGGCCATTTTCTCCAGGGGAACTGTTCTCTATCAGCTGGAGATCAGTTGCAATAGCAGGAGTTCTCTAGCCGCTACCGGGAGGTTGGCAGCCCTAAGGGAGGGGAAGGGACGGTGATTGTAAGCTGGTTTGATTCTTCCTTAAGTGTTGGAGAAAGTCGGCATATAAAAACCAACTCTTCTTCTTCTTAAGGACCAGGATGCTGAACACCCACCATTTTAGTTTGTGTTCTATTCGCCCACTATGAACAGGGAGCCAATTTTTCGACAGACTGTTAATTAACCGGTTTGTGGCTGTTTGACAGGCTGCCTCACTGTGTTCCTTTCTAATAACGCACTATGGCCTAATCCGCTTTTCCAGCATGAGAGTTCTCACACAGCCCGATCGAGTTCTGCTCCCCACCCCGCCCCGCTTGCTGCATTGCTGCTTCAGTTGGCAGGAAACTGTTTGGACAGACATTTCAGTCAGTCACAAATCATATACATCAGTCATAAATAAATAATGTGTTTTAAAGAAACTCCTGCTGTTCAGTGTTTATCTAAGTAGTCCTTGGTGACGTTAAGGGCCATCAATCAGTTTGGATCAGCCGCATTTTCGCACAAGCACAGTTTTTTGGGGGAAACTGATGCAAACCTGTTTGGCAGGCATTCAAGTCATTCAGTGAAATCTGAACAAACTAGGTGATCAGTTCATAGCCGAGTGTGGTCATATGGACTAAAGACGTTTGCAGCAAAAATTTGTGCCACCCCTAATTAAATGTCCCAGGCTAAGCAGGGTCAACCCTGGTTAGTACTGGAATGGGAGACCACCAAGCAAATCCAGGGTGGCTATGCAGAGGCAGGCAATGGCAAACCACCTATTTTCTTCTCCTGAATTGAAAAAAAACCCCAGCAAGGTCGCCCTAAATACGCGGTGACTTGACAACACTTTCCACCACCGCTAATTAAGACCCATTTAAAAGAGCTATAAAAAACAATCAACCAGTCATTTGTGTGTGCGTGTAAAGTGCCGTCAAGTCACAGCCGACTTATGGCGACCCCTTTTTGGGGTTTTCATGGCAAGAGACTAACAGAGTGTCAGGCTGCTATCTCGGTTTCGTTATTGCCTCTGTCTCTGTGCTGTATTGTCTGCTCCCCAAGGTCACATACCTAGGCCTGGGAATTCAGCTCCTGGGAAACTGTATGCATGCGTGTAATCTCCCGCCTTTCCTGCCTTATAATATCTCCCAGCTAGTGAGCCTTTCATAGCTGTCATTTTATTCGTTTGCGCTGTATGCCTATTTGATCAGTAAAAGCCATCTGTTTGGACTCTATATGACTTTGTGGTGATTTCTGGTTCTGTGGGCCAAGGGCTGACATTATGACAGCTAACTCTCATCTTCACCGTTCTCCTAGCCAGGCTGGAGCCCAGGGGGGTTCGCCTGCCACTTGGATGGGAGCTGTGCAGCTCTCCAGGTGATCTACTACCCTGGAGCCCTTCTCAGAGGACCCTACTCTGTTACAAGACTTAATCGCTGAACTTTTCCGGACGACCCGAGAGGTTTGCCGCTTGAGGGGACTGGTACAGACGCAGTGGCAATCTCTTACAGGACGTCTCTGGATGTTAGCATCGGAGGATACTGATGCTCGTTTAGATCTTCAGGACTTGGATCAATTACTGGACGATGCCCGATTGGCGACTGAGGATTTACAAATATTAACTGGACTTTTGGATAATCTTATTTCTCGACAAACTCTTTCTACCATGGCGGGAGCCCCGCCGGAGGGTTTTTCCCTGATCCCGGATGCGGCCAGCTGCCAGGCTGAGGCCAAGCGAGTCGCTATTAGCACTGCTCTCCTCCTTGTGGAATGTACAAAGGACACCCCGGTAGCCACCTTGGCTCAAGTTTTGACCCCGACGTTTGGAGCCGAGGCGTCCGCACTGGCGGTTCGAGTACAACCTCTGCTGGGCGGGGAACCTGACCCCATACTCTTGCTCCTCGAGACAGAACTTTTACCGCGCATTACGGCAGAGGCTGCCTTAAGACTTGAGAACGCCAAAGTTCTTGCGGATCAGCAAGCTGCCGAAGCGGCTAGGGTCGCAAGAGAGAGAGAGGCGGCGGAAGCAGCCAGGGCGGCTGCAGCAAGGATTAGGAATCAGGCGAACGTGGACACGCGCCCCAAGGACTATGTACTGGGACTATCAGGTCTAACTTTTTCCCCGGCGTTTGTCCCGTCGCGTGCGACCCAACGCGCACGTCGTTTGGCTGACCGACGTCGAGACTCAGATGAGTCTGAAGACGAGGATTTATATGGGGATAGCTCTCAATGGGCCACGAGCTTCCGAACCAGTAAGCCTCATCTTACTGGTGGCCCAAGTGAGGAGGTTCATCTTTTACGAGCCCAGAATCGGGAGCTCTCCGACCGTGTTGATCAACTCCAGGAAGTAATGGAACTTATGCTTCAAGAAAACCGGCAATTACAACAAACCCTGATAGCTCAGACACAGCCCGTTCCGATACCGGGTCAAGGGGTACCCGCACAACCACCCGCTAATGTGCCTGCTCCACCCTTACCTCCTGGAGCTCCTGTTGCTCCTCCGCCCGGACCACCCGTGCAACCACCTCCTAATGTGCCTGCTCCGCCCGTACCTCCTGGAGCTCCTGTTGTTCCTCCGCCCGGACCACCCGTGCAACCGGGTCAACCCGCGCCCGGCCCTTGGAAGCAGCTCAAATTGAGGACTACGTATGACGGATCTCTCGAGACTTTGCCTTGTTTCTTGCATCAAGTGGACAGTTATATGCGAGAACAAGGTCAATTTTTCCCAACGGAAGATAGCCGGGTGCGGTACGTAGCTTCCCTCCTAACAGGCAAAGCGGCTGACTGGATGGTCCTCCAGTTTGACACCCGCTCTCGTGCGATTCGTTCCCTTAACAACTTCATGACTGCCCTGAGAAGGAGGTTTGAGGACCCCTTCCTGGGGGAAAGAGCCAAAACGGAACTCTTACAATTAAAACAAGGCTCTGCTACAGTTCGGGAATTTGCCGATGAATTTCAGCGACTGGCAAGTAAAATTGTAGGTTGGCCCGAGACCACCCTAATCCATCATTTCAGGGAAGCCTTGCATCCTGACATTCTGAACTGGTCTTACATGCGGGGCGATCCCGATACCCTTGAAGGCTGGATCCTATTAGCCGAGGAAGTGGAAAGCCGCCGCCGCTTTATTTCTCTCGTCCGTCAAAAGCACAAGGAGAAGGGCACCCAAAAGCCTCAACCCAAGGCACCACTGCTAGTCCCACGAAATCCCCCACGTCCGCTCCAGGAACGTGAAGCCCGATTTCAGAGGGGTGCCTGTCTTACATGCGGAGAAATGGGCCACTTTGCAGCCGTTTGCCCACGCCGCCAGGAATTATTTCGTCCCAGCACGACAACCCGCGCCCGAGGTCGTCCACCACGCAGAGGCACCGCGGCCACCCGCAGCGCAGCTCCGGGAAGGCCCACACCCTCTGCACTCCATGCCGGGGACCCAGCCTCCCTACCCGCTTCCAACGACCCCGCCGGGTCTCGGATTACAAGTGCCCCATTGGGGGACAGCTTTCCCTCTTCGGATGAGGACAACCCTTGGATTTCTCCAGCCTTAAACCTGGAATCTCCCCTCGACTTGTCAAAAAACGGCTCCGGTCTGTGGTGAATGGAGCATCTCCACAGACCTCTCAGGATCTTCCTAGCAAACCGAATGCTCCTACCAAAATCAAAGAAGTGGACTCCACCGTCTACGTGGATGCAGTTTTACAACAACTTAACGGAGGTCCACAAATCCCCGTCAAAGCACTAATTGACTCCGGTTGCTGTCGCACTCTCATAAGCGAAACCACGTTTGCTGCACTCAGAGCCGACTCAGAAACTTTACCCGCCCCCGTCCAATTTGCTCAAATGGACGGGAGCCAATTCAAGGGGGGTCCAGTTGATCACCGCACCATAGGGGTGGCAATGGGAATTGGTTCCCACTGGGAACAAATAGACTTCACTATAGCCCCTATCCGATTTGAAGTGGTCTTGGGAATTAACTGGATTAAAGGACATAGTCCCAGTATTGATTGGGAAACAAACACTATCTCTTTCGCTAGTCCCACCTGCGACCAGCATCGGCAAAACTTTGCTCTGCCATTTCCGCCCGTTCCAGCATTAACCTCCACTACCCCAGTACCACCGGCTCTACCCGCTGTATACCGGGACTTTGAAGATGTCTTCGACCTTAAGGAATGTGATGCCTTACCCCCCCACCGGGCCTCAGACTGTGCGATTGAAGTAGTAAAGGACTGCACATTAACCAAAAGTAAGATTTACCCTATGAGCGCTTCCGAGCGCACTGTCCTCCGGGACTTTTTGGACAAAACCCTCGCCAGAGGGTTCATTCGCCCTTCGAATGCCCCAAACTCGGCCCCCGCGTTTTTCGTCCGGAAAAAAGAGGGCGACCTTCGCCTGTGCATTGACTTCAGAAAGCTCAATGCGGTTACCCAAACCAACGCCTATCCTATCCCATTAATATCGGATATTTTGGGACAATTACAGGAAGGTCGTGTGTTCTCTAAATTAGACTTGGTGGAAGCCTACTACCGAGTCCGTATCCGCGAAGGAGATGAACACCTCACTGCCTTCTCTAGCTGTTTCGGAATGTATGAATTCCTTGTAATGCCATTCGGATTAAAAGGGGCCCCGGGGGTCTTCATGCAACTCATCAATGAAATCCTACATGACCTTCTATATCGTGGGGTGGTAGTCTACTTAGATGACATTCTCATTTATTCGAAAACTGTGGACGAGCATGTGACTCTGGTCAGGGAAGTTCTACAACGCCTGCGTAACCATCAACTGTTCGCTAAACTAGCTAAGTGTGAATTTCACCAAAGCAAACTCACGTTTTTGGGATACATCATCTCCCACCAAGGTCTCCGCATGGACCCCGCCAAAGTCCAAGCCGTCCTCGATTGGACTCCCCCCACCAACCGTAAGCAAGTACAGCAATTTCTGGGATTTGCAAACTTCTATCGGGGATTCATCCCTAACTTCGCCCAAGTGGCTCTACCCATTACGGACCTGCTGAAAACTAAGGGAAAAGTAAGCTCGGCTGCCTTGCCCTCCGCAAAAATCCTATGGACTGAGCAATGCCAAGCCGCCTTTCTGGCCCTCAAACGCCTTTTCACTTCGGAGCCGGTGCTACGGCACCCAGACCCAAATCAAATGTTCATTGTGCAAGTCGATGCTTCCGATGTAGCCATGGGAGGGGCTCTCCTCCAACAAGGACCGGACGGTCTTCTTCACCCTTGCGCTTACTTTTCAAAAAAATTTGCGCACGCTCAATTAAACTGGCCCATCTGGGAGAAAGAGGCCTCTGCAGTTCATCATGCACTGACTTTGTGGCGGCAATTCTTAGAAGGGTCTAAAGTACCCTTTGAAGTTTGGACCGATCACAAAAATCTAGCTGCCCTCACGGGGTCCCATAAGCTATCGGCGAAACAACAACGGTGGGCGGAGTTCTTTGCTCAGTTCCGTTTCACCCTGAAGCACGTCCCTGGGAAGCAGAACGTTCTCGCGGATGCCCTCTCCCGTTTACCACAATATCCGGTAAAACTCGAAAGACCCACCAACTCTCTGTTCACCCCTATGCAACGTGGGGCCCTACCTATGCTGGCTGTGCAAACCCGATCCCAGCATCAACACACCTTCCCTAACTCGCAAGCTCCGCCAGCCCAACCGGCTGCCCAGCCGCCACCGCAACAGACTGGAGTTCCCGCCCCTCCTACCCCTCCGACCGCTCAGCCGCCTGCAGTCTGCGCGCCGCCGCACGTAAGCACTAGCCCTATAACTGTTTCTCAGATCTCCATGACCGATGGGGGGGCTCCCTCCAAAATCCCCATCTCCGAATCCTTTTTAACTGTCCTTCGGGACCAGTGCCTTTTAGAACGTTCCGCTCATACCCTACCTCCTGGTGTTTTGGAACAAGGGGGGTCCTGGTACAAAGACTCAAAATTGTATGTACCCAAAACTCTCCGGAAGGACGTTTTACATTTAGCTCATGGAGCCAAAACAGCTGGGCACTTTGGGTTTCTGAAGACCCTTCACTTATTGCGCAGACAGTTCTGGTGGGGGGGAATGCGTTCCGACATTGACTCCTTCATCCGCAGCTGTCCCGTTTGTGCCGCTGCGAAACGATCGCAGGGCAAACCCCCGGGACTGCTACAACCTCTTGAAACCCCCAGCAGACCTTGGGAAGTGATTGCTATGGACTTCATGACTGATCTCCCTCTCAGTGGGGGTAAAACTGTGTTGTGGGTTGTTACTGATTTGTTTTCTAAGCAAATACATTTGATTCCATGCGCAGGGATCCCCTCTGCTCAGAAACTGGCCCGCCTCTTCGTGACGCATATCTTTCGTTTACATTCGTTTCCGCGTAAAATAATTTGTGACCGCGGAAGTGGTTTCGTTTCTAAGTTTTGGAAAGCTTTCCTCAAGCTGGTGGGGGTGGAACAGGGATTGTCTAGTGCATACCATCCTCAAACTGATGGTCAAACTGAACGTGTCAATGCTGTACTTGAATGTTATTTGCGTTGTTATGTTAACTACCACCAGGATAACTGGGTGGAACTGTTACCTTTAGCAGAATATGCCTACAATAATGCCATGCATCAATCCACAGGTTTTAGCCCGTTTTTTGCTGTGTATGGACAAGATTTCAGTCCCATCGCTCCTCCAGATGATGTAGAGGGGGAGGGGAACCCCGACATTGCCTCCTGGGCACACGCCCTCCGTACCACTTGGCCCTGGCTCGTTAGCAACCTCGACCGGGCCAAACGTAAATACAAAGCGCAAGCTGACAAACATCGCTCCCCCGGGGGTGATCTGCAAGTAGGCGCTTTGGTTTACCTTTCCACCAAAAATCTCCGTTCCACCCAACCGTGCCATAAGCTCAGCGCCAAATTCATTGGCCCTTTCCCCATTACTCGGGTCATAAACCCTGTCACAGTGGAACTGGCTCTCCCCAAATCCTTAAGGCGTGTGCATCCTGTTTTCCACATAAGCCTCCTCAAACCCCATGTTGCTTCTCCACGGTGGCATCCGGACCCACCGCCTGCGCAACCCATCATGGTGGGGGGGGAAGAACACTTCGAAGTCTCCAAGATTCTTGACTCCCGTATTCACCATGGCATTCTGCAATATCTAATTCGTTGGAAACATTTCCCCCCTGCCTATGACGAATGGGTGCGCGCACGGGATGTCTCCGCCCCCGACCTCGTCGACGCCTTTCACATTGCTTACCCGGACAGGCCAGCCCCCTTGCGGACTGGGAGGGGGCCTTGAGAGGAGCAGAATGTCAGGCTGCTATCTCGGTTTCGTTATTGCCTCTGTCTCTGTGCTGTATTGTCTGCTCCCCAAGGTCACATACCTAGGCCTGGGAATTCAGCTCCTGGGAAACTGTATGCATGCGTGTAATCTCCCGCCTTTCCTGCCTTATAATATCTCCCAGCTAGTGAGCCTTTCATAGCTGTCATTTTATTCGTTTGCGCTGTATGCCTATTTGATCAGTAAAAGCCATCTGTTTGGACTCTATATGACTTTGTGGTGATTTCTGGTTCTGTGGGCCAAGGGCTGACACAGAGGTGGTTTGCCAGTGCCTTCCTCTGCACAGCAACCCTGGGATTCCTTGGTAGTCTCCCATACAAATACTAACCAGGGCTGACCCTGCTTAGCTTCTGAGATCTGACGAGATCAGGCTAGCCTGGGCCATCCAGGTCAGGGCACCAGTCATTTACCCCTAAATATTATGTAAGGTCATACAGTATTATATATAAAATATTTTGTGTGTCCACTTTTCCAGGAGGTGCTGCAAGGCCTGCCAGTTTACCAGGGCCTTTGAAGGGTTTTAAATGGTAGGCATATTTTAAGGGGGAGAGGGTTTGGGGGCTTGCTATTTTATCTGTGGGTTTACCTGGGGAGGAGGAGGAGAAAAAGAAGAAAAAGAAGAAGGAGAAGAGTTGGTTTTTATATGCTGACTTTCTCTACCAAAGAGCTCTAAAGATTAGGGTTTCCAGAACCGGGCTGGGAAATACCTGGAGATTTTGGGGGGTAGAGGCTGAGGAGGCCAGGGCTTGGGGAGGGGAGGGACTTCAGTGCCATAGAGTCCAATTATCAAAGTGGCCATTTCTCCAGGTGAACTGATCTCTATCAGCTGGAGATCAGTTGTAATAGCAGGAGATCGCCAGCCACCACCTGGAGGTTGGCAGCCCTACTGGGGATGCTTTTTTAACTATTATTGTAAGCTGCCTTGTACCAAGAGGAAAGGTGGGATGTAAACGTTTTAATAAATACATGAATACAAAATAAATATATTATGCTCAAGAACACCGAATAATTAAATTACCACAACAGGATTTCTCCCTGTGCCCTCTCAGTAAAACGTTAAAGGATTTTTGTTTGTTTTTTTAAAAGAGGAAGAATTCAATAAAACTAACATGGGTGATTTTAAGTTTCCTTGTCAGGCCTGAAAAGTTCTTCAATACTCTTTTTTACTCTTTCAAAACAGAAAGGCTTCTCACTCGGCAGGTAAATAAACGATATCAGCAGGTTACCCAGTTGTACCCTTAGCACTAGAGTATCAATATCTGCATAGCCCTGAAGCCTTGCTTGTTGCTTTCATGTTACCTTTTATTTGCTATTTTCAATGCAGGGATGAGGAAATGTTCCCTGTTTCTTTTTTATATTCATTTAGATATCCATTTTCTGCTTTTAGTTTTGTAAATTGTTTGTTTGTTTTTATTCTCAACACATTGCATGGTTCTTCTATGTAGTCAGCATACAAAAATACAATGTACTTCATACTAGGTATAACAGTGATATACGCACACCCTGACCTGCATGGCCCAGGCTATCCTGATCTCATCAGATTCTCGGAAGAAAAGCAGGGTTGGCCATGGTCATTACTTGGATGTAGGACTGGTGATTAAAAAAAAAATTGGTAAAATTTTGGTTTGGGTTTATTGGCATTCCCCCCCTCCCCGAGGAAAACCCAAATGCCGAATTTCCTATACTGGTAAAGGTAGGAATTCGGCTTTAAATTCGGATTTCCTGAAAAATTCAGCCATTTAAGCCCTATGGGGGCTTTTCAGGAATGTCTTTCCATGGCTCCTGGGGGGGGGGGGGATTTTTGTAGTTAGAGGTCCCGGATACACTGTATCTCTATGGAGGCACGGGGTGAACTTTCCCACTATTTAAAGCCCAGCTTCTCCATTGAGATACATTGCAAAGATCACACTAAAGCATCTGAACACAGCCACTTTGCCAATGCATTTTAATGGAGGGGGATGGGGGAATCCCTTCCAGACCCCATAACTCTGGACTCCCTGACTCAATCTTTACCAAGCTTGAGGGTTCTTGCAAGGATAGTCCCTTCTAGCTATCCTGAAAATGTGGGACCTCTACCTGCAAAAATGCCCTCCCAGGAGCCGCAGAAAGACGTTCCCGAAAAAGCCGGATTTTTATCCGGCTTTTTCAGGAATAGCAAATCCGGCTTTGCCAACCTCCCGGATTTTGTGGACTCAGTAAACCCAAACCCAAATTTTACTGAATTTGCATTGTTTCTGTATTTTTCCGGATTGGTTTTTACCGAATCAACAGCCCTACTTGGATGAAAGATCATCAAGGAAGTCCAGGGTCATTGCACAGAGGCAGGCAATGGCAAAACCACCACTGTTCATCTTCTCTCAAAAACCCTATGGACTCACCATAAGTTGGCTGTGACACACACATACGGATGCACAAATAATGCTGGAAAATTGATATATTGTGCAAGAAAACAATCTGCACCATGAAACAGAAAATGGTGCAAGAACAAAGCCCAGCTCTCTGTGAGCCAAACTAGAAGTGACAGTGGCCTAGGGCTGCCAACTTCCAGGTACTAGCTGGAGATCTCCTGGTATTACAACTGATCTCCAGCTGATAGAGATCAGTTTGCCTGGAGAAAATGGCTGCTTTGGCCATTGGACTCTATGACATTGAAGTCCCTCCCTTCCCCAAACCCCGCTCTCCTCAGGCTCCACCCCAAAACCTCCCGAAGAGGGACCTGGCAACCCTATTGTGGCCCCGGGTCCATCCTTTGACGACTGATAGATGTTAAGATGTTAGAAATTAAGCTTTTTATCACACATTTTAACTCACCCTGCATGATGGACCACAGGCCATTTAAAGTTTGTGTTTGTTTTAAATTAAAGAGATTTGCCCAATTCGAACATTCATCACCACAACCAGAGCCATGTAAGTACTTAGAAAAAGGGAAATCCCTTTCTTGTGCAGAAGGCACAAAACATCAGCTGCGGATGAAAGCAGGAGACCGTTTAATAAGTATCAGCAACAATCTCCAATGGGATAAATACACTCTCAGATATATCTGCAGGTCTTCGATATGCAAGTCAACGGATGCCCTCATGTGTAGAACCACAGATAAAGGAGAAATTTGTTATGGCAGCTGAAGAAAGGATCACACTTTACTGTTTGGCATGCTCATTTCCTACCAAATAGCTACCAAAATAGAAAGCCAGTGTGGTGTAGTGGTTAAGAACAGTGGTTTGGAGCAGTGGATTCTGATCTGGAGATCCGGGTTTGATTACCCACTCCTCCACATGAGCGGTGGATGCTAATCTGGTGAACCCGGTTGGTTTCTCTACTCCTAGACATGAAGCCAGCTGGGTGACCTTGAGCTAGTCACACACTCTCCGCCCCACCTACCTCACAGGGTGTCTGTTACGGGGAGGGAAGGTGATTGTAAGCTGGTTTGATTCTTCCTTAATTGGTAAAGAAAGTTGGCATATAAAAACCCACTCTTCTTTTAGATGACTGCAATCTGAGCTAGTAGTTAGATCATGCAGTTGTCTTCTCTTTCGATTAGCTTTGGAACTAGACTAGAGTTATTTTGAAAGAGCAGAATTAAGAGACCTGTTGTCACATCATTTAACCCAGTGCTGACCTGAAAAGCCCAGGCTGGACTAATCGCATCCTATCTCAGAAGCTAAGCAAGGTCAGCTCTGGTTAGTATTTGGAAGGGAGACCACCAAGGAATACCAGGGTTGTGACACAGAGGCAGGCAATGACAAACCACCTCTGAATGTCTCTTGCCTTGAAACCCCACAGGTCACCGTAAGTCAGCTATATATTCAAACTGGCTAACAATCACCTTACCCTCCCCTCTCCACAACACACACCCTATGAGGTATGTGGGGCTGAGAGCTCTAACAGAGCTGTGACTTGCCCAAGGTCACCAAGCTGGCTTCGTGTGTAGGAGAGGGGAAACAAATCCAGTTCACCAGATTAGCCTCCGCCAGTCATGTGGAGGAGTGGGGAATCGAACCCAGTTCTCCAGATTAGAGTCCACCGCTCCAAACCACTGCTCTTAACCCCTACACCATGCTGGCTCTACATACCCTGGCCCATGATATGTGAGATATGATGGGACATACCTTGAAAGTATGTGCCAACCATAATTACCTATCCATTAAGGCCAGCATTCACTAGACATCCTAAATCATATTTAAAAGCAGGATTTGTCAGTAGCTTGGCACATTTAGGAGATAGCAAGACAGGGTTCACGGCCGAGCAGCATCGACTTTCAAGCCAAATGTTTATGCTGCCCGCAACACCCCCTTGCCCAAAAGCCAATACAGAAAGAGGCTCCAAAAATATTCACCTCCCCCCAAACCAGAAAAGAACTTTTCTCCCTTGAGACAACCACCAAAGTGGTTTTCCTATAGCCGTGTCATGCTTTAGTGCCTTTATCAATGGGAATAAGTGTGCGGTCTCCTTTCACTGGACAAGAAAAGTGAGATCACATCAGAAATTTAAGCTACATCAAAGTGACAGCACAGTAAGGTCAATTCGGGGTCAGAATAGAAAGTGAATGGGAAGAGCAAGAAAAGGATGCAAATATTACTCAAAATACTACACCGTGCTCATGGGCTATATCCCAGCACCCTAAGAGCTCTAAGATATATATCACCCAATCCTGTGTAGCACAGAGCGATAAGCAGAACAGTTTAAACTCAGAACAGCTGAGTTTAAATTTTTAATGTATATTACAATGCTACCTGGAATGAGATGAGCTTCCAGGACAGCTCTAAGAAAGAATTAAAAAAAAAATGAATGAGTGAAGGGCATGAATCATAACAGTGGTGCTTATATGGAACCAGAGGCAAGTATGTCTGGTTAGGCTGGAAGGGTGTTAAAGAGAACCGTGGTCTGATTCTTAGAGTTGCCAACCTCCAGGTGGTGGCTGGAGATCTCCTGCTATTACAACTGATCTCCAGCCCCTCCCCAAACCCCGCCCTCCTCAGGCTCCACCTCCAAAATATCCAGGTATTTCCCAACCCAGAGCTGGCAAAACTACTGATTCTGTATGTTTTTGCTCTGAAATCATGCCTGCTCTATACATACAGGTTAATGAAGCTGTAATTCATATTTATTTATTTGTTTGATTTATACTTCACCTTTCTTCACAATGGGGACCAAAAGCAGTTTACACTGCTTTATTCTCATGACCCTGTTGTTGGTCACGCAACAGGCTTCCGTGACAGAGTGGGGATTCGAACCTGGGTCTCCTAGACACTAGTCTAACCACTATATACACTACACTGGGATGTAGAGGGCTGGGGTGGCAGAATGGACGTTTACCACTGAGTGACACCCTATCATTGCCATATCTGAAGAAGTGAGCTGTGGCTCACGAAAGCTCATCCCTTCCAGAAATTTTGTTAGTCTTTAAGGTGCTACTGGACTCTTGCACATGTCATTCCATGTACAGGCAATTTAATTTCTGTGCACCACTGGCCTTAGATAAACAGTAGGTAGAAATTGGGGAGGGGCTGTGGCTCAGTGGTAGAGCATCTGCTTGGCAGGCAGAAGGTCCCAAGTTCAATCCCTGGCATCTCCAGTTAAAGGGATCAGGCAAGTAGGTAATGTGAAAGACCTCTGCCTGAGACCCTGGAGAGCCACTGCCGGTCTGACTAGACAATACTGACTTTGATGGACCTTGATGGTCTGATTCAGTCTAAGGCAGCTTCATGTGTATGTGCATGGTGGTTGTTTAGCTACTTCTAAACCTTCAGCACACAAGCTCAATGTATCACAATGCTCTTATAATTGTTTTACAAATTTCTTAATACAATGCAAATTCTCATTTCATTATGCTGCTTTATGAATATATACACAACCAAACCATATCTCAGGCTTAAACGATGCCAATAGAGAAAAAGAGACAGTGATGTAGCGATCCCCACATTTCCGGATAGAACGTTCCTTCTCATCTCCAGAGTGCGGCTTCTCCTGGCTGTGCCGGGACCGCCCGGTCTCCCGACCTCGCCTTGCGGGGAGAGGTGAAGAGTTCTAGCAGCCTTTGTGCGCGTTCAGGATGCCGTTACAATCTTCATTGACGCGGCTGCTCTTGCGTGCATCCTGGTTTGAACTCATACTTACCAACTCGCTTGGGGATCACGGTCTCCTTTTCTCTACTGGCATCGTTTAAGCCTGAGATATGGTTTGGTTGTGTATATATTCATAAAGCAGCATAATGAAATGAGAATTTACATTGTATTAAGAAATTTGTAAAACAATTATAAGAGTATTGTGATACATTGAGCTTGTGTGCTGTTGATTTCCTAACTACTTGTATTACAGCACCTTTGGTTTGTTTCTTACTTCTAAACCTTCAGCAGAAGATGGGGATGCAACCTGGAAAAAACAAAGAACAAAATTCACACGCTGACAGTTAGCTGTTTTTGTGGATAGGCCTGTTATCCAAACACCACCTATCAGCCTCTTTAAGAATCCCCAAAGGCACAAGATATCTGGTGTCTTGCTCTTTAACAGCTGTTGGGATTCAATCAAGGGCATGATAGATGTGCCGCAGCTCCCAATACTAAATAGCAGCATAAGCACCAATAATGTTGATCAGCTGTTAGCCGCCAACTGCGCTGATCAGTTGGTAAGTGTTGTGTTTTTAACTGATGTCGGTATTCAAGCCTCGACCCTGTTTCTGCCTGAGGCTAATTGAGTTGAACTGGTGGCGGCGCATTTGAGTTGTTCTGTATGCAAATGCGGTGCATGCCCAGATGCTCGCAATACCAAAGTCCTGCAATTTGGGCCAATTTTCTTGTTTTCTAAAGACCTCCGATTACTAGGATTAAAGCGTTGTTTACTTTTGTTCTCCACGCAAGAACGTAAATATATGTCTCGGCGTGAGACAACTTCCCCAAAGATGCCATCGGTTCAGCCCCAAGCATGTTTATTTGGAATGGAGGACCTATTTTCTGGACCATTTCTGCCTTTAGCCCTTGCTGACTTTCAGGTAGGTTCCTCGGCCTTTTTTTTTTCTAGCAGGGATCTTACACTTTGCATGTCAGGCAAAAATTCAGAAAGTGCAGCATGCATGGACGGGAAAACTTCCTGAATGTTTTCCTGTGATACAAATACTAAAAAACACAGGTAGGGGTTGCCAGGTCCCTCTTCACCACCGACAAGAGGTTTTTGGGGCGGAGCCTGAGGAAGCGGGGTTTGGGGAGAGGAGGGACTTCAATGCCATAGAGTGCAATTATCAAAGTGGCCATTTTATCCAGGTGAACTGATCTCTATCAGCTGGAGATCAGTTGTAATAGCAGGAGATCTCCAGCTAGTACCTGGAGGTTAAGACAAAAGAAGGAACCCTATGCTGTAAAGCACTGGTTCCCAACCGGGGGTCCATGGACCCCCAGGGGTCCGCGAGAACTAAATTAGGGTCCACAAAACAAAGTTATAAACCCATAATAAATTAATATTTTCAATTAAAAGTTCTCTATTATAAAAATATATATTCTAAGTTTTATTCTAAGTTTAATGTTTAACTAACAGTTATGATTAAAGTTTATTTTCAAATTCTTGGAATTTTTATTTTGAACCTTGGGGTCCCTGCACTGAACAAAAAAGTCCTAGTGGTCCCTGGTCAAAAAAAGGTTGGGAATCACTGCTGTAAAGGGAGCAACTCAATCAAAAAGGGAAACAGCACGCAGCTCAGATATTCACTAGTTGTGTGTATATTGACAGTAACTAACATGAACAACAAAGTACAACTTACAATGCTAACCAGTGCTAAAGCTGCTCTGAGCCTGACCTTCAGGTTGGGGAGAGCGGGATAGAAATGTAATAAAATAAACAAATAAACAAAATAAAAACCCAATAGTGTACAGACAATGCTACAACCAACCCCAAAAGACACATTCAACAAGAACAATAAGCATACTAGAAATTCAGCTCTTTCTTAACACGTTCTAAAAGATCACAATCCCCGGAATGTCCGTAGTCCCGTAGTTTTTTGTTGTTGTTGTTTAGCACTGGTTAGCATTGTAAGTTGCACTTTGTTGTTCATGTTAGTTACTGTCAATATACACAACTGGTGAATATCTGAGTACCTGGAGTTTGGCAACCCTAGGCATGGCAGCTGGGTTGGCCAACTTTTCAACTGGCTCCTGCAGCTTGTGCATTGAACAGTAGCTTGGGTAACCTCCCTTGGCAGGTTTCCCAGCTTGGAGAACAGATTTATCACCTGCTCATAGCTGCCGAACATGATACTGTTAAAGGCACAGCAGCAGTGGCTGGCTGAAAAATGGGGAGCTGGAGGACAAAGCAAACTTTGGAGCGTTTCTCACATCAAACCATAAATGGAACAAGTCTGCTGCGAGCAGGGATGCTTGACCACGCTTTTGTTTGCAAACTGAGAACAGCACTCTTGAGAATGTTCCATTCCCACCCGGAGCTTTCAAGACTGGATCAAGTGTTTTACATATGCATATTCTCAAACAGCTTCCACTGCCTAGCCCCGTTCTTCATTTTTGTTATAGGTTATAATAAGTTAAACAGGTCAGCTTCAGTTGGGGTCAGATGGGAAAGCAGAATGGCTTCTTTCTCTGTTGTAGGCTAGCCCATTTTGCCTACCTGACTCCATGTTCATTCAGGGAAGCACATGGGAGTTTGAGTAGGGTTGCCAACCACCAGGTACTAGCTGGAGATCTCCCGCTGTTACAGCTGATCTCCAGCCAATAGAGATCAGTTCACCTGGAGATAATGGCCACTTTGGCAATTGGACTCTATGCCATTGAAGTCCCTCCCCTCCCAAACCCCGCCCATCTGCCCCAAAAACCTCCCGCCAGTGCTGAAAAGGGACCTGGCAACCCTAAGTCCGAACGAAATACTTTGTGCTTTTTCACTGCTTCATTATGGCTTCAGCCCACTTCCGCCCATTGAGCTATATAATGCACTTGACCAGATTAACTTACAAAAGAAATGCTTTCTGTGGTTGTCTCAATCCTACAAGGCATCCTCCCCTCCTAACATTCCAGCCTCACTTATTTTGGCTACTGGATTCCCGTCTGCAGTTCGAGTCCAAACAAGTCAGTGAACGGTGACCATGTGTGGCTACCCAGCCTCCTTGCCACATCAAGCACTGCCGTTGTTCATGTTCAATCATGAGCAAGTCATCAACATGAAGGGCTAAAAAGTGGGGGGGGGACTTGATATTTAATGTTTTGACAGTATTCTTAGAAATATAAAGCAACAATTATCACTGCAAGTATTTTTTTAAGTATTTCACTTCATAATTCATGTTATAATATTGCTTAAAATCAATACTGTTCATTAAGAACTAAACAAAGCATTTTATGACTTGTGCTAAGAATATTAGCATAATTACTGTTTAATGGTCATTACTATTCTATTATATATTGCCTATAATTGCTACTATCTTTTATTGAATATTGTTATTGTTCCATTGTTGTTATATTCTTGTTTTATTTCTTGTTTTTTTCTGGTGCAATCTAATCAATTGTAATTGCTGTCATGATATAGCTTTTAATCTTTCTTTTTTATGTTTTGTTTATATTTAAATGGAAATAAAAATCTTTAAAAAAAAAAAAACACCCATGAAGAGCTCAGCTCAAAAGAAAGCCAACATAATGAACAAGGCAAGCCTGATTTTCAGTGTGCTATTTTATGAACATCAAATCATTATTCACTGACAGGGACCAAGAGAAACTGGCCTACTGTCATTTTGACTTTTGCCACCATAGATGACACCAAGCCCGAGGAATGCGAAAAAGATGTGGCGTCAGCGTGGATGTTGAAATCTCCCGAGACTATCAGCTTTGGGAACCTCAAGGCCCAGCCTCCCACTACTTCTAGCAAGCTCGACAGGATATGTGCAGGTGTGTTGGGCGACCGGTACACCAGCCAGATAGCCAAGCTCTCCTCGGCTTCCCGCACGAGACCAACACATTCGATACCAGGAATCTCCGGGTCAGGAAGGGCCCTAAAGGAGAAAGCCACCCAGAACAACATAGCCACCCCTCCCCCCCGGCCCGACTTCCGGGACTGATGAAGGACCAAGTAACCTGGGGGGGGGGTCAGTTCTTTCAGGGCTACAGTCTCGCCCTCCCGCACACAGGTCTCGGTCACGTAAGCCAGGTCTGCACCTTGCAGTGCAAGATAGTCCTGCAGGGTGCTGCTCTTATTATTTATGGACCTGGTGTTACACCGCAGCAGTGTCCAAGTTGGGTAAGACCTAGTTGGACATTACACCTGGAAACAGGGCAGCTTTTCCTAACAAGAAAGCCTAGTCACAACCCTGTGTACAGTGAAAAATTAAAGAATCTCATGGATCTAAGACTTAAAGAAATGCAAAATGTCATCTTTCTTGAGAAGAAAAAACAATTTGCGGGGGTGGGGGGAGAGAAACACTTTTAGCCAGACAGAAATGTAAAAGAAACTCCTTGTCACAAGATGAATAAAAGTGACATATTATCTCATTTGGACACATTGGGCTGAAATATATTCCAAAGTGTGTATCTTCCCAATGGATTAATTTAAGTGCTGTAGCTAATTATTCTTCATAAATCCTACTATTTAAGATTGATTGAGCTCAAACCATTTCCATAGTAACCAATGTTTCATAAGGCATATATATAGACCAAGTATTACTTTAAAAGATTATTAGCAAGCTGTTATTGGCTTCAGTAGAACGTTCGCTTGCATTTATATCTTTATTTATGCGCTGCCATTCTTCTGCATATGAAAAACAATAGATCCATGCCCTCAAGGAGCTTGCAATCTGAGTTTTGACATTGTGGAGAAACAAGGGCAACAGAGCAAGATTCTGACCAAAGGCAGCACATACACATAAACTTCAATTCAAGTAGAAGAAAAATTGGTTTTTATATGCCGCCTTTCTGTACCGCTTAAGGAAGAATCAAACCGGCTTACAATCACCTTCCCCTCCTCACAATAGACACTTTGGAGTGCCACAAACACTTTTGAGGAGCGGAGGGAGTTAAGGCAAGAGATGTATATGCAGAGGTCCTGCTCAAGCATTCATTTGGGTACAAATTAAAGTGTACAGGGCATGGATTAACATCCTCTCTGCTGGTCACATCCCCAGCCTCCATATATTCGAGGGTTACATCTATGAAAGGCCCCCCCACACACAACCTAGTGTTGCCAGGTCCCTCTTCGCTACCTGTGGGAGGTTTGTGGGGAGGAGCCTGAGGAGGGCGGGGTTTGGGGAGGGGAGGGACTTCAATGCCATAGAGTCCAATTGCCAAAGCGGCCATTTTCTCCAGGCGAACTGATCTCTATGGGCTGGAGATCAGTTGTAATAGCAGGAGTTCTCCAGCCAGTACCTGGCGGTTGGCAACCCTACAAACACACACATGCTGTCCAGGAAACATGACTCTTAAACACATGGATACTGGTGGTCAGGGCACTGAGAATGGTTCCAATCAACCCCCCCCCCCCAATGGATTTTAAACACAGCTAGTCTTTTCCCGTTACAATGCAAAACGATTACAAAATTGTGGCCAAAAGACAGTACGGTATTAAAAACGCACATATACCACAGAGAAGCAAGAAGAAAACATCCCAAAGGAATTGGGGTTGCACAAGGAACCTAAAACCAGAAAAGTGGAATAAGTAAATGTAGCAAAAAACATGTACAGTAGGTTAGTGACTTTAATTTATTTATGGTCCTTTTGTTTTATCATGCCTTCTTGGCAGGCATCCAACCTCTCTGGAGTTTTCCAGGAAAACAATTCATTGACTATTTTTGGGTGCTTGTACCACTGGCAAATTCAGAAACCAATGGGATTTAATAACACATTTCAAGGCAGCAAAGAAGGCCCAAGTGTTGTGTTGTGTGGTTTTCATTTTGGTTTTTTAATGTTATTTGTCCCCCTTTTCTCTTTCACGGCCGTTATGGAGGGATGTCAAAATATCATTTCATTATTTACAAAGGGCAAAATTTTCATAAGGCTGTCCCTTTTTGATACAGCTGTCCCTGCAGCATTTCACAGATGAAAGTAGTTAAATACTTGCATCATACTGATTCTTTTACCAAGGATCACTATCAGAGCCCCCAGCATTCCGCATTGTGTGTATGATAAGTGCCATCAAGACATTTCAGACTTAAGGCCACCCTATGAATGAATGACCTCCAAACATCCTATCATTAACAGCCTTACTTGGGTCTTGCAAACTGAAGGCCGTGGCTTCCTTGATCGAGTCAATTCATCTCATTCCTCTTTTCCTGCTGCCTTCAACTTTTCCTAGCATAACTATCTTTACCAGTCTTCTCATAACATGAATGAAGTATGATACTCAGTTTAGTCATTTTAGCTTTTAGGGACAGTTCAGGCTTGATATGATCTAAAGGTAAAGATCCCCTGTGCAAGCACCGGGTCATTCCTGACCCATGGGGTGACGTCACATCCCAACGTTTCCAAGGCAGACTTTGTTTACGGGGTGGTTTGAAAGTGCCTTCCCCAGTCATCTTCCCTTTACCCCCAGCAAGCTGGGTACTCATTTTACCGACCTCGGAAGGATGGAAGGCTGAGTCCACCTTGAGCCAGCTACCTGAAACCAACTTCCGTTGGGATCGAACTCAGGTCGTGAGCAGAGCTTGGACTGCAGTACTGTAGCTTACCACTCTGCGCCACAGATCTAGAACCAACCTATTTGTCTTTTTGGCAGTCCACAGTCTATGGCACTGAAGTCCCTCCCCAAACCCCACCCTCCTCAGGCTCCTCCCCAAAAATATCCAAGTATTTCCCAACCAGGTGTTGGCAATCCTATCTATGCGGTATCCCAGCTCTCAGTACTTGCTGAGATTTGCCTGCCTGCTTAGGTGCTGGAGGAAGGACACAACTGCACTGCCAATATATGAACACATTAGCGAGAAAGCAATATTTCCATATAAACACATTCAACTTTATTATCCAATATTGTAATTCAGGAGCACTGGAATAAGGCTAGACAAGGAGAGTAATATGGTACTGGGTTTCATTTTTTTTAATAAGAAGGCAAACCTTTACCCCATCACATTTGTTCACCAAAGCTACATACAACTGTGTTGGTCAATATTGGAAGGCAGTAATTTTACTGCAGAAATGATTGTAAATTGCCTTAGTCCTCCAGGGCAACTCTGAAAATTGAAATACTTTGTCACTGCAATCTAAGTCCAAGCAAAGAAAAAAAATCAATAAAATATAAATTTGGGGAGGGGAAGGAATACTTCAGGCACTGCAGTGTATCCATTATTTTTATAAGCTTTATTTATAGTTCTTCCCTAAGAAAACAATGTATATATATATCCATCTAGTCACTTATCTTGTGCCAGTGTCATAACTCCTGCACAACACTAGCTGAGGGCAGAACAATACATCTGATGTTCTCCATCCCCATATCATGTTCTTTATGCTGTTGCATGCAGGTATACTTGCCATGTGGTGACATCATATCCTGCATTTCCAACTGGTGGCAATCAATGATTGTGGGGCATTAATGATAACAATTAAATGCTGTCAAGTTGCAACTGATTTACAGAGACATGGGGTGTTCAAGGCAATAGATGAGCAGAGGTGGTTTGCCATTGTCTTCCTCTGCATAACAACCCTGGACTTCCCTGGTGGTCTCCCATCCAAGTACAAAACATGTCCAAACCCTGCTTAGCTTCAGAACTTTGATGAGCTCGGGCTATTCAGGCTGCTGTGGAGGGGCTGTGGCTCAGTGGTAGAGATTCTGCTTGGCATCCAGAAGGTCCCAGGTTCAATCCCCAGCATCTCCAGTTAAAGGGACTAGGCAAGTAGGTGATGTGAAAGATCCCTGCCTGAGACCCTGGAGATCAGCTGCCCATCTGAGTAGACAGAAGTGACTTTGATGGACCAAGGGTCTGATTCAGTATAAGGCAGCTTCATGTATTTGTGTGTTCATTAGAAAGTACTACTTATTGTATTCCTTTCCTTAGATTTAACAGCCGTTAGCTATTCATCTGCCATTTCACTTCTTAAAAAATGGGGAAAAGAAAATCAATTTCTTTTTGACGTTATAAAGAGAAAAGTTGCCACGTTTCTCATGCGATTCACCAATCTACTTGAATTAGGACTGATCTACTTGAAAGCCCTAATTTGTTCCCTGGGATCACTAGGTAAAATCATCTCAGAGGAGTTAGATTTGAGTCCAGTAGCACCTTAGAGACCAACAAGAGTTTCAGGATATAAGTTTCCGAGAGTCAAAGTCCCCTTAATCAGATACGGGTAGAGTAGAAATGGAGATCTCCAAGTCCCTTTATTCTAGTCTGAAGGTGGGAGGGGTGTAAAGAATGCTTGAAAAGGATGCAAAGGTACAATGCATCTTGTAATCAGCTTGATTAGAACAGAAGGGAAATGCTTGGAGGCAGAAAATTAGTATCTGTAATGAGAGAAGAATCCTATGCATCCTCTGAAACTGTCCTCATTGAGAGGGACACTCTGGACAGCTATTCCTGTCACATTCATTTAATATAAACTAATTTAAAATATTTGTCTCACCTTATCTCTTCAGACTCAAGGTAGCTTATAGACACTACTAGGCTACATAGTACCCAGCTTGCTGAGGGTAAAATGAGTACCCAGCTCGCTGGGGGTAAAGGGAAGATGTCTGGGGAAGGCACTGGCAAACCACCCCGTAAACAAAGTCTGCCTAGTAAACGCCGGGATGTGATGTCACCCCATGGGTCAGGAATGACCCGGTGCTTGCACAGGGGACTTTTACCTTTAGGCAACATAGAGTGCAGTGCAGCTTCTCAGGTGCTCTTATGACAGCAAATATTCTACATATATAAGCAAAATGGAGAGGGGGAAATTCGATGCAGTATGCACCATACTAAAAGGTGAAGGTTGTCCCCTGTGCAAGCACTGGTCATTACTGACCCTTGGCGTTATGCCACACCACGACGTTGACTTGGTAGATTATCTTTACGGGGGGCTTTGCCTTCCCCAAGTTGTCTACACTTTAACCCCAGCAAGCTGCGTACACATTTTACCGTCCTCGGACGGATGGAAGGCTGAGTCAACCTTGAGCGGGCTACCTGAAACCGACTTCCATTAGGATCGAACTCAGGTCGTGAGTGGAGCTTTGACTGCAGTATGGCAGCTTACCACTCTGCGCCACGGGGCTCCTCACATACTAAAAGAGCAGGATGTAAATGCTTTGGATTCATTAATATCTCAGTGGACACCCTTAACCCAGTGTGATAATCAAGAAAAAAAATGAATGAACAACAATGACATAAATCTGCAATACACTCTGACATACTATAAGTAATACATTGTTAGGGCAGTTTGTGCAGAGCAGTTGTGTGTGTGCTGAGGGATTTCCTTCCTCACATCCTACTTTTTAAAGCAGCATAGACCATTATGGGGGTGAAGAGATCTGTACCGACTCCACCATCTTCACCTGGCTAAGAACAACTCACTGGCCATAGATCGTCGCCCTACAGGTTCTCAATAAAAAAAATTAAATGCCCACCTGATAGGCCAATCAAGTGCCTAATCAATGGCAGGTGGAGGCCACAAGCTGTGTGGATTTAGAGCCAAAGCTGGAACAAGTGATAAAAAAGCAGACGGAGTACAATGTATGTAAATGTTTATCCCTGCTTTATATTTCCCCCCTTCAACCCTCCCCAGCAAATTTCTAAAATATTGCTTCATGATCTATGATCTCGTAGGGATAGGAAATCTGATACATTTTACCTAAATGTTCCCAGCCAGTTTATACTCCAAGATAACCATTTCTGACATTTCCATTAAAGTAACACGCAGTGCTTTAGAACTGTACCAACTTCAGCCGTGCCTGTTTATTAAGGATTTTTGCAATGTGCTCCAAATACATCATTATCACCTACAATTATGCTATAATTGCGAATTTTAATGAAATAATTATGGGTAAACCACAGCAGATGCATAGATATAATTACAGTAATTGCATAAATACCTGATTTTCAGCTTACTTATAAGGAGCTTCTCACAAAATTGGTAAAATGTCATCTACAGGAGCTTGCCAGCAACTGAATGATATACAATTAACATTTATTTTATTTATAGGTCATGTGATTTCATTCTATTAAGTCACCAAGGCTCTATGCACTACAGATTTGACGTTTTACAGCCAGTCAGGAAATCCGGGAAAATTGGTATAGGATGTTTTATAGATGGCATCTTACTCCCAACATGATAAGGAAGATGAACAAAACTTGATCCCAAGAACATGTTGCTAGGTATTGTACCATAAGAACTATCGCTGCAACTTAAAGACCTGTTCAAATACACTATAACTGCCGCCAGAGTAGTTTTAGCGAGGAAATGGAAACAACCACTCCTCCCAGACATAGAAAAATGGAAAGATAAACTAATGGAATATGCCATCATGGCAAAATTGACCAACATGATAAATTCAAGCAATGGCATGACTGACGAGGAGTTTTATGTGAAATGGAAACTATCCTATAAATATGTAGAGGGTCAAGATTAAAGAAAACAAAACAAAACAAATTAGATACCAATTAATGGTAGTGAAATTTTAACTTTAGTTTTAGATAATTACTTTCCTTGTTGAGACACTAAATGTTGAGATACTAAATGTTTGATAGACATAAAGGGTGATTATCTTTCGAGTATATTATATGTACAGTTAATCCAAACATTTTTTCTTTCGTTCATTATGTAACTGTGCGATTATTTGATTGTAAAATGTTGTTGAAAAGCAGGGTAATGTAGTCTGCTCGATTTGCTTTCGAATGTTTGATTTTTCAATTGTAGGTTGAATATTATTACCCTTTCCCCTTTTTTTTCTTTTGTATCCCGTTATTATAAAATAAACAAAAAAAATTACAAAAAAAGACACCAAAGCAGCTTCAGACCCCAAATTTATATTACTGGGGAGATTTAGGAACAAGCTGTGAAAATCATACTAAAAAGTTCAGGGCTTACAGCTGTATGAAGCTTTCCATCATCTGCTTCTGATCTTCCTTGCAATCTCCCGAAGGTCTAATTAGATGGGATGCTGAGAGTTCCAAGTTGGATCTCACAAGCACATGTGTTTTCCCCTCTTTGTAAATAACAACTCAGTGATATGTAATGGTGTGGTGAAGCCTGATCTCATCAGGTCTCAGAAGCTAAGCCGGGCGAGTACTTGGATGGGAAACCACAGCAAGGAACACTCTGCAGAGGAAGGTAATGGCAAACCACCTCTGTTTCTCATTTGCTTTGAAAGCCCCTTGGTGGGATCACCAAAAGTCAGTTGCGACTTGATGGCACATATCAATAGCAGCTGTTAGCTTGGGACTAGGGGATGGGCCTTAACTCTCCCCACCCAACACCATTGCGCTGATCTGAAATGGATTCCTAGAGCAATTTGGCCCATTAGGAGAAACATACAGGGTGTTTCCCATTGGGGCAAAGAACTATTTTGCAGGGTGGGTGTGTATGTGTGTAAAGTGCCGTCAAGTCGCAACCAACTTATGGCAACTCCTTATGGGGTTTTCAAGGCAAGAAGAAGAAGAGTTGGTTTTTATATGCTTTCTTTTTATATGCTGACTTTCTCAACCAAACTCAAACCGGCTTACAAAACCTTCCCTTCCCCTCCCCACAACAGACACCCTGTGAGGTAGGTGGGGCTGAGAGAGTGTGAGTTGCCCAAAGTCACCCAGCTGGCTTCATGTGTAGGAGTGGGGAAACTAACCCAGTTCACCAGATTAGCCTCCGCCACTCATGTGGAGGAGTGGGGAATCAAACCCGGTTCTCCCGATCAGAGTCTACCGCTCCAAACCACCGCTCTTAACCACTACACCAAGATGACAAGAGTCTAAAAGAGGTGGTTTGCCATTGCCTGCCTCTGCGTGGCAACCGTGGTATTCCTTGGTGGCCTCCCATTCAAATACTAACCAGGGCTGACCCTGCTTAGCTTCTGAGGTCTGACGAGATCGGGCTAGCCTGAGCCAGGGGGGAAAGGTTTATCCTCTCTCCCCTCCAGACATATTCCTGAGTTGAATTAGGGCCCTGAGCTCCTTACAAAGAAAATACATGGAAGTGCCAAATCTCTCTCCATCTTGTCTTGAGAACAGATTATGCTGGACGCATTCCAGGGCACATTTGGTTCACATGATGCAAGGATAAGACCCCGGCATTCAGAAGTTCTGTAGCAGGCATGCACTGACCAACTAGGGTTGCCAGGTCCCTCTTCACCAACGGCGGGAGGTTTTTGGGGTGGAGCCTAAGGAGGGTGGGGTTTGGGGAGGGGAGGGACTTCAATGCCATAGAATCCAATGGCCAAAGCGGACATTTCCCCCAGGAGAACTTATCTCTATCAGCTGGAGATCAGTTGTAATAGCAGCAGATCTCCAGCTAATACCTGGAGGTTGCCAACCCTATGACCAACTCACAATGAGAAAGTGAAGACAGAAAGTTGGTCAGCCCATTCCCTTTTACTGAGTGTTACATAAAAGCTCAATAGCAAAGCCCATCGCTGCTGCTCTTCCTTCTTGGTGCTTAACACAAACTTGTGTATTTGAATTCCACCCTTCCTCCCAAGGGTGCAGAGTGGCATACACACAAGACCCAATTCCCACATGCAAACTGCACAGAGATACTACATATGACATAATAGCAGGGGAAGCTATTCAAACCCACAAGCCATTCATGCAAAGCATCTTGTTGCATGGTTCCAACAACTGCCCAAGGAAACCACAAACTACAACAGAAGCAAGCACTCCCTCTGACCTAGAATTGTTAAGGATCTTCTTAACATTTCATTTTGCCTCCACCCGCTTTTGCCCATCTCTGTCTCTCTCTCTTTCCCCCCCCCCTCTCTCATCTCTTTTTCCTAGCCACCAGTGGTGGGAAGTAGGAAAGCCTGGCGCCCAATATTATTAAGCATTTCTATAGCACTTTTAAGTATGCAAAGAATGTCATAGTAATTACCTCATCCATCTTTACAAAAGCACCAAGAGGTACTTAGCCAGTATTCCCATTTTATAAATGGGGAAATGGGGTTCAGCAAAAGAATTATTTTTCCCATGACTGCACATAGTCTGTGATAGGATTTTTACCCAGAATCCCTTGGCAGGAATCCAAGGCCCGAATTATCTGCCTCACAGTCACTGCCAAAAGAGGCAACATTCGTCTCCTTTGCACTCAGGCTCCCGTATTGCACTGATAATATGTACATTTTTAAAGGCTTGTGCGGGGTAAGAAGTAACTACATTGTCTAGAGGATTCATGTTGTTGCTACTTTTACATCTCAGCAATGTGACAGAGGAACCAGACCATGAGGGCTACGGGTTTGGCAGCGGCCACACTGCCAAGCTGAAGCATAAATTAGAACCAATATCCTAGTCATAACAATTTGCTGGGCATGTTATGCACTACAGTAGGAGTATCTTCCTTGAAGCAGGTTCACTCTAAAGGAGAGTAGGAAAATATCCTTCAAATACTAGTGGTATACACTGGTAAAGAGGGAAACCTAGTTTAGTATTAGCCATGGTTAGTCCATATACCACTAAACCATGGCTAAAGCTGACAAGAGGAAGGAGAACAGGGATGGATGAACAATGAACATTTCCAAGGCTGGTTATTAAACTTTCAAGCCATGATTTGCAGGGAAGAAGAGGAAGAGTTGGTTTTTATATGCTGACTTTCTCTACCACTTAAGGGAAAATCAAACCAGCTTACAATCACCTTCCCTTCCCCTCCCCACAACAGACACCCTGTGAGGTAGGTGGGGCTGAGAGAGTGTGACTAGCCCAAGGTCACCCAGCTGGCTTCATGTGTACGAGTGGGGAAAGAAATCCAATTCTGCTATTCATGTGGAGGAGTGGGGAATCAAACCCGGTTCTCCAGATCAGAGTCCACCGCTCCAAACCACCGCTCTTAACCACTACACCAAGGGAGCACGTGATTGGCTTAGTTTATACATAATGTAAAAATGCAGTTTAATTAGACTATGTTTAATGTGATCATCTGAACATAGGTGCATCCGCTAACTATGGTTAGTTAGGGTGTGTCAAACCAAGGTATTAAATTACGACTTTTTGAAATTGGTTCATTAACCATAGTTAGTCTTAACTATGGTTTTGCATGATATATGAACATGGACAGCCTGGTTTATTTCTGGCTTGTTCCCTGGCATCTCCCTTATGCAATCTGTAGCTACCAAGATGCCTTGCCAGACTGAAGGCGATTATAGAATTTGTTCAGGCAAACCAGGATTTGAAGGATCACCTGTGAGCCAAATCCTGGTTTCACAAGCCATCCTTAGTCAAAAAATAAACCATGGATTCACATATTTATGAATACAGTATGCCCCAGGAATAAACTTTGCTTATGATAAGCTTAACAAAGCAGTGGGTTTGTGAATACAAATTATGACTAACTACTATCAATATCAAAGCCGAGGGAACAGTAAGCCCATAAAAAGCAGAGTAAAATATGTAATCTGACAACATAAAGTATGTCAAAGTGATAGGACAAAAGAACAAGCAGATATATTTTCCTCTGAAGAAAAAAGAACGGAGGATTTTGTGGCATTGGTTAAGCTATAAGTAGATTAACAACAACATTTTAATCAGAGATGTACTCAAAGAAATGGCTTATTAGAATATTTAAACCATATTCCTATAAATATGTTTTTTTAAAAATGCCAAGAACAGTATCTGGCTGCATGGATGTAACAAAGATGTGGAAACTGGTTGTTGTTGTTGTTGTTATTAACAAAACAGGTCTTAAGGCAGAGGTTAAATGTTCATAAATCCAGAGTACAGAAATCACTGAATACATGTATGCTTTGGTGCAGACACTGAAAAAATTCAGGTCATTTACATTGAATGGATGCCTCGGGACAGAGACAGAGGAATCCAAGAGGATAAATCTTCTTTACATTTTCAAAAGTTGATAGTAAAGGTCTTCATAGGACTTTTCATTAGTCATCACACATTGTAAAGGGAGGGAGCATTAATCCTGTAATGTAATCACACAGGTGAAGAATGATAATGGCAAATGCCACACAAAAAAAGTACCAGGGCAAATAGCACGGAAGGTGCTTTTCCAAGGACAATGAATCTTTCACGTCTACCACCAGAATATTTATCAAGATCCTATTGCTGACATATTCATTCCAAGTAACTGGAAGAATGTGAACGTTCTACTACATCGAAGAAGCTCGTCCAATGCGGAAGAGCACTCCTAGTAGGGTTGCCAAGTGCCAGGTGGTGGCAGGAGATCTCCTGCTATTTCAACTGATCTCCAGCCAATAGAGATCAGTTCACCTGGAGAAAATGGCTGCTTTGGCAACTGGACTCTATGGAATTGAAGTCCCTCCCCTCCCCAAACCCCGCCCTCCTCAGGCTCCACCTCAAAAACCTCCCGCCGGTAGCAACCCTAACTCATAGGCATTATACTGGCTTTTAAGCATAGTGTGCATATATTAGGCCCGTGGAAACTTGAATACAAATGTTCTCTATCCATAGCTCTAGGTACAGGACTGCATTATAAGTCCCAACTCAGCAAGAAGATATGTAGCCGAAAGAGGAAAAAGATGTTAAACATGGCTTCATTCAGTACAGATGGAAAAGAGAAATGGGTGACATTTTCACATTTAGAGTCTAGCAGCAACACCATCAAGCGTTACCTTTCCATGAAAGATGACTCTACAAAAGGAGGAGAGTTTAAGCATTTTTTGTTATTTCAGAAATGTGACATTAAGCTATCACATGTCTTTGGAAAATGCTGCCAATTGATACTAACAGCTCCAGAATGTGAACGGATGAAAAGGCCTGCCCAAGACAATATGTTTGGCTCATTACCTTAAGGCTTGTATTACCGGCGGAGAAACTCAATAGGAAAAAGCCTCGGTGATATTTAAACAACGAGAAAAGAAAGGAAGAGACCTGAAACAAGCGACACTTCAAAACTGCAACAACAAAATGAACAGGCTTGGTAGTTCACAGCAGTATTGCTGGAGATGATACGGCCAAATTTATTTTTATGGTGTTCCAGAATGAGTTTGGCCCCAGAGCTGCAAAACAAAGAGGAAAAACGCACACAAAACAAGACTCTAAAACTTAAATGCTGTTTGGTGGGAAACAGAGGTGCCCTGGGATCCAGCCACATATTGACAAAGCTAGGAAAGGCAGAAGCAGCAGACAGGAAAGAAGGGACTGCTTAACACTTTCCTGCCTGCCATTTGTGCTCTGAACATTTTATTTCTCCTTTCTCCCCGCACCCCATAAAGTTCTCCCTATAATGGAGAAGCATCAGCTGTAGTCAAGACTTCACTTCAAAATGTCCCTTCTGGATGCCTCACTTCAAAAAGGATGTGGACAGAATGGAGCGGGTGCAGAGGAGAGGATGATCAGGGGCTAGGAGACCAAGCCCTGCGAGGAAAGGCTGAGGGAGTTGGGCATGTTTAGTCTGGAGAAGAGGAGGATGAGGGGGACATGATCACTCTCTTTAAGTATTTACCAGACCAGACCAGAAGACGTTCTATGTTAATCCTGAACCACTCCCAGTACTATCCTATTCTATATCTACTGAAGTCAGCGGGCTTAGAAGGGTCTACCTCTGTTTAGGATTGTCTCCTTCAAGCATCCTACAAAGGAATATCTGAATATGCTCTTGCATTTTCTTTGGCTGTGTAAGTTGTGGTTGCGAGCCTTCCACAGCGTCCATTTTCACCACTTCCAGATTGGTTTGTTTTACACTGCTTATGCATAACTGATGAACATGCAAAACATTTTTAAAAACTGCATGCCATTATGAGAAATTGCAGTACAAGAAATTAGAAAACGATACAAAAATGTCTGGGTTCACTTCCCAGAAAATGATATTGAAACAGGATCTAAGTCAAAATGATGGTGTTGCAAAAGCAAATAGCATCCCTAGACCTAAACCTAAGATTGCAATCCTAACCATACCTTGCAGAGGGGGCAGGTTCCAGTGGGACTTATAGCAGAGAGGCCATGGCTCTGTGGTAGAACACATGGTTAGGGTTGCCAGATCCCTCATCACCACTGGCGGAAGGTTTTTGGTGATCTCCTGCTATTACAACTGATCTCCAGCCAATAGAGATCAGTTTCCCTGGAGAAAATGGCCACTTTGGCAATTGGACTCTATGTCATTGAAGTCCCTCCCGGCCCCAAACCCCGCCCTCCTCAGCCTCTGCCCCAAAAATCTCCCACTGGTGGTGAAGAGGGACCTGGCAACACTATTTACAAGTCACATGGGCCAGGTCTTACAGAGAGAACATAAAGAAGAACTATGCCTAAGCTTTAGCCCAGGTGGGTGAGAGAGCTTCCTCAAGCTTATTCAGACTAGCTAATGGTTGCACACAATCCCTGCTCGCAAGAGATTCCTGTTCACGGATCCCTGCAGCCTACTCACCTAACCTTTGGAGATCTGTATACTTCTTCCTTAGTATGCAGGTCTTCAACAAAAAGTACACAGTATTGAGGGAGCAGTCCAAAGCGCACCAAAAGACAGAAGTTGGCTTAACTCAACCCATTGTGTGACCCAGAAAGGTAGTTCTTCAGGTCTGCATGGTGGCCCACCACATAGGATCACTTGTTAAACCTCCAGCCCCCCCCCCCCCAATACATGGCTGATGGGCTCTCTTCAACCTGATGGATCATGCTATATGCAGATATGGCATGCCAGTAACACAATTAATGCCCTGCAGAAAATTAATAGTAAACAGCCAGCACAAATGGAATCAAAGAAAGGCCGAGCAATATGGGGTCATGCAGTGCTGCTAACTTTTGTTTCAAAATGTCCCTTTATCACTTCACAGGATGGACAGAGTTTCACATCATCTGGTTTGCTCATTTTTTCCCTGCCCTCTACAACAGCAAACTAAAGGCCGGTCTACACATTGTTATTTTCATGAAAGGTGGACTCCATATGGTGGTTCTCCATGTGGGGATAGAAGTTCTAGCACTGCTTGCCATGTGGTTGCAAATCCATGGCAATGAAGGATGTTCCTAGAAGTGTCTACTGTTGGCAAGAAATTCCCCACTAACTTTATAGATTTGCCCTGTTTTTTCAAAGGTCTGTACATTCTTCATACATTAAATCAATCAATATCAGACCAGAGATGCATAATTATACAATCTAAAACATAGATCTTACAATAAACCTAAAATATTTAAAAACCCGATATTAATAAAAAAAACCCAATGCATTAAAAGCTCTAATAACTAAAATCAGTAAACAGACGACAATAAATCCTGGCACGCATACAAAGATGACTTATAGTAGCATATAAATACATGCAGCATTGCATACAGGAAGACCTCCAGACTTATCAATTTCAGGTATCCATTTCAGTTTCTTAGCCAAAACTGGGAGATCAATGATAGCTGAGCACAGTCTCTGATCACAGAGGGAGGCCCCAAGGAAGGATCACAGAATCATAGAGTTGGAAGGACCCACACAGGCCATCTAGTCCAGCCCCTTGCTCAACGCAGGGTCAGCCTAAAACATCCCTGACAAGTGCTTGTCCAGCCGTTGCTTGAAGACTGCCGGCGAGGGGGAGCTCACCACCTCCCTAGGCCGCCGATTCCACTGCCCAAATTGAGCACAGTGGTGTTCTCTGACGTATCAGTGTCTATCAATGCAATCCTAAACAGAATGGCACTCATTCACAAAGTCGATGAGCTTAGATGGGTGAGACTCTGCTTAGGGCTGCATGGTTTTGTTTTTATCTTTATCCACGTTAAAGTACGAGGATGCAAACCTAACAAATGCTTATCAAGGTGTTATGCAGGTAGGAATCTCAATGAGACAGTGAGACCTATTAAGCAGAAAAAGCAACATTATCAAAACATTACATGAACTCCCTGCATGACAGTCAGGGAACGTAATCGACTATGACATATTCACCAGACCGTTTTGGCTAATGACAGCATATCAAGAGGTGCCAAGGAGTGTAAAAATCAACAGGGTGGTAAGCAGGTATTCTCTCACCAGGACAGGTAAGTGGATTTTATGCTGCCTTTCACTGCTGGAAATACTAACCTTTCCACCAGATTTATGTTAAGGCCAAACATTGTCCCTTTTCTGCAGCTTAAGTAATTGCTCTCTATTTTTGTCCCATAAGTACGTAGTTCAGCCACACAAACAGCCATAACCAGTCATCTACAACACTTGACTCATCCTCTAATCCTCCACTTAGCAACACGTTCCCCCCCCCATGTGCAGCAATACAATTGAGGTTCTGACCAAACCCTTAGCCACTGTTTCACCCCACCCCCCATCCCTGTAAAGAATGAGCTAAGAGTCCGTTTTCCCTCTTTGAGGCCCAATTGGAAGCAATTTACTGAGAAGTCCATCACACCAAATTTCACAGGAACCACTACAAAGTGATTGTACCCGACTTTCATTTAGCAAAACTGAAATTCAGGAGTATTTACAGATTAAAAAACAGAGGACACATGTAATTTTAACAGATCGGACAACACATTTTTCTTTATATATTAGAAGTATAATGGAAGAGTCTGGTTATTCTTAACAAGGCCAGGTACATAAGTTAAAGAAATTGGCTTCCACAAAGCTTACTTTAAAAAATGAAGTACGGTACATTTAGAAGGGAAATACAAAGGGCAGGACCCAAAAATGATGGACTGTTCAGGGGCGCCCCAACTGATCAGGCCTCTCCTGCCTTTCACTCCCCCCTCGACCCATCATTTCTCACCATCCCTGCTAGGGTTGCCAGCCTCCAGGTGGTAGTAGCTCAATATCTCCTGGGATTACAACTGATCTCCAGGCAGCAAGGATCAGTTCAACTGGAGAAAACGGCCACTTTGGAAGGTGGACTGTGTACAGGGCTGCCAGCCTCCAGATGGTGGCTGGAAGTCTCCCACTATTACAACTGATCTCCAGGCGACAGAGATCAGTTCCCCTGGAGAAAATGGCTGCTTTGGCCATTGGACTCTATGGCACTGAAATCCCTCCCCTCCCCTCCCCAAACCCTGCCCTCCTGACAGGCTCCATTCCCCAAAATCTCCAGGTATTTCCCAACCCAGAGCTAGCAACCCTTCCCCGCTCAGAAGACAACAGTCCTTCCCAATCCTTCTTCATTCTCCAGCCATCTTTGAATGGAGCATCCTAAGCCATGTCTACAAGCCCAGTGGGGTTTCTGCAACTCTTGAGAGAGTTCCAAAAGAACATAATGTGACGTGCTGGCTTTAAAGACTCCTGGGAATGAGATGGGAAGGAGCATTAGCTGATATGGCTCGGGGGGGGGGAATGAACATGACGAGGGCAAGTTGGCAGCCAAGCTTCTCCCCCCCCCCCACAAACACCCACACAAATGATGCCTCACCTTGTCTCGCTATATTGCCAGTCATGACACTGCTAATTCTGCACCTATGAAAGGTCAGGACTTGTGTTTCTCATGTGCAGCCATCCACCCTGCCCAACTGATTTGAAACTGAGAGTATTTTCAAAAGCAGCTACCAACGCCATAATCTGGCCTGCCACATATCACAACAGAAATTTTCAAAAAGTGCTGTCAATTCGCAGCTTTCAGTTAAGTGCAGCAGAGCTCACACACAGAGATCCCTGTCAATATAGCAACTGGCCTCAGAATTATTTACTGCATGGGAGCTTCTTCTCAGCTCATGAATGGCACCATGAAGATCTCTACATGTGGTGTAGTGGTTAAGAGTCATCGTTTGGAGCGGTGGACTCTGATCTGGATAACCAGGTTCGATTACCCACTCCTCCACATGAGCGACAGTCACTAATCTGGTGAACCGGGTTGGCTTCCCCTCTCCTCCACATGAAGCTAGCTGGGTGACCTTGGGCTAGTCACAGTTCTATTAAGAGCTCTCTCAGCCCAACTTATCTCACAGGGTGTCTGCTGTGGGGAGGGGAAGGGAAGGTGATTGTAGGCCAGTTTGATTTTGCCTTAAGTGGTAGAGAAAGTTGGCATATAAAAACCAACTCTTCTTCATCCTCATCATATCCTTTCATGCTATCCTCCCTACTAGTTAAGATCTTCATCTCAAGCCTTGATCTGTGTGCCCTCACATATGATGGTGAGGTGGTTGGCAATGAGAGGCAAGGCTTTTTGGGTGGTGGCACCCCATCTGTGGAATGCTCAGGCCCTGGCACTCACTTTATTGTCTTTTGGTGGAAAGCACCATGAAGTCACAGCCAACTTATGGTGACCCTGTAGGGTTTTCACAGTAAGAGATGAGCAGAGGTGGTTTGCCATTGCCTGCTTTCATATAGCAACCCTGAACTTTCTTGGTGGTCCCCCATCCAAGTGGTAACCAGGACCGACCCTGCTTAGCTGCCAAGAACTGATGAGATCAGGCTAATCTGGGCCATCAGGGTCAGGGCCTATTGCCTTTTATGCACCAGGTAGAAAAATTTTTATTTGCCCAAGGTTTTAGGTAAGTGTTTATCTTGCCGTTCTACCACCTACTTTTTACCTGCCCTGCATCTTACCTGCACCCATTTCATTAAACTAGTCGTGATGCTGATTTTGTTTATCTCACAGTGCAGTCCTAAGCAGAAGACTTCTTATCCCATCAAGATCAACTAACTTAGAAAGGCATAACTGTGTTTAGGATTGCGCAGCCAGCCTTTTCGTTTGGTCTTTTTGCTGGGTGGGTGCTGTGCTTTTTATTCTTTTCTTTTTGTGTAAGTGCTGGTTTTAGGTTCTTTTGTGATATCATGCTGTTTGAAATAACTCAAGCGTGGAAGGATGGCTACTCTATTATTTATGTTGTTTTAAATAAACAAAATTAAATTGACCAGCTGTTCCATGCTCCAGAAGAGCACGATGGATAAAGAGGCAGGGCCATCAGCTCATGAAAGGGTTCCAGATCTGCTCGATCTGCACTCAACCATTTGCTGCAGCAAACCACCAAACGGTTAGCAGATTCCTCCTGCACAGTTTACAGTCTTAACACAGGTCTGACTAATTAATTATTCTGGCTGAATGTTGTCTGGAATCCGAGCAGTGAAGAAGACGCAGGAGAGAAATGAAAGACTACGTTTTTGCAGCCATCCAAGGGGAGGAGATCTTTCGAGTTTATGAACTAGTTCCTGAATATATTTGTATAATAGAGCGATGATAATGATGAAACTGTCGGAACTGTCTGCATGATAATTTTGCTGATGACCTTTCTATTTGGCTACACCCTGACATTTATTTCCTTTTGTTGAGGTTTGATATACTTCTTACACACAGTAGCAGGGACTGTACAGGCGAGGTGGTATTTGTCTTCGACTGTCTCGTATCTTCACATTTCTTTTCAAATATTCAGGATATTCAAAGTTGTTAAAGATAGGATATTTTGGAGGACATTGATTCATAGGGTCACCATGAGTCGGAAGCAACTTG
Source organism: Euleptes europaea (assembly GCF_029931775.1). Classification (NCBI taxonomy): domain Eukaryota; kingdom Metazoa; phylum Chordata; class Lepidosauria; order Squamata; family Sphaerodactylidae; genus Euleptes; species Euleptes europaea. Next base: position 17,886,949 of record NC_079316.1, read on the forward strand.
ATGGCACTTAACACACCCACACAACAGTGTACCCTAAGCAGATTCACACCTTCTAATCTTTCTTATTTCAAAGGGTGTAACTCTACTTAAGACTACACTGTAGTAGTTGAGTCCCCCATGCTCTGAGCATCACACTAACCATAGTTGGTTGTAATTAAGCCACAGTTTCATGTATGTTTGCCAGCTCTGGTTTGAGAGATTCTTGGATATTTGGGGGTGGAATCTGGGAAGGACAGGATTTGGCAAGGGGAGGAACCTCAGCTATAGGGTTCACCCACCAAAGCAGCCATTTTCTCCAGGGGAACTGAAGTTTGTAGTCTAGAGATCAGTTGTCATTCCAGGAGATCTCTGGGCCCCACCTGGAGGTTGGCTAGCCTAGTTTCATGTGACAGCTCAACATAAGCCATAATATATTTAAGACACACATATTTGCAACTTTAGCAGAACTGCATCAACTTTTAACAGAATGAATACTGTTTATGGATTACTCTTATAAATAGTGTCCATCACTGTGTGAATGTACATATGTGCATATGAGTCTGCCTTGTACCAAGTCTATCCACAGGTCCATTTCTCCCAGCATCATCTACAAACCAGCAGCAACTTCCTAGGACGTCAGGAAGAGGTCTTTCCCAACACTCGCTACTTAACCCTTTAACAAGATTGAACTGGGAACCTTCCTCATGCATATGAGTCCCAGCTCATTCCCAAGAAAACAGGGCAGAGGAAGTCCTCTGCTTGAGACTTGGAGTAGCTCTCAATCAGCATGGGCAGTACCAGATGAGGTAGGCAATCATCTGATTCAGAGCTCCGGCCTCTCATTCCAAAACATTCCATGATTCTCACATGAAATCTCTACATGCATCCAAAAAGAGCATGAGGAGAAGAGAAGAGAAGAGAAGAGAAGAGAAGAGAAGAGAAGAGAAGAGAAGAGAAGAGAAGAGAAGAGAAGAGAAGAGAAGAGAAGAGAAGAGAAGAGGAGTTGGTTTTTATACCCTGCTCTCATATACCTTAAGGAGTCCCAAAGCGGCTTACAATCACAATGCCTTCCTCTCCCTACAACAGACACCTTGTGAGGCCGAGAGAGTTCTGAGTAGGGTTGCCAACCTCCAGGTACTAGCTGGAGATCACCTGCTATTACATTGATCTCCAGCCGATAGAGATCAGTTCACCTGGAGAAAATGGCCGTTTTGGCAATTGGATTCTTTGGCAATCGGACTCTACGGCATGGAAGTCCCTCCCCAAACTCCGCCTTCCTTAGGCTCTGCCCCCAAAACCTTCCACAGGTGGCGAAGAGGGACCTGGCCACCCTAGTTCTGAGAGAACTGTGACTGGCCCAAGGTCACCCAGCAGGCTTCAGGTGGAATCGAACCCGGTTCTCCAGATTGGAGTCTGCTGCTCTTAACCGCTACACCATGCTGAAATGAAAGGAATGCCTTATATGTGAAGGCCAAAGCATCTTTCCGAACAAACTTCAATTAATCCTGCCTTCAGCTTCAAAAGGGGCTGGGGTTGTGTCAAAAGGGCTTACAGAAGCAGCAACTAAAAAAAAAAAAAAAAAAAAAACCCTCTAATGAGGACAAGCTATTTTGGGAAAACTTAATGCATAATCTTTTTTGTCATGCTTTGTCTTAAAACTGAAGTTGAAAGAAGGGGCTGTAATGATCCTTTAATGCTCTGTTTTCCTGTCCTATATTTCACAAATAAGATAATGAAGCAAAAGGATACCCGTTAATTACAGTGTGGTTGCAACAAGAATCTCAGTCCCCTGCTCACCTGATGCAGTGAACGACAGGCTGGAGTCCCTACATTGCTGTCTTTCACCTGGCAATCCCATATCTGCAGTCACCACCAGTCATTTCACTGGGCAGGGGGCAGTTCTGTTCACGCGATTCAATTGAACTGACCACCCCATGAAAGTAAATTGGGGAATTCCTGCGGGCAATGCAATAGCATCAAAAGTCAATGTCTAGAAACAGGGCACTGACCTTTAATGCTACATTCTATTCCCCTTTTCAGCTTCCTAGATTTTATAGGTGGTCACATTATGAGAAGACAAGAGTCACTGGAAAAGGCGATCATGCTAGGAAAAGCTGAAGGCAGCAGGGAAAGAGGAAGACCCAACAAGAGATGGATTGACTCTATAAAGGAAGCCACGTCCCTTAATTTGCAAGATCTGAGCAAGAAGGATAGGATGTTTTGGAGGACTTCTTAGGGATACTTATGGTCGCCGTGAGTCAAAAGCGACTTGACAGCACTTAACACACACACACATATAGATTTTATAGGACTGAATATCATTCTTAATCTGATTGAGGACCAGGTTGTAGAAGAGTGTTGAGGCCCAGAATTGGAAGCCACCTGGATAGAAAATCCAAAGTGACAGCATCTCCCAAAAGATGGCTGTCTTGCCTTTACCTGATGACCTCCCAGGCAACAGGTTCTACCGTCAGACTGCCCTACCAAAAGGAAGCTTCTCCTAATGTCCAACTGAAAGCTACTTTCCTATAACCTGAAGCCCATCAGTTCTGATCCTGAACAAACAAGTCTTTGACATCTTCTGCATGGCAACCCTTCAAGTGTTTGAAGAGTGTTGTCAGGTCTACGGGAAGGAAAGTGGCATGGTATAGCCCAATCCTGGAAGCTAATCAGGGTCAGTGCTCAGAAGGGAGACCACCAAGCAAGACTGCAGAGGAAGGCAATGGCAAACCACCTCTGCTTCTCACTTGCCTTGAAAGTCCCTTGTTGGAGCCGCCAGAAGTCGCCTGTGACTTCACAGCATGTTGCACACACACATCAGGTCTACCCTCTATCTTCTCTTCCCCAGAGGTGTAGGGCAGGGGTAGATTATGGAATTAACCGGTGTCAAGGAGAATCCCTTCTGTTCCAAGTTGAACTGCTAATAACCTTCTGGGCTACATGCTCCCTCCTTTTCAACGTTCTCATTTCCCCATTGCTTCAGGACATTCCCTGCCCCCCCCCCCCCCAAAAAAAGATAGAGCCTGGTAGACTTTGTACATTTGAAAGAGACGGAACCCTGCATCTTTATTTATGACTATGTAAAATCAATGCCTGGTAATAGAAGGCGAAAGTCGCTCAGCTAATTACACATGCTTAATGAACAGCATAACAACCGCGACTGCTTGCACTGCACGTTAGTCAAGACATGTAAATTACTGCAGTTATCCTCACATGAAGGTAGGTACGGGAACACAAGGTGGTGTTATGCAGAGGAACACCCTAATTTCCCCTGATACACATTAATTTGGGGCTCTGTCTTCCAGGGTTGTGATGAGTTACTTCTTCAGAACAACAGATGTAGAAGGAAGGCCTTAACAATATAATTTTTTTGCAGAAATATACAATGCAATCCTAAGCGTGCAAACTGAAAAGTAAATCCTACTGAGTTAAGGGCAACTGCCTACTGGGCATGTTTAGGGTTGTACCCCGAATCCATTTTCTTGTTTGTGTGCAAAAGTCTGCCAAACATTGACTGAATGTAATTAACACTGGCTTCTGTTTCTAAAACCCATCTATAAAAGTTAGGCTGAGGCCTAGGAAGAGCCTCCACATGGTCAGAAACAAGGGTTGCCAAGTCTGGGTTGGAAAATTTCTGAAGATTTGCGGGGGGGGGTAGAGCCTGGGTTAGGGTTGCCAACTTCCAGGTGGTGGCTGCAGATCTCCAGCTATTACAGCTGATCTCTAGCCGATAGAGATCAGTTCACCTGGAGAAAATGGCTGCTTTGGCCATTGGACTCTATGGCATTGAAGCCCCTCCCCTCTCCAACCCCCTCTCTTTAGGCTCCACCCCCCAAAATCTTCATGTATTTCCCAATCCAGAGCTGGCAACTTTATATACAGTCCACCCTACAAAGCATCCATTTTCTCCAGGGGAACTGATCTCTGTTATCTGTCTTCCTGCTGTTTGCTCATTTACTTACTTCCAGCTCTGTACATATTTTTCTTGCAGCCCTAAAAAAAATGAGAAAGTGACCTGGCTGTAGCACCTATCCAAACTTATAGCTGCTACAGCCATATAGGCACTTCAGTTGGAGGCTTCTGACAACCTCCAGGTGGGGCCTGGATATCTCCCAGAATTACAACTTATCTCCAGATTACAGAGATCAGTTCCCCTGGAGAAAATGGATGCTTGGGAGGGTGGACTCTATGGCACCATACTCTGCTGAGGTTCCTCCCGTTCCCGAGCTCTGCCCTCCCCAGGCTCCACCCCATAATCTCCAAGTATTTCCCAATCTGGAATTGGAAACACTAGATTCAGAGGTGTCAAACATAAGGCACGCAGGTCGGACCCGCGCCACCCAAGGCAGCTTCCCCCACCCATTCTTAATCTGGGGTGGAGAGGCATGGCCCGGCCTGACCAAGTAACATTTATGTCATATCCAGCTGGACCAGCCCTTGTAACAATTGAGTTCAACACCCTGCCCCAGATAATGGAACTCTTGCAGCCCAAAACAAGGGGAAATGGATGAGATGTTTCCTCCTCTCTCTTGCATGAATGGAAGAAATGGTCGAATACAATTCATTAAGTCATAAGAAACCGCATATTCATCAATACTGTTGACTGGAGTTACACCTTCAGTGAGTAATACTAATTACATTAATTCCCATCAGGCGTGTCCAACTGACCAAGTGCCACAGAGGTTTGTAGCAGAGGGCTGATATCAACTCCCCTTCAGCTGCAATCTAGGGGAAATTAATCTACTTGCATTTCAGGATACAAATTCGTCCTTTGATTTTATGGGTGGATACCATTTTCTGTGACATAAATAGCTTTAATTATACCGAATTCCAGATTTGAACTTTTGCATCCCAAAGCAGAACTCACAAAGAACTCCCGGATGTATCCTGAACGTGAGTAGATTCAAGTCCCAAATCTGCACTGCAACTCTAGAACAAACCCATTGGAAATCTGAAAAAATCCCTGAATTTTTAAATAATGTACCTCTCCAAGTGAAAGTTCTCTGCACAGGTGGGGATTCCTTGTCTTAGAGAGCAATCCTAAACAGGTCTATTCAGACGTAAATCTCATTTTGTTCAATGCGGCTTACTCCCAGGAAAATGCACCTAAGACTGCAGTCTCACCTTATTTTCATATTTCATCCATATTTAAAGACCAGTAGTAATAATGAAGACCCTCATAAAGTGTTATCTGAACCTTCAGGTAGGGTTGCCAGCTTCCAGGTGGTGGCTGGAGATCTCCCGCTATTACAACTGATCTCCAGGTGACAGAGATCATTTCCTTGTGTTGGCAATTGAACTCAGTGGCATTGAAGTCCCCCCCCTCTTCAAACCCCGCCCTCCTTAGGGTCCACCCCCCAAAATCTCCAGGTATTTCCCAACCTGGAGCTGGCAATCCTACCTGCAGGTGGTAAATAAACACTATTTTTTAAAAAGAAAACAAACTAGTAACTCGATACAATTCTAGTATAAGGTGTTTTTCCCCCTCCCAATGGAAAATAAACTATAATTTAAACATTTAACCAGCTCAATCACATGAGTACTAGTTGATCATATGTATACAAGCCTTTATTGTACATAATTAGTGTGACTTTGTTCCGGTGCCGGGGGGGCGAGGGGGGATCATAGTATTTTGCATGGACTTTAAATGCTACCATGCATTTGAACTTGCTGAAAACCAGGCCCTCACTGGGTTCCCATATGAAAAAGCACAAACCACACTCCACACTGCTCAACAATCAAACCACAGACAAAAAAACTCTCTAATCGCCCTATACAAAACAGTAGAGAAGAGAGAGCAATTCAGTCTTTATGCTTCAACTGGGGGGGGGGGGGAGGCTATCCTGCCAATCACCTGCTTTTCAACTATCTCCTGTTAAAACTGGTTTCCAAGCTATTTCTTCCACCTGCACTCCAATCGCCAACAAACCAGCTTGATTTTCTTTTAAAGATGTGTTCTTCCTCTGTACGTTTTAAATTTGTTTTTCCAACCCAGGTTTCATTTGGAGTCCACTTTATACATACCTCCTTTTCTACAAATTTTCTTGCCGGGTTTTCTGGCACATTCCTTGGATATTCTTTTGACTGAAAAATGAATAGAAGACTAGAAAATAACATGGAGCTCCGTCACACACAGTAGGAGCATGCAATTCCACTAGCTAACTTCAAGATGGCCTCATTTTATTTATTTATTTATTTTTATTTTTTTGGTTAGGTGTGGAAGAGTCCCAACAGGGTTTTTTGGTTTTTGTTTTTTTGTTTTGCCTACCCATGCAATGGATCGAGATGTTGATGCATCTTTCCCAGAATTCAATGAGTGGGAATGAGAATTAGGTACCAACTTTGACCTAAAAAATACACGTGCTGAAGGACAAAATAAATGCATCTTGACAAGAGAAGGAAGGACATAGAAGCTAAGAACCAATGCATACATAGAAAAGCCACATGCATACATGTGAAAAAAGAAAAGAAAAGGGAGAGCTGGCATGCAGACAAGAAAGCCGTGCTGGCTACCAATACACGTGAGTAAAGAGTAAAGAACTTCAAATAGGAATGTAAAAGAAAAGAAAATTCTCTTTGCTTTTCCTGCAAATCACTCACCATCTTCAGTCGGGACATATATATTTAAATACAAGCAGTCTTCATTCTGATCTTGTACGTAAGTCGAAACTATATCCAAGTTATTAGTAAACCAGACAGGAAGCATGACTTCAGGTAACCTGCCCTCTATAATGTTCTGGGGACACACTGGAGCAAACTGTGTAGCATTTCTGATATCTGGCCAAGGAGACGGAGGTTCAGGAGGTTGAAATCGGCGCTCCCCAACGGGAGGGGCGGCATAAGGAACCCCAAAAAACTGGATGACCGGTCCCAAAATCTCATTGTTTAATTCCTTCTTCATCCCCCTGACTTTGCCAAAGCTGGTCGTCACCACCGGGTCGGTATCATCCAATTTTTGTGACGACACAGCAGCAGCGTGAAGCAAGAAACCAAGTATGCAAAAAGTGAACGTGGCATCCAAACCCATGTGCAACAGGCGGACTAGCATCGCTCTCCACACGCAGTTCAGCCACATGGATCTTGGGAAGGCCATGGTCCCACATCGGTTGTCTTCCGATGGCCAAAACAATTTTTATTTGTATCCGCTCAATGGGGAGGGGACGAGGGTGGACGAGAACTCTCTTCGAGGGGGCCAGGGGAATGAAATGGATCGAGCCTCCAAAACGTGAGCCCGTCAGAACGCTCGCAAACGGCTCTTCACACGAGAAGCATCTTCCATGAATTTCATCCTCCTCCTTGAGGCTGTGTCTTCACTCAGCCCTATTTATCAGATGACGTTCTATTGACAATTCTGTTTTCCATAGTAGCAACATGAAGAGAGCAGCCATTTATCGTAGATTCCCCCACTTATAAATCAGTTCCAGTTAGCTGCAGGTCTATATCCTGGAGAAAATGAAAAACAAATCATTAGTATGAAAGAGCTAATCTGGGCAGAATAATAATTCAGTGTTTTACAAATTACTGTACATGCATTAATAGTTTCGGAAGCCATGCAAGTAAAATACTATAATATGTAGTTTATCGTTCCACGAGATGACAGGCCAAAAATATGATTGCCAAGTTATTTATGGTGTCACCTGCCGGGTTTACACACACATCACAGAAATGGAACAGTGAAATCCACATGACTGAACCCACGGATTCAAAAACTGGATTAAATACGTATGAATGTTGTCTTTTTTTAATGTTGTCTTTTTTATTTGTCTCAAAAGGGCTTGCAATCAATTTTAAACTTGTTACCAGAGGCCAATTTAATAGGAACCACAAATCAATTATAATTTTATACAACTTTAAACTATGCAGTAAATACAAGATGAACTGCAGATTTCCAGAGAGGGAGGGAGGGAGACCCAGTGCCCTGTGGAGCTCTCGGAGGCTGTCAAGAAAAGAAGCACGGCTGAATTCTTTATCCATGTAGCTGCCCCGGGCCAATACAGTGGCATCCTAAGCGAACTGACACCCTTCTAACTCCACTGAAGTTAGGGTTGCCAAGTGCCAGGTGGTGGCGGGAAAACCCCCACCAATCCACCTGGCTGCCCGCTGACCAACTGTGGGTCGGCGGGCAACCCGTGCACATGGCGACACATCACTTCCAGTTTACATCCGGAAGAGACGAATCGTAAAGGGCCGCTTTCCACTCAAACTCCCAGTTTGAGTGGTAAAGGCCTGTTGCGATGCGGCACTTTGGGGTGTAGAACGCATCACAAGGGGCCATTTACTGGGAGTTTGAGTGGAAACCGGCCCTTTGCAATGCAGCTCTTCCGGGTGTAAAACGGAAGTAATGAAGCGTGCGTGACACACACCCCCTCCACCTCCACTCCAAAAACCTCCCGCCGAAGAAGAAGGGGGACCTGGTAAGCCTAACTGAAGTCCATTGATAGTCACTCTAACAGTGATTGCTCAACTTAATAGAGAATGAATCCAATGTATCTCAACACGCATTCTAATGTGCTCATGATTGCATTAATCCCTCTCCCTCTCTCTCACACACACAGAGCTGCAAGACAGGGATAACACCACACCATTACAGCACACAAAATGGACCTCTGAGAACAGTTCAAAGAGCATCTAATGGGAACCCAATAAGCATGGAGCCATAAAATATCAGACCTCGAGGGCCAGATTATCAGTATTAGGGATAAACCTAACTCCTGGTTAGCTTTTATTTTCCCCACCTTCTGGTAGGGTGTGCCTTTTAAACCACCATAGATGATTCCCACACTCAAGGGCCATTTATGCAGGGTCGATTCTGCTCCTCGCTCAATACTGTTTTTTTTTTTTAATCCGACCTTTAAAATGATTATTCACGGTCCCGATGCAAGAGGAGAAAGTCAAACACACACACACACACACACACTCTCTCGCCTGCTCCTTCGTTCCTAAGTTCACGTAGCGATTAGCAATGGTCATTTGCATAGCTAAGCCATGGCTGGGATTCTGCAGGCTTCCTTCAGCGAATGGTTCGATGTGGGGGCAGAGCAAATACAAAAGGTCGTGTTAAAGGGGCTCTTAAGAAGCGAAGAATTCAAAAAAAATATGCGGGGCACTTCAGCTTGGAACACGCTGCTAATTACCAAGCATAAATAGCCAAGGTATTTCATTTCTTTACAGAGACGCATCAGTGGGTATTAAACTACTGCCGTCCCTTTTTGCTTTAGTTCCCCCCTTGAGAAGAAAGCCACGGCTAGCTAGTATTCCTTTCCACCAAATAAATGGGAAGGGAGCATTCAGCCTTAGTAGGGCACCTCAATCTCTGCCCAGCAAGACAGAACTAGTTCCTTTCCTCTCCAGAATCATCCATCAAAGGAGAAGGCAAGATGGTTACTCTCCGAACAACTATCTAGCAAATGCTTAGTCATATTCAACGCACAACTGCCAGCTTGGAGAGATGCAAATCGTACGGGATACAATGAGATCATTGGCTTACCAATATGGAGCGGACAAGTTAGTATTACCTCCCACTCATCAGTGACATTTGAAGCAGCTGGACAATTGAACCCAGTGTGCGGATTCTTCATAATAAGCTGTACAGTCCATATGACTAAGTGTTTACAATGTGTCAGTTACTCTTATCTCTCTCCACGCTTTCATGCAAGATTTGTCAAGCCGTTGCTCTCCTCACCCTTCACATGGGAATGTCCACCGTTTCCTGCCAGCCTGGGAATTCTCCTTCCTTTCCCTCTTGATGCTTCCCCCCAAACTTATGGCCTCTCCATTCTACCTCATCTTAACCTGCCTCTGTAGGGTTTCCAAGTAGGATTCCAACCAGGGAGATCTCCTGCTATTACAACTGATCTCCAGGTGACAGATCAGTTCCCCTGGGGGAAATGGTTGCTTTGGCAATTGGACTCGATGGCATTGAAGTCTCTCCCCTCTCCAAACCCTGACCTCCCCAAAATCTCCAGGTATTTCCCAACCCAGAGCTGGCAACTCTATTTCCAAGCCTCCAGCATTCCATCGGGCAATGCATATAACAGCAGGCCTGATTCTTAATGGTTGGGCAAATCTCCCTTCGCCAGATGTCCTTTGACTCACAAAAGTTTATACCCCTCTAATCTTGTTGATCTGTAAGGTGTTACCGAACTCAAATCTAGCTGTTCCATTACAGACCAACATGGCTACCCCCTGAAATTCTCTTAGTGGTTGGGGTCACCCAAACCAGGTAGTTTGAGCATCTCCCATGTCCTTTATACTTCCTCCTGGATCTGTGAATGGCTGCCATTCATTACTATGGGGAAAACCAAAGTGCTGCATTGGGAAATAGCTTTGCATCAAGGGCAAAAATTGCCCTCCATTGCAGTACAGAATGGAACACCATGTAGTGTGTGAGTGTGGAGAGGCCCCTTCTGCCCCTTCAAAAAGTAGCTGCAGAATTATGGGGAAAGGGGGAGAATGCATTTATGCAGCTTCTCCCTTTCTCTTGAAGAAAAACAGGGGCCAGATTCAGGAATAAAGGAAGTAATAGTGCGGCTCACCATCTCAGGACTTGGAAGGAGCAACTGCTTTAGAACAGACAGAAAACAGGGTCAGGACTTGGGGGAAAAACTCTATCCACGGAAATTTCTTTTAATTTCCTCCCTCCACAGTCCAAGTGGACAAGTCGCCTGTGCAAGGGTACAACATGGAGTATTTCCTTTTGTCCATCCTGGATGGCCCACTCTTCAGCTTCAGTGGATGACCCTGGGTTCTAGTACTATGGGAGAGGGAGAAAACTAGCCCACTCTCTCCATACCATGCAAAATGTTATCATATCTCCCCTTACTAGCCTTTTTTCTAGGCTAAGCAGCCCTAAGTGTTTTAAACGATCCTCATGGGGCAGCTGCTCTAGCCCTCTGATCATTTTGGTTCCTCTTTTCTGCACCATTTCAAGCTCTACAATATCCTTTTTCAAGTGCGGGGACTAGAACTGTACACAATATCCCAAGGGTGGTCTCACCATAGATTTGCATAAGGGCAGCATGACAGCAGCAGATTTATTCTCTATTCCTGTTCTAATCATGGCCAGCATAGAATTTGCCTTTTTCAGGGCAACTGAACACCGGGTTGATATTTTCATCAAGCTATCCACCCCCCCCCCAAGTTCCTTTCTGTTGCTGCCAGCTCAGATCCCATCAGTGTACATGTGAAGTTGGAATTATCTGCCCCAATATGAACCACTTTACATGCAAATGTATGTGCATGTTAACTCAAGAGATGTCCTTGAGGTAAACAAGGCCTCCCTCCACATGCTGTCTGTCCATCATAATGACTGACATTTTGCTAGCTAATCATCATTACTGAGATTATAATCGAGAACACAGGCAGTCAATTTCTGCACATTCAAGGTCTGCTCTATTAAAAGGCAGCGATAAAATGAATGTGTGTGGCGCTTGTCTGTTTCCTACAACACTAAGACATTTTTTTTCCTTTATTTTGCAGGTGACAGCAGGCATGAACGAGGTGGGGAACAATGCAGGAAAGCCATTAGAATAGGATTGCCAGGTCCCTCTTCACCACCGGCAGGAGGTTTTTGAGGCAGAGCCTGCGGAGGGCGGGGTTTGGGGAGGGGAGGGACTTCAATGCCATGGAGTCCAATGGCCAAAGCAGCCATTTTTCTCCAGGTGAACTGATCTCTATTGGCTGGAGGTCAGTTGTAATAGCAGGAGATCTCCAGCTAGTACCAGGAGGTTGGCAACCCTACATTAAGCTAAACAAAGTCGCTCTGAGGGGCTGCCCTTTGGTAGCCATCCTGTGATCTAAAATTCTGGATGGGAATTCCAAACTCAATTTTTGACCCTACACTAGAATGAAGTAAACCTAATGTGATTCTTTGGGAAACATTATTCATAGAGGTGCCAGTTCTAGGTTGGGAAATTCCTGGAGACTTGGGGGGGATGGAGCCTGGAGAGGCGGGGTTTGGGGGAGGGCAGGGACCTCAACAAGGTATAATGCCATAGAGTCCACCCTCCAAAGTTGCCATTTTCTCCAGGGGAACTGATCTCTGTAGTCTGGAGATCAGTTGTAATTCTGGGAGGTCTTCAGGCTCCACCTGGGGCCTGGCGATCCTATCTTGGCACACAAAGCATAGCATCCTTTATTAATTGTTTTTCCCCCCAACATGTTATTAAATTTTAACATAAGAAACACTGCATACATCCCATTCATATACAAATTGGGCTTCTTCCAGGGTTGCTGTTTAACAGTTCTTAAAATTACAATGTATAGCCATATTAATATTTCTACACTTCACATTTATTATTGTAATTGTAATCACATTCCCAATTTCACAATTACAGCTGAGTGCATTTTTCCCTATAAATGAAAAGCATAACCCATGCAAGAAAACATGGGCTTTCAGCTTGGCATGGTTCACCTTTTCATTAAACACTGGCATTTTTTATTAAAGGAAAGTTAGCGACTTCTAATGAGAATTTATTTTATCATTTCCCTCCACTACACTTCAGACGGAATTGAAAAAAGATGATTGCTTAAATGTCCGTCTACCTAGATTTATAGACTTTTTAACAACAACAACAGGTAGGAGAGATTTTGTTTTCAACACTAAAGAAATCTTAAAGGAGTCCCAGCTCTCCTGCTGTCCTCTACAGCTATTTACTCTATCTTAGAGGCAATAAGGAGACAGAGGTAGGTTTTTGATAATTTCACTCAGGCATAATCTCTCTTCTAATTTTAATAAAACCTTTGCTGAGAAACTGCATTAAGGCAAGCTTATACCCTTCACTCTTCCTGAAGAATCTTTTGACATCTCTGTGAAACTCAAGGATTTCACTGCACAAAAATATTTTATTTTTGCAGGTTAGCATGTGCATTTGTATTTACCGTAGGTTGCTTCTATGGTTGCCAGGTCCCCCTTGGACACCGACAGGGAATGGGAGGTAGGGTTGCCAGATCCAAGTTGGGAAACGCCTGGAGATTTGGGGATGGAGCCTGGGTAAGGTTGCCAATCTCCATGTACTAGCTGGTGATGTCCTACTATTACAACTGATCTCCAGCCGATAGAGATCAGGTCACCTGGAGAAAATGGCCACTTTGGAAATTGGATCCAGTGGCACTGAAGTCCCTCCCTTCCCCAAACCCTGCCCTCCTCAGGCTCTGCCCCAAAAACCTCCCACCGGTGGCGAAGAGCGACCTGGCAACCCTAAGCCTGGGGAGGACAGGGACCTCAGTCAGGTACAATGCCACAGATTCCACCCTCCAAAGAATCCATTTTCTCCAGGGGAAAACATCTCAGTAGTTTGCAGATGAGCTGTAATTCTGGGGGATACCTGGAGGTTGTTATCCCTAGTTGCTTCCATACCAAAGCTTTTTTGTGCTGTGGAAGGATTGCTTCTCTACAGTCAGCTGTGAGTAGAAATGAAATGGGGGTTCCCTATCACACTTAGCCCTAACCTGGATAGCCCCAGGCTAGCCTGATCTCGTCAGGTCTCAGATGCTAAGTAGCGTCCGCCCTGGTGAGTATTTGGATGGGCAACCTCCAAGGAATACCAGGGTTGTGAGGCGGAGGGAGGCAATGGCAAACCACCTCCAAACATCTCTTGCCTTGAAAACCCTACGGGTTCGCTATAAGTCAGCTGTGACTTGACAGCACTAAAAAATAATAATAATAATAACAATGCTCCTTAAAAATCTAGCAATGTCTATGCTCAAGGGCAAGATCCCACTATTATCTTTACATCCCATTGAAATCTCCTGCTTGGAGCCAGCATGGTGCAGTGGTTAAGAGCGGTGGTTTAGAGTGGTGGACTCTGATCTGGAGAACTGGGTTTGTTTCCCCACTCCTCCATATGAGCGGCGGAGGCTAATCTGGTGAGCTGGATTTGTTTCCCCACTCCTACACATGAAGCCAGCTGGGTGACCTTGGGCTAGTCACACTCTCTCAGCCCCACCTACCTCACAGGGTGTCTGTTGTGGGGAGGGGAAGGGAAGGTGACTGTAAGCCGGTTTGATTCTTCCTTAAGTGGTAGAGAAAGTCAGCATATAAAAACCAACTCTTCTTCTTCCTGTAATTGTCCCTTTAAATGTGCACCTTCCTGCTACTTCTTCTGTTCCATGCTTAATTTATGACTTCCTCTTACCACCAGTACCTTAGTGTTGCTAAATGGCTCTTTAATCAGTGTCTGCAGCAGGGAAGGAAAAAGAAGTAATTGCTTTTCTCCCCTTTGGCTAAAAAATGTGCTCATTTTTTTATTCTTCATGATCATAATTGTGCAACTGTAGAAAAAAGAAACTTAAGGAATAGTATGTGTGTGTGTGTGTGTGCGTTTTTTTTTTCCAGCAAAGGAAAGTAATAAGTAAAGCCTAGGGGAAAGGAAGTGATTAAGGAAACATTCAGGCATGCACAACCACCATGAGTGAGCATGCAATTAATTAAGCACAGAGAAAGTGAAGCTGCCTGCTCTAATTCAGCAGAGGTAAGGCAGATTTAAGGGACAGAAGCCAGTCTGCAAATGGACAGCTGGCACTCCAGTTGTGTTTCAAGAGAACATCACCACAAATCGCTTCTGGAAAAAAAATGATGAAACACATATTAACAAAATATATATATGGTGGAACAATGGACTGACACAAACATCATATCAATCGTCTGGAAAACCGAGTGAACGAGGAATGTTCCATACTAAATAGTGAGTTTGGACATACCCTTAAAGAAATTTGCCTACAGAGCCAGCTGGACAATTTCATGGTCAAACTTTCATTCTTATCCGTTTCCAGAATTCAAATGAGAGTGAGGAGGAGGAGGAGGAAGACGAAGAAGACAAAGAGGAGTTGGTTTTTATATGCCGACTTTCTCTACTACTTAAGGAAGAATCAAACCAGCTTACAATCACCTTCCCTTCCCCTCCCCACAAAAGACACCTTGTGAGGCAGGTGGAGCTCAGAGAGCTCTAAGAGCGCTGTGACTAGCCCAAGGTCACCCAGCTGGCTTCATGTGGAGGAGTAGGGAATCAAACCCAGTTCTCTGGATCAGAGTCTACTGCTCCAAGCCACTGCTCTTAACCACTAACACCATGCTGGAACATGCTGGAATTGAAGTTGCCAATGCCAGGGCCCACCAACCAGGTCCCTACCAAGTACCTTCACCCTGATTTTCTCCCAGCAGACCCTTAAATATATGGTCTCACTACCTTTCTTCCCCACATGTCTTAATTATTACATTTTGCTAATTCTAACATGAAATTGCATGTAATTGGATTACAGCAGGAGTGCGGTGGGGGAATGTCAGGCCCGGGGGGGGGCATTTATGGCCTGCAAAATCATTTGTTTTGGCCCTTTGTGGGTCCTGGCAGATCTCTAGCTCAGAAGGATATAAGACTGGTGATCCGCCCCCTCCCGAGGACAGGAATAACCTCTATTCAAGGCGGATGTGAGGGGTTTTTTTACCGAGAAAAGGAACCTTTTTTCCCCCTTGCAGAAGAGTCATTAGCTATGGAGCTGCTAGGACCGCCCAAGAAACTGTGTTAACCCTTTCCCACCCGGGCCGTGGAGAAACGTATTCCCTATGTACTACAAGAGGGCTTGGGGCAGAAGTGGTGACAATGGAGGGGTTAATGGGGGCAGGGCCAGAATGCGCGGGGGAGGGGCGAGTTCTTAGCCAGTGTGTCCTGATTTCATCCCTGCAGGTGGAGGTAGCAGGAGCCGGCTGTACAATCCAGCCGTGACCATGCAGAACAGGAGCAACTCCAGCATGCGGCAGGACGGCTCCGCCCGGCTGGTGCAACAGACCATCCTGTGCCACCAGGTGGGCGAGTGTGCCACTGGTTGGATGCTTGCCCGCATGTGTGTGTGTGTGTGGGTGGGGTGTCATCTGACTAATTTTTAAGTTGATTAAAAAAAATTAAGAATTTTTATTATTTTCCATAACATCATATACAAACTTTTCAACAAATACTCAAAAATAACTACATAAACATTTGTATCAAGATATAGTTGTTGAAAATACATCATTATTAAAAGATTAAATAAATAAAAACTTCCCCTTCATCCTCCTCCATCTTTCTATTTACTTGTTTGGTCTTTTGCATTTAGAATTCTAATCCTAATGTTATTTTATATTATGTCTAACAATAGCTTTTTTATTGCATACTAATTTCTTCATTTCAACCAAAGAAAATGAAAGGAAAAACATAATATATCGTTTACAAACCTTGGTTACTAAATATTATGTGTAATAATAAAAAGAAATTAAAATAAACTATTCGGTCTAAAGATAGGATTTGAGTATTGCAATTTTTTACCTATACCTTATTGATCAGTGGATTAGAACAAAGAATAACCTTGCAGTTTCCCCATATAAGTTTCAGTCTCGCAGTAAGCCCTCCATGCCTCGTAAGTTGATAATTTTGTATGGCCCGCAAATGATGTTATAAATATCTAAATGGCTCTTGGCGGAAAAAAGGTTCCCCACCCCTGGATTACAGCATTCTGTTATTTTAAATTAATTTGCCTTAAACGCCACACAGTTTTGTGGGGGAGATGCCTCCCATTGTGGAGCCAGTGTGTTGTAATAGTTAGACTGATGAACTAGGATGTGGGAGCTCGAGGTGCAAATCCCCACTCTCTCTCAGCCTAAACTACCTCACAAGGTTTTTCTGCAGGTAAAAGGGAGGAGAGGAAAACAATGTAAGCCATATTGGCTCCCTGTCGGGGAGAAAGGCAGGGTATAAATGAAGTAAATTAATTAAATTAAAGAGTGCATTAATTAAATTAAAGAGTAGCCGTTCTCTTACAAAGGAATTTCAAAGGGAGATTGGAAAGAGAAACTGCTGAATTACAGTTGATATTCAACCTAAAGTAAATGCATTTACCTGGGCTGAATAAAGACCTTGCATTCATGGCTCTTGACCAATTCTGATTTCTCCACACCCATCTCTCCCCTGGACATCATAGACTCTTCTGCATACCACACCTAATCCCATCACGCCTGCTGTTCACATTTACATACTGTTAACATTTACATACGAATGCTTGTCTGAATTCACTCTCCTCTACTTAAAGACAGATGGATTCACATTCTAGCTGTATCTGAAGAAGTGAGCTGTGGCTCACGAAAGCTCATACCCTGCCAGAAAATATTTTTGTTAGTCTTTAAGCTGCTACTGGACTCTTGCCCTTTTCTACTACTGCAGATCTGAAAAAGTGAACTGTGGCTCACGAAAGCTCATACCCTGCCAGAAAATATTTTTGTTAGTCTTTAAGGTGCTACTGGACTCTTGCCCTTTTCTACTACTGCAGACAGACTAACACGGCTACCCACAGTAAATTAATTTGTAATTCTAAACATACTAAGGGTCATCTGTTTTTAAAAGTATTCATTTATCTGATTGATTTATCAGGGGGGAAGTCTCCTTACACGGTCATTTTCAAATGTTATATCTTTAGGGTACTCGTTTCTCGTCTGTTGTTCTATGAAGGAACCTGTCTGCCGCAGAACCATTTTGTGTCGCAGAGGATTCTGGGGCATATTCACATCCAGTTCTTTTGGGCATTCAGACAAGCCGAGTTAGACCCTTGAAGATTGGGATTAAAACTAGTCATAGAAGGAAATCAGTTCAAAAAGCCACTTTGACTGGTTTGAGAAGGAAACACGTTTGAATTTAACTCCTTCACCTATCCGACTGGGTGAAATTTTCAGAGACTGTACCACCCAAGAAAGCCTCCATCCCAAAGGTTACACACACAGGAGACACCATCCCTGTTCACTATGAAACCAAATTACCATTTTCAAAATAAGCAGAGGCGCACAGGTTGGCATGTGAGGGAGAGCCAAGTACATATGATGTCGCACTTCCATGACTGGAAAACCAGATTTGTTATTTAGCCCCCAAGATTGCTTGCAGTGTTTTCAACTGTGTAATCCACCCTGATTCTCATTACCATGAATGGATGGAGTAAATAAATGCATAAATAATGTTCACAATTTGGCTAATTGGGTTAGGCCACAGTGAGCCGGTCAAAGTCCTAGGGAGGGGGGATTCTTCCCATCATGCCATTTCCAAGATGGAAAACAGCCATCGGTGTTGCTTGTACCCCAAGTACAGGAGGAAACCAGTACTTGTATCTTGCCTGTCTTTTTTTAGTTCAGAGAAATGGGATAAGACAGGGCAACAATTGGCAGAAAGTGAAAAATCTGCTTAACTAAAATCATATTACCTAGGAGAATCACCCAACAATCTGTAAACAGGGTGGCAGTTGGTTTCTTTTTTATTGTAAAAAAAGAAAACAAGGAATACTGAGTGAAGCTGTTTGGAAGCAGAGGAATGGCAGTTTAAGGGACTGCTTGACTCTTTCCAGCCATTTTTCCCCAGCCAGAAAAAAAAGATTGTCCCCTGTTCCCCCACCAAAGCTCTTTCAGGATTTTGCAAATATATGCAGGACTGCAGCTCTTCCAGTCAATCAGAAACATTCCCGCTGAGCTTGACCACTTCTAGAGCCGCTATGGTCAAATGCAAGAGATCTCTATGATAGTCTTGGAGCCAGAATGGCACCTTGACATGACCCAACTAATTCTAATACATAGGTTTTATGTTCTACAGCGCTTTTCTATTAGTTGAACAACATGCATGCATTTCTAGTCTGTTGCTGGGAAAGGACCATAAAAAGTCTATTTGTTTAATCTACAGTAAAAGGTTTAAAATTACAGTCATTTAACTCCATTTGTACATTCTGAAGTATTTTTCTAAAATTGAAAGTACTTAGACTATTCTGTCACTACTTATTCTCGAATCCCCCACCTCACACACACAAACTAGGGGCCCAGTCTGTTCTGGCGCATATACAGATTAACAGCCATAAAAAACTAAGGTCATTTATGCATGGGAGTTTTACCTGAGGTTTGTCGCTCGCTGGACCCACACTTTCCTGTTGGGAATCTATGCACCAGCAGTCTCCAAGCTCAAATCAAGTCCCTGCCCCTTTAAATGCTGCTTTGTAATTGGCTTACTTTGTAAAGCTTACTGTGAGAGAAAATTAACCCCCCCAAAAAAACCAATTGCTGCATAAAAACCCATTTTAAGGATAAAAAAACAAAAAAAAATTAAGGATAAAAAAACAAAAATCTGAAAGGGGGGGAATCCAAACCTCATTTTTAAAAAGCCTTTCTTCTGCTCAGAAAAAAACTCAGAGGAAGCAGGAAGCATTTGAATCCTCACCTCTTTGCACGCTGCTTTGTAATTGGCAGAGAGAAACCAAGCTTCCGTGTCCCGCACTTTACCTTATGCACAGGGATTTCACCTGGGCTGAGCTCAGGGGTGAGGGAAGAATCAGGTTAACAGAGGAACGGGAAGTCCCTGGATTTGTGAGGGCTGGCAGCAAGCTCATCTCTAATGGACGAAAAACTCATGCATAACTCCAAGAAACAACCAAGACAGACCTGGGCGGGGGGGGGAACGTGAATGAAAGTACCTATGCATAAACGACCTAAGGAAGTCTTCTCCTTGGGTGGAGGCTGGGGAGAGTGGAGTTTGAGGATGGGAGGGAGTTGAGCAGTGATTTGATGCCCTCCAAAACTGCCATAGTCTCAAAATTAACTGATCTCTGTAGTCTGGTAATCAATCGCAGTTCTGGGAGATCTCCAGCCTAGAGGCTGGCAATCTTACAATCCAATCTAGCCTGAGGATTGTCATATGAATATTTTAGGCTGCTAAGTATTTTAGGGCTGGGCTTCTATGACTTGCTCAATTAATTACATACTTCTTTAATGACTAAACTGAGGCTGTCGTACCTTGGTCACATTATGAGAAGACAAGAGTCACTGGAAAAGAAAATCATGCTAGGAAAAGTTGAAGGCAGCAGGAAAAGAGGAAGACCCAAGAAGAGAAGGATTGACTCTATAAATGAAGCCATGGCTCTCAGTTTGCAAGATCTGAGCAAGGCTGTTAAGGATTGGATGTTTTTGGAGGACATTTATTCATAGGGTCACCATGAGTTGGAAACGACTTGACAGCACTTAACACACACACACATTTAATGATAATTTTATGTTGCTCTATTAATTTATTGTCTTGTTTTACTTTGTCAGCCACCTCAAGCAGCACCTATCTTTACAGAGATGGCAACACATGTTTTTTTAAATGATGTCGGGTAGAAGATCTGTCCTCCCTAGTTCTATCCAGACGTTCCCTTACCTTTCCCCAATGAGCCAATCTCTGAAAATATTTTTCTTTAAAATAACAAGTCAACTAAATAAGGCAGGATAACTATTTATGAATGTTTATTCATTTCTGAGCAATTTTTTCTCATTTATTTTCATTAAATACTTTTGTAAAGGATACTGTACACCGTACATGCAAGACATACAAGAGCTATTAAGTAGAACAGTGACAGAAAATGAATGGGCTGAACGCAGAAATTAAGCATTGCTAAATAAAAGCCCCATCTCTTTCTTACTAAGATATTCTCTGAGTAATCTTTATTTTTAAACTTGCCGCAAGGAAACAAAACTGCAGTATAATGTACAATGTCCCTTTTCA
Source organism: Euleptes europaea (assembly GCF_029931775.1). Taxonomy (NCBI): domain Eukaryota; kingdom Metazoa; phylum Chordata; class Lepidosauria; order Squamata; family Sphaerodactylidae; genus Euleptes; species Euleptes europaea. Next base: position 17,907,456 of record NC_079316.1, read on the forward strand.
TCTGGGCATGCCTTTGTGCTACCAGTGACACAGACAAGCTACGTAACCCTAGGAAAGAGCTTTTGCGAAGAGTGCCTTCGCCTGACACAGAACCGCAGCACACTGACGTAGTGCGGCGGCAATGGAAGGAAAGACAAGCCCCTCTGACTTGACCTCACGCCTCAAAACAGGCTTTCCATGAATCACCTAGGCTGGCAAAACACAGTTCATGAAAAGCCAGTATGTTCATGGAAAGCCAATATGAGTGGGGGCATGAAAACCGCCAAAGCCATTTCACTTCATAATTCAGAAAGGCTGTTTTATTTTTATTTTTTAAGAGAAAAAATCTTGTTTGCAGGAGGAGGAGGAGGAAGAAGAGTTGGTTTTTATATGCAGACTTTCTCTGCCTTTTAAGGAGAATCAAACTGGCTTATGATCTCCGTCCCTCTCCCCACGACAGACACCTTGTGAGGTAGGTGGGGCTGAGAGAGTTCGGAGAGAACTGAGACTAGCCCAAGGTCACCTAGCTGGCTTCAAGTGGAGGAGTGGGGAAGCCAACCCCATTCACCAGATTAGAGTCCTCCGCTCATGAGGAGGAGTGGGGAATCAAACCCAGTGCTCCAGATTGGAGTCCACCGCTCTTAACCACTACACCATGCTGGCTCTCAGGGGGCCCCACCACTGTAAAACTCCAACAGCAGAAGCTGCCATCTCGGAAAAAGGGGATAAACAAACAACTGAGGGAGGCTGTTCAGGAACAGAGAGACACCGGGATGTGAGATGCTTAATCCTTTTGAGGGAGGATAGAGAAGGAAGTGACAGTTGACTGTTTCGGTTGTAGAAAAATAAGCTTTTAGGAGGAGATTTTACAAGGGGTGTCATTAATGGGAAGCAGGCAACAGCCAGCAACCTTACACTGTCCCCATCGCTCAATGGGCTGGATTCACATGGACTTCCATCCACTGAATGTGACTTTCTCAGCTCCCCTCTACTGCAGCAGGTTGAAATGCCCCCTCACGTCCTGCTTCTGGGGGAGGTGGGCCCCAAGATCAGGATGGGGGGCATTTGGGGTTCCCAAGTGAGGAGAAAGCCAAGGAAGTCATGTTCCATGGTTGGAACTCCTTATTTCTGCAAATATGTTGTCTTGTATTCAACTCTGTATTTCTTCCCCAAAGGCTGCCAGGTCCCACTTTGCCACCTGTAGGAGGTTTTGGGGGTGGAGCCTGGGGAGGGCAGGGTTTGGGGAGGGCAGGGACTTCAATGCCATAGAGTCCAATGGCCAAAGCGGCCATTTTCTCCAGGTGAACTGATCTCTAAAAGCTGGAGATCAGTTGTAATAGCAGGAGGTCTCCTGCTACTACCTGGAGGTTGGCGACCCGGCAAACACCTTGTTCTAGTTGACACTCATATTTAGTTTCTGTTAGTTGTAAACCCTTTTAGGGGTTGAAAAGTGGAGTAAAATACATGAAATAGCCATACAGGGATCAGCTCATTGGTCCATCAAGGTCATTACTGTCTACTCAGACTGGCAGTGACTCTCCAGGGTCTCAGGCTGAGGTCTTTCACATCACCTGATCTTGTTACCTGGAGATGTCAGGTATTGAACCTGGGGCCTTCTGCATGCCAAGCAGATGCTCTGCCACTGAGCCACTGGCCCCTCCCCAAATTAGTTCAACTTTTAAAACTAAGAGGTCTTTCACATCATTTCTACATGATCCTTTTATCTGGAAATGCTAGGGATTGAACCTGGGAACTTCAGTATGTGAAGCAAATGCTCTACTCCTAAGCCATAATCTCATCCCGTTTTTCAAAATTTGTTGCAGTTTTCTTGTCATTTAAGGAAATTATGCTTTTTATTTAATAAGTAGCATCAAAATCATGCATTTCTTTTAGCACCTCTCAAACCAACCAAGACATCAGAACTACCAACAAGACTATTTTCATGAGGAAAACAACCCAACCCTTGTGTATTGACTCACCCTCATGTTTAGAACACAGACTGAATACTTCCTGGTTTGAAAGAAACCAGTTTGGAGTGATGTCAGAATTGGGCACTTGATACGAAATGCATCTACAAACCAAGATGGAACCATGGTTTAGAATCCTTATCTGTAGGCAAGAAAGAAGCCATAATGTGGTAAAGAGCCTAGTTCTGCCATCACAAGAAAACTGCGGTTTCATTCACAACAGGAAGTCTTCAGGTGACGAGGAAGTCTCTTTTAGGAAGGAAAGAGCTGAAGGATTTCCAGGCTTCCTCTGATCAAAAACAAACTGGAGTTTTGCCACCCAAGTTTCAGACTGAGACACAAAACAAAGTGTATATATAATAGCATCATTTCATTCTCAGTAGCATCCTTTAATAAAACATTTCAATTTATTTTAAAGTATCCAGTTGGTCACCAACAGCAATTATTCATATCACTAGATTATATTTATTTTTGCCATTCTCTAACATGCTGCAGAACTATGACATTTTGCCTAGTAAGTAGGTAGCAAAACTGTGATTTCCTCCATAATACAAAGAATGGATAACTCTTGTCACTGAAGTGCAAAGTTTTAGGCAGCTAAGTAATACAGATTTAAATTAGAAATGGCAGATGCGCTGGCTTGGAATATAATGGGTACTGAAGTGAATGTTTATTCCTTTTAGCAGTTTGTGGTGAACTCTTAAATAGTCCTAGCCAATTTTCAGATTTGTAACTGTGCAACTAGCTGCAATGTATTGTGGATCGATTTGTGTGTACAGAAATAATGCTCCTGGACATAAAAAGTATGGAGGGTGATACTGAAATATAATTATTTATTTAAAAAGCCTCTATGAGAAAGGAAGAAATAATTCAGCCATAGTAGACTAGAGTGTTTTTGAACACTTTGCTAAGTAAGTATGATTTTTTTTTTTTGCATTTCTGTTAATTTTCATGCATTGTCGAGAGGAACATTTTCATGCTGCCTATTTCCTTTGCCATTTTCATCCCTCTGCATTATGTGTCATTTTTATGCAATTAACAAAAAGGTGTCACTTTTCACAGCAGTGATTTTATCAGATTTTGTTGCCAGGAAAAAAAAAAAGTTTCGTCTTGAGTGTGGAGAAGCCATAAAAGAAATCTGAACTTTTGAATCAAATCAGTTGTTACAAAATTTGGTAACATCTCCAGGGTGTGTGTGTGTGTCTGTGTGTGTGTTTGTATGTGTGTGTAATGCAAGATTCAGCTTCTGCTACAGCATACTGTGTATATATGTTATTCCTGGCAACCCAGAAATTCATATTTTTTTCTTTTTTAAGCTAGTTCTCTAAACTTTATCTGCTAGATTAAAAATGGAGGTGGCAGATCTTGACAATACAAAGGATGTAGGAAAAGTTTCTAGGGGTCAAGTTAAGGTATGCACACCTAGCAGATGGCTGTCCAGTCCCTGTTTCATGACCCCCAGCACAGGACAGAACCCCTTTCCATAGCTGACTCTATTGTCACACTGTTCTTACCATCAGGAAGTTGCTGCTAGTGTTCCGCTGAAATCTAGCCTCAACAGCAAACCTGGGTTTGCTGCCATATGATGTATGAAATGGCATCTTGTTATAGCATGGGGAGACCACGGTTAACAAAAACCTCAATAGCATCATGATTTTTTAAAATAGCTACCAAGGTCTCCGATTCTACCTTCCTCCTTTATTGTCAACAAAACAGAGACCCTAACCTAGCACAGTGAGATCTGAGTCCAGAGGCACTTTAAAAACCAGCAGGAGATTCAGGGTACAAGCTTTCAAGAGTCAAACCTCCCTTAGTCAGACAGGGTTACTGCATTATGTATTCCCAGCAATGTATTAAGAGTTTAAAAATGTTATTAAAAAACATAGCTTTAAAAGGGTTTTTGGATGCCACGGCTAAAAAATGGTTGGAAGACGTCTTCACAGCTAAAGGGGCCAAACAAAGTGCGAACAGTATTTTTTATAACATTTTCAAACTCTTAATACATCGCTGGGAATACATAATGCGGTAACCCCCAGACTCAAGCAGAGTTGAAATGGAGTTCTCCAAGTGCTTTTATCCTAGTCAGAAGATGGGAGGGGTGTTGTAAAGAATGCTTGCAAAGGATGCAAAGGTACAATGTGTATTGTAATCAGCTTGATTAGAGGGTAGGAGAAATGCTGGGGGGCAAAAAATTAGCATCTGTCTTGAGATAAGGTGCTATTGCTCAAATATAACTGTTCTACTGCAGACCAAGGAGCCCCGTGGCGCAGAGTGGTAAGCTGCAGTACTGCATTCCAAGTTCTGTTCACGACCTGAGTTCGATCCCAACGGAAGTCGTTTTCAGGTAGCCGGCTCAAGGTTGACTCAGCCTTCCATCCTTCCGAGGTCGGTCAAATGAGTACCCAGTTTGCTGGGGCTAAAGGGAAGGTGACTGGGCAAGGCACTGGCAAACCACCCCGTAAACAAAGTCTGCCTAGGAAACGTTGGGATGTGACATCACCCCATGGGTCAGGAATGACCCGGTGCTTCGACAGGAGACCTTTACCTTTACCTTTTACTGCAGACCAACACGGCCTGTCTTCTGAACCTAACCTGGTATATAAGCCGTTGCCATTTTGGCAGATATTGTAACAGTACTTGTGTCAGATGCAACGGAACCATGGGTATTAAGAAGGGCATAATTTTGAACCTCTTGTTCTGCTCAGAGTTCCTTCTCAAGATTTGGGTGTGCCTTAGAGTTGCCAACCTCCAGGTGGTTAGTATGGAGTCAACTAGTTAATTTCAAGTCAATCACAGACACAAAGTAATCCAGAACTTGACAATTTATCACATAGGTGCAAAAGTGCAAATGTGCAGTGAAAGACTTACAACATACAATTCTATATACAATCCTATGTTCTCAATCCTATAAGGTAACAATGTCCACAATTTTCTCTTGAGTAATCTTCACAAAGGTAACTGGAGAGCAAAATTCAAAAAGTCCCGTGAGGGTAAGGTTGAAAAATATGGAACGCGTCATGAATTTGCGATACAGAGAAGATTAGCATGGCCCCTGCGCAAGGATGACACGCAAATTCGTGTCCTGTTTGTGTCAGTCCATGTTCAGCCACTTCTGATTTCTCAGGTTGGCCAAGTCTGCAGTATCTTGGCCAAGTCTGCAGTATCTTTCATGTTCTTTTAGGATGGAGAAACTTTTGAAAAAACTTTTGAAAAAACATAACCTATACACGGTGTTTAAACCCACCAAGAAAATACAACAGATGCTACAATCAGCAAAAGACAAGAGAGACCCCCTCTCCTCTGCAGGAGTATATCGTATACCTTGCAGCTGTGGAGAAGTTTACATCGGGACCACAAAACGCAGCATACAAACAAGGATAAAAGAACATGAAAGATACTGCAGACTTGGCCAACCTGAGAAATCAGCAGTGGCTGAACATGGACTGACACAAGCAGGACACAGGGTCTTACTCCAAGACACTGAAAGACTGGACAATTCTACCAACTATTTTGTCAGATTGCACAGAGAAGCCATTGAAATTCATAAACATCAGCACATCTTTAACAGAAAAGAAGAGAGATTAAGAATGAATAAGGCTTGGCTTCCTGTCCTGAAAGCCTCCAGACTAACAAAGACTACAGTCCACAATAGCCATGCAGATTAGCTTTGGATTTCACACATTAACAGATCACTTCAGGATACAATGGTTCCATATTAACATACCACACCCTCATTAGCACATTATCTTGATACTTACAGGACAATGGTTAGCACATTACCTTTGTTACTTTTTGCAGGACAATGATTCAGCTCAAACCCAACCCCTTTCTGACTATATATTACTCTTCCTACACACTTGACACTGAGAGACACTGTCCTTCAGTGTTACTCCCCTGAAGATGCCTGCCACAGTTGCTGGCAAAACGTCAGGAAAGAAAATACCAAGACCACAGTCACACAGCCCGGATAACCTACAAGAACCAATGAACTCTGACCGTGAAAGCCTTCGACAATACTATGCGTGCAGGTATCAACCTAGAATCAACACTGCTTTACTATACATACTTATATGTATTTTCCTTTCACCCAACCTTGGGTACCCAACCCTACCCATAGCTTCATTTGGAACTGAATTCCTAAGATTCTTTTGGGTTAGGAGGAACTAAAGGTATTAATTGTTCCTGAAGATACAGTCACCATAAATATGCATCTTATGCTCAAGATTTTTTTATCTGCCTTTTGATTCCCCATCTGTAGCTGTAACTTAACTCACATGCATGCTCAAAAAATGTATTTCAAGCTTGGCTCTTTTTAAAAAAATTAAAACTTCCCTTTAGGTGCCCGTAATAGAAGCATTATTAAAACTCATTAGTCCCTTTCATTCTTGACTGCCGTTTCTGGCTTTGCATTTATACAAGTGCCTCTCTTTCAAAACTTCCCGGATGCTTTATTTAGAAGGAAAATTAAATAATAAATACAAGAGCCCAGAACATTTTTATGAGTTTTAGGATGAGAAAATGCCTGAGAGGCCCAGAAGGTTTCACGCAAAAAAAGAAAAGCATTACAGCCAAAGCTAACACGCTGACACATCTTGGATCTATAAAGGCTGCCATGATGACAGCAGTAAAATGTTGTGCCTGTAGACTGGGGGATTTTTCCTCTACCACGTGAAAAGAGAAACAGGTACAGCAGAGACTGTGTTTGTTATTGCAAAGAGAAATAAATGCAAAAAGTATCCCCAAAGCTTTTCTACAAAACATCAACAATGGTTTACTATTTCCTTCTGGATTTGTGTTTAGATCCTATGTTCCAATCGACTTCCTTAGTTGCTTGTTCATTTCGTTCTTGGGTGACCAAAGATCCTTTTTTAGAGTTCCAAACAGAATAATCTCAGACATCCTTCATTATTCCTACAGTTCGCAATGCTTACAGAAAGAAAGAATACTGATAAGACACGGACAATTTACATAGCCATTTTGAGGTGCCTGGTGACCTGATAAGAACAGGTAACAAATCTACTTTTTGGCAAAGCAATGGCTCTTTTACAGTGAACTGATGCTTCATGTGTAGGGTTGCCAACCTCCAGGTACTAGCTGGAGATCTCCTGCTATTACAACTAATCTCCAGCCGACAGTGATCAGTTCACCTGGGGAAAATGGCAGCTTTGGCAATTGGACTCTATGGCATTGAAGTCCCTACACTCTCCAAACCCCCCCTTCCTCAGACTCCGCCCTAAAAACCTCCCACCGGTGGCAAAGAAGGACCTGGCAACCTTATTCATGTAGTATAATGGCTACAAGGCTGAGATTGGAAGCCTCTATTAAATGCTGTTAGAGAACCCACTACTCCCTCAGCTGCTCCTCTGCAAAGTGGGAGGGATGCTGACCTACCTTACAAGGCTGTTGTGAAGATGTCTGTCAAAATGCATGAAACACTTTTACCACCTGGAATGTGCAATACGACTGTTGTTGTTGTTCAGATTGTGACTTTCAGCTTTCATACCACCTGACTTTTCCCCAGCATTGTAAATAAATCTAAGTAGTCACCAGCCCCGACCTGGATGGCCCAGGCTAGCCTGATGTCATCTCAGAAGCTAAGCAGGGTCAGCCCTGGTTAGTATTTGGATGGGAGACCACCAAGGAATACCAGGGTTGCTGTGCAGTGGAAGGCACTGGCAAACCACCTCTGTTAGTCTCTTGCCATGAAAACCCCATAAGGGGTCGCCATATGTCGGCTGCGACTTGAGGCACTTTACACACACACACAGTCACCAGCCAGCCTGCCAAGATACAACTAAGTCAGTCAATGTTTTTGTCTGGAACAATCAGCATTTGTAAAGCTTCCATGCCTGGTCCCCTGTAAGCAATTGCTTAGAACTTATATGAGATGAGTGGCTAAATTTGTTCTCTTATTTATTTAGCACATTTTTTTCCATTTCACCTTTCCTCCAAGTTCAGGGTGACACACATCATTCTAGGGTAGCGTTGCCAACCTCCAGGTACTAGCTGGAAATCTCCCTCTATTACAGCTGATCTCCAGCAGATAGAGATCAGTTCACCTAGAGAAAATGGCCACCTTGGCAATTGGACTCTATGGCATTGAAGTCCCTCCCCTCCCCAAACCCTGCATTCATCTGGCTCTGCCCCCAAAATCTCCAGGTATCTCCCAACCTGGAGCTGGCAACCCTAACCACCACACTGTGCTAGCTCATGTCTTTTTTCCCACAAGCTTACCTTCCCTGCCAGAGATACCAGCTTTGCATTGGTTTTAGGCCACCATCAAGGGTTGCCAGGTCCCTCTTTGCCACTGGCGGGAGGTTTTTTGGGTGGAGCCTGAGGAGGGTGGAGTTTGGGGAAGGGAGGGACTTCAATGCCGTAGAGTCTGATTGCTAAAGTGGCCATTTTCTCCAGGTGAACTGATCTCTATCAGCTGGAGATCAGTTGTAATAGCAGGACAACTCCAGCTAGTACCTGGAGGTTGGCAACCCTACCACCAGCTACATGATATTTTCCTTTTGGCTTACTCTACAGTTTAGGCCCTATCGTGTGGCTTGACCAGAGAGGAAATACTGTGATTGCTAGACAACTTGAACTCTAACCCATCTCACCTACAAGACCAAAGTGGGGGGAAACACTTGCGGAGTGGCTGCTAATGCTTCTAGGGTGGGAAGAACTCAGCAGGAGGCACACAGCAATATGCCGGGGCTTGGCCCAGATGCCTTGAGTGTTAGTCGCTGCCTCCAATCTATGGAGTCAGCTGGTCATTTAAAGAATGCTGGCTGTAGTTGTACCAGAGAGACCTATACTCACCCACACAGAATTAGCAAAAGAAAAGCTCAGGGCTTAAATGCTTAGTGAGTCAGGCAGCTGCAGGAGCTGAATTCAAGTCATTCTTTGATTACAGGTTTGGGAAAAATACAACTTTAATGTAACACCTAATAATAAAGGTGTTTTTTTAAAAATAAAAATTGCATGGACATTACCAATACGTGAGCTGTAGGAATAAATTCATTCTGGTGCAGAGAATATATACCACATAAATCTCGGCAATACAAAAGCCAAACGACTCTCAAACAGTAGGGTTACCAGCCTCCAGGTACTAGCTGGAGATCTCCGGTTATTACAACTGATCTCCAGCTGATAGGATCAGTTCACCTGGAGAAAATGGCCGCTTTGGCCATTGGACACTATGGCATTGAAGTCCCCTCCCCAAACCCCGCCCGCTTCAGGCTCCACCCCAAAAACCTCCTGCCGGTGGCAAAGAGGGGCCTGGCAACCCAATCAGCCTATTCCTGACAAAATTCCTGGCACCTCCAATGAGGTTTCCCAGCTGCTGCAAGGCTAAAAAAGCACCTTTAAGAAATAAAAAATTCAAAAAAGGGAGGGAAGGCCCCATTGAAAACAGTGATGTTGAGCCAACAAAAAGGTGTCGTAGCACTGCTGTTGCTTCAGGGGCCTTACCAGGCCGAAAGGGGTTTGGAAGCTTTCTAAAGGCAGCTCCACCCCCACCCCCGCCACAGAACAACTTGGGAATGCCTCCTGGGACATCGGAACAGGGACATAGAATCATAGAATTGGAAGGCACCACCAGAGTCATCTAGTCCAACCCCCTGCACAATGGAGGAAATTCAGAACTACCTTTCACACACACACCCATGCCCAGAAGATGGCCAAGGTGTCCTCCCTCTCATGATCTGCCTAAGGTCATAGAATCAGCATTGCTGACAGATGGCCATCTAGCCTCCTCTTAAAAACCTCCAGGGAAGGAGAGCTTACCACCTCCCAAAAAACCTGTTCCACTGAGGAACCGCTCTGTTAGAAAATTCTTCCTAATGCCTAGATGGAAACTCTTTTCCTTGAATTTCAACCCATTGGTTCTGCTCCGGACCTTCTGGAGCAACAGAAAACAACTCGGCACCCTCCTCTACATAACAGCCCTTCAAGTACTTGAAGATGGTTATCATATCCAACTCTCAGTCATCTCCTCTTCAGGCTAAACATACCCAGCTCCTTCCACCTTTCCTCATAGGACTTGGTCTCCAGACCCCTCACCATCTTTGTTGCCCTCCTCTGGTCATGTTCCAGCTTGTCTACATCTTTCTTAAATTTCTTGTGTCAGAGGACACTGGCAAGAGGCCGTGCCAGCGTCCAGGGACTGTGCTGGTGTAGGGGTCACGTCACCTCCTAAGTCAGTGTTTCTCAACCTTTTTCGAGTCGCGACCCCCTTTTACAATTGCCAAGTAACCTGCGACCCTCGTCACATTTGCATAAATTTGCATAAATTTGCATAAATGACCATTTTCAATAGGATAAAGAAAACACATTTGTTTTTTTGGCAGTCCAGGGTATCCATATATATAATTACTTTAAATTTTAAAGTTTAAAACAAACAAGCAAACGGTACTACCACCTGTTGCGCAGCGGCTGTGACTGTGTGGCACGGCAACCTTTCCTGGCACGGAGGAAAGAGTGCCTCTGAGCATGCACTGCGTTCCTTGTCCTCCCCTCTCTCCCCAAAAACTCTTCCAAGCAGGCCGGGGCTCTCACGAGGAAACCCCCTCTCTTGTGACTGGGACACTGCTTGTGCACAGAACTGCAGTTATCCCTCAAAGCGGAGCTCCGTTTAATCACCTCATGAGAGCGAAGGGCCAGGAAAGAGCCGAGGGCCGCTTATCCCGCTCGGACTTTTCGTGCCTTTTCCTCCCCTCCGCCAGTTACCGCTCCTTCTGCGCCTCACCGAACCTGCGTGCTCGAGGGGGAAATCCCGAACTGCGCATGCACCTCGACTCTCTCCCCCTTGGCCTTGCCAGAGCGCAACTGATGACTCAGGGCAGAAAAGCGAAGCCACACTACAGACATGAGCACTTGGATTCCAGGCTGAAGCTCCCGCCCCACCCGAGCGCGGCTAAAAGTAAAAACAACGTGGCTGTAGCGGCCTCAAGGGGGACCGCCCTCTTCTCCTCCGAGACCTGAACTGGCCGAGCCAGGGGAGCTTCCTCGGCCTCCCACACATCCTGCTGCATCATCCGCCCAGCGCAGGTGCGAACGCGCCCAGGGCTGGCCCGCCCGCCTCTCAGCTGGGCAGCAAAGCTACAGCTGGTGTGCGGCGGCACGCCGCCGCGTCTCTGCAGCCCGGCTCCTTCTGGCTGTCAGTCGGCCAGTTCCTCACCTCTCTGCTTGGGGTCTTCCCTGCCCTCGCGGACGGATCAGGGTTACAGGGTGTCTGGGTTAGTCCTGGACAGCCCGGGATGGGGGCTGTCCCAGGACAGTGGCGGCGACCCCCCAGAAAACACTTCGTGACCCCCTTGGGGGTCCTGACCCTCAGGTTGAGAACCACTGTCCTAAGGTGATTTGGCGCCCAGCCTCAGGAATGGGCTGAAAGTCTTTAGCTCATCCATTGACTCAGTTTGCATTTACCGCCAAGGCATGCCTCTACACATTTTTATCCTGCCTGTCTCCTAAAGAGTTCACAACAGCCAATATCATGACCCTCCCCCCCATTTTGCCCTCACAGGAGCCCCGCAAGGCAAGGGAGGAAGAGGAGGAGGAGGAGGAGGAGGAGGAGGAGAAGAAGAAGAGTTGATTTTTATACGCCAACTTTCTCCACCACTTAAGGAAGAATCAAACCAACTTAAGTGGTTTCTCCTCCCCATAACAGACACCTTGTGAGGTAGGTGAGGCTGAGAGAGCTCGGAGGGACCTGTGACTAGCCCAAGGTCACCCAGCTGGCTTTGTATGTATGAGTGGGGAAACCAACCTGGTTGACCAGATTAGCTGCCGAAGTTCATGTGGAGGAGTGGAGAATCAAACCCGGTTCTCCATATCAGAGTCCACCGCTCCAAACCACCGCTCTTAACCACTACACCACGTTGGCATGAAAGAGAACCAAAATCATCCAGGGAACTTTATGACCAAACAGGGATTTGAATGCTGTTCTCTCAGGTTCTTGTCTGACACTCTAACCATTAAACAGCACTGTCTGTCAAACCAAGGTATGGCGCTATGGGAATGAGCCTGTGACAGACAGCTGCGCTGCTTCTTAGCACGGGGGATTCATTTAGTCACTAAGGGCTAGATCCTGTGTTTCTGTTCTGCTGGGGGGGGGGGCATTCCTGCAGTGGAAAGATCCTTCCTTTGAGTCAAGAGGCTTATGCATGATGCAACTCTTTGGGGTTGATAGCAACTGACAAACGTATCCTCCATGAATGCAGATGATGCAGCGCAGATAGACTGCCCCCTTACTCAGTGCTCTTCAAGCTGCATTGGGGTTGCTTCCTCATCCAGCAACTGACATGGGACATGCACATGCAAGTCTATTTATGCATGCATATCTCCTTAGCTGGATCAGGTCCTCTCCTTTCCCATAACTTCATTCTTCTCTTTCCCCCCCCCATGTGTGCTGCCAGAGAATCCTAATTAAATTATGCATCTTTTCCCCCACCCACCCACCCAATTGGAACCCATGTATTTCTTCAGCACATTCATGCCAAAACAGCAGCATGTTGGTTTGATTTAAGGCTTTTAAGAACTCCTTCTTTAATACCTAATCCTTTCCTTCAGCATGAATTGTGACAATACTGGATCGTCATACGAATTGGTAAAGTACTAAACAATAGGACGCGATGCTGTTTACCAGGAAAGATTAGACTGTATTTGCATGGCTTCTTTTTCTCCCCCTTTAAAAACAGAACAGATACTTCACTCGTACTATTTAATAGCAAATCCATGATTAAATATTATTGTAGTCTCACTGACTCACCACCCCATGCTTTATTTGGTATTAGTTTTATTGTTGTGTGCCCAGTGGAAGTATTCAGTAAAGAGCTTTTCTTTTTTGTGTGTCCAATGAAAGCCAATCAATAGGGCATCTGACAAATCAGCCAAATGGACCACAGCAGCAAAACCACTGTCCATTATTCAGAGGCCATGTGTGCTTACTTTGATTAAGGAAATCCAGCCTTATTTTCCCCCCAGTTATAAACCAACATTATCTCTTATAGTTGCTTTTTGTTTCTCCATCTTCCTTGTTCTGTCCTCCTGCTATGCACTGAGGTCTCATAACGCCTCTTTCTTGTGACTGCTGATGAGTCAGTAAGGATGAAATGCGCAGCTAGACTAGAATTACCTCCCCATCCTCTTGCAGCACTGTCTACTTCCAAATCAGTTGTTCAGACTGGTCTATTTCTGACTTCAAATCAGTCACCTTTTGGATGTTTGTCACATGAACACACATGAAGCTGCCTTATACTGAATCAGACCCTTGGTCCATCAAGGTCAGTATTGTCTACTCAGATGGGCAGCGGCTCTCCAGGGTCCCTGGCAGAGGTCTTTCACATCACCTACTTGCCTAGTCCCTTTAACTGGAGATGATGGGATTGAACCTGGGACCTTCTGCATGCCAAGCAGATGCTCTACCAGTGAGCCATGGTCCCTCCCCATTTGAGGTAGGTGGGGCTGAGAGAGCTCTTAAGAGAACTGTGACTAGCCCAAGGTCACCCAGCTGGCTTCATGTGTAGGAGTGGGGAAACCAACCCAGTTCACCAAATTAGCCTCCGGCGCTCATGTGGAAAAGTGGGGGAATCAAAACTGGTTCTCCAGATCAGAGTCCACCACTCCAAACCACCGCTCTTAACCACTACACCTCCAGTCTCATATGAACCTTCTGCCCCACTCCTCAGAGTTTGGTCAAAAAACCTGAATACAAGATAATCAGATCACTGTCCAGTGTGATGGGGAAAAGCACCCCATGTTGGAATCATAGGGTTGGAAGGGGCCATACAAGCCATCTAGTCCAACCCCCTGCTCAATGCAAGATCAGCCTAAAGCATCCCATACAAGTGTTCATACAACTGCTGCTTGAAGACTGCCAGTGAGAGGGGGGGGGGTCACCACTTCCCTAGGCAGCCGATTCCACGGTTAGTGTCAACGGGCTCTCCTATTTATTCCTGTCTACTGCTCACACTCTCTGTTTTTGGTTAATCATTCCACACAGAGGTTAAATGCATCGCTTGAACGTACTTAATGCTACTATCCCCATATTCATCCTTCTTCGTGATCAATGTTTGGCACAAAATTGAATACCATCTATCAGACTAAAGTGGGTGTGTTTTATTTTGTTTTTCCTCAGGGCAAGGTTAACTATGTAGCAAGATCCAGTGTACAATAGTGGCTTAGGGGGTTTGACTAGGATTTGGGAGTCACCAGTTTGAATCCCCACTCCCTCTCAGTGTAAAGTACCTCACAGGGTTGTTATGAGGAGAGAAGAACAATGCAAGAGAGCCAGCGTGGTGTAGTGGTTAAGAGTGGTGGACTCCAATCTGGAGAACCGGGTTTGATTCCCCACTCCTCCTCATGAGCGGAGGACTCTAATCTGGAGAACTGGGTTGGTTTCCCCACTCCTACACATGAAGCCAGCTGGGTGACCTTGGGCTAGTCACAGTTCTCTTTGAGCTCTCTCAGCCTCACCTACCTCACAAGGTGTCTGTTGTGGGGAGAGAAAGGGAAGGAGATTGTAAGCCAGTTTGAGACTCCTTAAAAGGTAGAGAAAATTGGCATTTAAAAAACAACTTTTCTTCTTCTGTAAGCTGCATTTTGTCCCCATTGAGGGGTATAAATGAAGTAGAATAAATAAATCAAAAAGTTTTTCTTGTTCTCAAAGAGGGGCGCATTTGTTTAGACACTGGTGCAACAGAAATGGTAGGTCTTTTGATAAGAGCAGTACAACAGCAGTGTTTTGTGGATCTTGGGATCTATGAACAAAAATGTCACCTATATTTTAGTCTTAATAGCTGAGCAAGCATCTCTGTGTGTGAGAAAAACAAGCACAAAGTATTATGGACTTAAGCAACTGTGCAATTTTATGTAGACTTTACTCCACTCTATTGAAAACCAGTGGTGTACCGCTGCATAGGATTGTGCTGTAACTCACTAAGACTAAATGGCTTCTTGGTGTGCGTGACAGCCTTCTTCATTAGATGGATGAAGATATTGCAAAGTGTAGCCTGTATCTGGACCTCAGCATGCCTGTATCTGGACCTCAATATGCCTGTATATGGACCTCATCATGCCTTGGAGAACCTCAGCACACTGATCAAAACAAGCCTCTGCAAGACCTGAGATACGTTGCAAATTAACAGAGACCAACTTTGTTAAACATCTGAGCCAGTTTCACTAGAGCCTTAACAAAAAGCAAGTTAGTCCCTACATTTGCTTAATGACATTGTGCCAGCACACACACAATTGTGTATTTCTAAAGAAGGAGAACCACCGGCCCAGATCAAATGCCGCAAATAAGACTTCCATTTGACTCAGTTCAAATGTGATACTTGTAAACGAAACCAGTTGATGCATTCAATCAGCTCTTGAGTATTCAAAGTGGTGAGGGATTATATGCATGCATTATGTGAACCAGCTCTTTGAATCTCAGTATCAGAGGAAAAAGTGTCCCGGATTATAAATATGAAAGGCAAGAAGCATCTTAGAAGAGGCATTCTCTCCCATATTTTCACACGCACGAGATAATGCCTTTTTAAAAGAGTGTCTGCTATGATGTATCACCTAAAAAATTAAAGCATCCTTTTTTTCTTTACAGGTTTGCATATTAACATTTCTTCAGATTTAATTGACCATATGAGTTTTATTCAATTCACTAACATTTAACAAGTGACAGTTCTCCTTTGAACTGAAACTCCCACATATCTGGGACTAGACATTAGAATTAAAAATGCCCCTTTGCATATTGCATGCCATATGAACTATAGTGATGATCACTTTAAAAAAAGTTAAAGAAACTAACCAGAGTAGGTAAAACCAATTGTACTGGCACCCAGAGGGTTCACCAAACTTTTCTTTAAAGAGAGCTACTTCTGAGTAATGGGGGAAAAAATACTGTGAGCTACCCTCTCTTACCTTGGCATGTTACCAAGTTATATTCTGCCCTAGAAACAGAACATGGACAAAAAAAAAAAAAAAAGAACTAGAAACGAAGCTCAATAGCAGAGAAAACCCTTATGAAATAAAAGCTTTGTTTATTTATTTATTTTTAAAAGCCTAGAGCAAATCTTTTCAAGATCTTTTCCTGTTTCTTCCAGGGGTTGTTTGAGCTACTCTGCAGCAGCTGGAGACCTACTGGTAGCTCGCAAGCTTGGAGACCTCAGCATTAAGGCCTTCAGATAAGGACAAGCGTAACGCTGTGTTAAATGCCAGATTTCTTTTTTTTGGGGGGGGGGGGTTGCCACTAGAAGCTAGCTCCATAAACATGCCTGTGGAAATCACTGCTCTGTTTTCTGTAGCACTTGCTAAGTCAAACAGAGGCCATGGTACCAGTTCAATCCCTGGCATCTCCTATTCAAGGGTCTCGGGCTGCAAGCCTTCCAAATGATCTCTCTCTGCCTGAGATCATGGAGATCATGGAGAGCTATAGCCTTTCTTGCCATCAAGTCACTTTCAACTTACAGCAGTCCTATGAATTAATGGCCTTCACAACATCCTATTATTAAAAGCCTTGCTCAGGTCTTACAAGCTGAAGGCCATGGCTTCCTTGATTGAGTCAATCCATCTCATGCCGGGTCTTCCCTTTTTCCTACTGCCTTTTCCTAGCCTTATTGTCTTTTCCAGTGAGTCTTGTCTTCTCTGCTTCATATGTAACAGCAATTAATATCATCGGGGAGGCTGGAGAGAAAGGATATTCTTGGGCTAATGATTATGAGTGCTGAACACCCTTATCAGCACCAAAGGGGTGCTGAGTGCCTTCAAAGACCAGGTAATGGCTTCGTAAGGCCTTCAGGGTAGGTTCTTATCATCACTGTTGTTTCAGAGTGACATCCTTCTAAGTCTGTTGACCCAGTTTAGAGATGTACACTGATGGTGCTACATAAGCAGACATCTTTACATCAGCACAATTCTTACTTAAAAGATCCAATTTCTAAAAACCATGACACAAGGATTCGAAATGGTGTGCTGCCTCAAGTGACTGACACATCCAGTGCTTCCTTTGCAATGGTAATTTGGAAGTGGAAGCCATTTGCAAGGGAGGAGCAGTAGACTTAACTCCTCTTTGTTATCTAAGTTCTTGCCACCACAACCCCAAAAGGTACAAACAGCAGAAGAAAACCAGTTCCCGGGGCAGGGGGAGAATAGGGAAGAGTCTGGCCTGTCTATTGTACTGCCCTCTCCTTCTTTCATGTTACCTACCAGGAGGGATGCCAACCTCCAGGTAGTGGCTGGAGATCTCTCGCTATTACAGTTGATCTCCAGGCAACATAGATCTGTTCACCTAGAGAAAGTGGCCGCTTTGGAAGGTAGACTCTATGGCATTATACCCCAATGAAGTCCCTCCCCTTCTCAAACCTCACTCTCCTCAGTCTCTGCACCCAAAATCTCCTGGTATTTCCCAACCCAGAGCTGGCAACCCTATCCACCAGACACAAGAGAAACTAGTGGTCCATCTACCCTTCCTCTATATACTATAATAATATGGGGCGGGGCTGTGGCTCAGTTTGTAGAGCATCTGCTTGGCATGCAGAAGGTCCCAGGTTCAATCCCCAGCATTTCCAGTTAAAGGGACTAGGCAAGTAGGTGATGTGAAAGACCTCTGCCTGAGACCCTGGAGAGCTGCTGCCAGTCTGAGTAGACAATACTGACTTTGATGGACCAAGAGTCTGATTCAGTATAAGGCAGCTTCATGTGTTCATGTGTATAATTAGAAGTGGCTCTCCAATGTCTCAAGGAGGAACAGATCTGCAAATCAAGATCAGATTGAGTTCTGAGACAGGAATACAACTTCACAAGTGAGAATGGGGGAAGGTTGAATTTCATAAGATCTCAGAAGGGTTCTTTTCTTCCAAACGAAAAATAAGATGTTCAGTTGCCTTGAAATCCAATTGTAAAAGCAACCCAAGTGCTTGAAGCTACCTCAAGACAACCCTGGAAAATCCACGGCCCAGCAGTGATTGGATCCCGTATCTCCACAATCCAAGTCTAACATTCTATATTGTTGACCAATCTAGCTACAATTATCAAGCAGCCAGATGTTCAAAGGGCTTGAAACACGTTTTACAATCTGTTCACAAATAAATGTTTTCTAGTGTGAATTACCTGCCTTTGTTTACAGGGAGAAGGCAGCTGTATAAATGCAAATAAATAAATAAATTCTTATTTTGAATAAAATGTCATTGCCTTAGAAAAAATTCACTGGATGCAATAGGCAAGGTTTACTTTCAACACCGTGAATTATCACAAAAGAGGTTAAAGCTTTCTGTACGACACTGATGGCAAATAAGGATTTGTGACATTGACTGCATCTTTTAAAGCCAGAACCCTCATGTAAGCCAGGGGTTTATTTAATTAAAAAATTGTTGAAGTGGTATCTCTTTTTTTCCAAAGGTCTGAAAGGAGTTAGTGGTGGTTTATTAAGATGATGTTCCCTGAAGCTAGAAGAATTCCACAGATATATTTTTTTGAATTAGCTGTTTAAATAAATTATTTTAACTTAATTGCTCTACAACCATATGCACCCTTAAAATGATTTGAGATAATGCCCTTTCTCCAGATTCTAAGGTAACTTCTAGCTTTTAATTAAAAGTCAATTAATATTAAGTAATCTGACTAATTTTAATTAAACCTTCTGAAAATTGATTTTCCTTCAGCCAAGCCAAGATTTTAGGTTCTAGTACCATCTTCCATGAAAAAAGAGAAACAGTACTACACACTTACTTAAGTTACCAATGTAAAATGATGTATTTTCTTAAAAGTTTCAGTCACCCTATTTATAATGAAAAAATATCAGAATGCGAGTCATTTAAAATGCAGGTGGGTGTGACAAGGAAATAAGACACATGTCCATAGAGGTCTGTTTCTTTTCCTTCAAGAATTAGAATTTAAGTTTGTCAAGGCTGGATTTACAAGCATGGAAGCTCAGCAGCCACGAAGCCCCATCCGATGCATGCTTACTCAGAAGTAACTGCTACAGATTTAAATGGGACTCCCTCCCAAGCAAGTGTCCATAAAATTACTGCTTTATGGCCCAATCCTATCCATATTTACTCAGCAGTACATTCAAAGGGACATATTTCCTTGTAAGTGTGCAGCCTGAGTCTTTAATTTTTCCCCCTTTGCTGTGCACACGACTGAGATTTCCGTCCTTTATTTAAGATTTGCAAGGAACTCTTCTTTGCAGAACTTATGCTAATCACTAAATAGATCGCGAAACCATTTTGAACTCATGACTTTCAGGCCAAATCTTATAACTTAGAGGCATGGTGACCAAAGGGATCGCCACAATCAGACTTCCATCGCCACCATTAGAATTTCGGCTGTTGGCCACAGAATTCCTATGCCTCCAGTCGGAAGGATTTAAAAGGCGTTCCTTGGAGGTCTTCTTGACCTGTTGCTGCTTCCCTTGGCTCCTTGGAAGTCTGTTTCCATTCTCCCCTTCCCAACTATTCCGCAAAGGAGAGGTTAGCGTTATCTTCTCCCCCTGTGCATATAACCCCTGAGCAGTTTCCCCTTTGTTTCCATGACCTGCGAGGATCCCCCATCGATTCCCCCCCCAACAGCCTATCTGTACCAAAGAGCACCCTCATCCCCATTGTCTTTTTAGCGCATTGTCACTGGATACTGTGGCAAGCACCCCCCCCCCATGGAGCATTACATGGGCTTTCAAAGCAAGGCATTGAGCCTATGCATCAAGGAGACACCTCTGTCGTTCAACAACCACCCGGAGAAGGGGGGGGGGATTAAACCTCTTCCCTGGATAGGAAAGCTGCTTCCCAGATCTCATCATGACCAAGGGAAAGAACCCTGGAGGAGCCTATGCAGATGAAGGGGCGGGGCCCCAGAGAGGGGCGGAGCCGGTGCTCAGTAGCTGGGGCAATCCGGGCCAGGGAACGGGCAGCCAGCCTTCTTCGCACATCCGCCCACATGCCGGCAGCGTTCCCAAGCGCATCCTTTCACTTTTCTATCACACAGCTGACAGGCCCCCATTCATTTCTATGGGGTGGGGGTGTAGAAAGAAGCCTCACATGAACACATGAAGCTGCCTTCTACTGAATCAGACCCTTAGTCCATCAAAGTCAATATTGTCTACTCAGACCGGCAGCGGCTCTCCAGGGTCTCAGACAGAGGTCTTTCTCATCACCTACTTGCCTAGTCCCTCTAACTGGAGATGGAACCCGGGACCTTCTGCATGCCAAGCCAATAATCTACTACTGAGCCACAGTTCCTCCCCATAATGGAGACATGAAGCTGCCTTATACTGAACCAGACCCCGGGTCCATCAAAGCCAGTATGCCCACTCAGACCGGCAGCGGCTCTCCGGGGTCTCAGGCGGAGGTCTTTCCCATCACCAACTTGCCTAGTCCCTTTCAACTGGAGATGCCGGGGATTGAACCTGGGACCTTCTGCCTGCCAAGCAGATGCTCTACCACTGAGCCACAGCTCTTCCCCAAAATGAACACATGAAGCTGCCTTATACTGAATCAGACTCTTGGTCCATCAAAGTCAGTATGGTCTACTGAGACCGGCAGCAGCTCTCCAGGGTCTCAGGCGGAGGTCTTTCCCATCACCTCCTTGCCTGGTCCCTTTAACTGGAGATGCCGGAGATTGAACCTGGGACCTTCTGCATGCCAAGCAGAGGCTCGACCACCGAGCCACCGCCCCTCCCTCGAACTGCACTTGGGGCGGGCGGCAAAAACTGCCGGGCCCCTCCCCCAACCGTGCGCGACCCCCCCTCCCCCGGCCCAGGGAGGGAGGGAGGGAAGGAGGGAGGGATCCCCAAAGGTGGGGGCGCGTGCACACATGCGCGAAGGCATGCATGCGTGTATGCGTGGCGTGCGCCCGGCTGCGGCCGCGGTTTCCCCCCCGTTGGCAGCAAAGTTCGCTGCCTCTGCACCAAGGACGGCAGCGCGCGGGGAGGCCGGCGCCGCAGGAGCTGCCCGCTCCCCCCCCACTCCTCCTCCCCTCCAAAGTGGGGGTCTGTTGATTCAACGACGGGCCCTCTTCTTCCTCGCCCCCCCCCTCCAGCGCCCGCCAAGCTTTCCCGAGCAGCAACAGAGCCCGGTCGAGCCCCCCCCCCCCCATAATCCAACTGCGGCCGCTTCCTCCCCCCCACCCCAAGTCAATTTCATACACAGACGCGATCGCCCAGGAGACAGTTTTGGGGAGGGAGATGAAAATTGGGGAGGGAGATGAAAATTGGGGAGGGGGCGCGCCTCCATCTCCCACCCACCCACCCGCACACGCAAAGTTGCAGAGGATCGGATGTTCTCTTCGGGGTGTCCCCCCCCCCCCGATCTCCAGACACGGAGGTCCGATCTTCTGCAAGTCGCAAGCGGTTGTGCCCCCCCCCACATACCCCCCACTATTCCGATCGGCGATACCGTATCCTGTTTTCAACCCCCCCCCCCCGCACACACACACACACACACACACACACACCGCCCTTGATCTTAAAACTATGAAATCCGGGGAGGGGAGGCTTTCTAAAAGAAAGCAGTTAACTGCCCCCCCCTCCTTCCAAGATTCTCCCTTGGCTATAATACACAACAGAGTGACTCTTTCTCTCCATGGCGCAATTGCAAAAGAAATGGAAGGGGGGGAGGGGGGGCGCAAAAGAGGGGGAAAAAAATCAAAGTATTTACCAGTTTGCAACGACTCTGCTTTAAAAAAAGAAAAAACACACAGAGAGAGAACGACAAGTCCGCCGCCAAAGCCGAAATTCGCTGGATCCCAGGCGTTATCCTTTTTTTCTTTTTTCCCTTAACCCTCGAGCTTCTTAAATCATCCCCTGGACGCCTCCGAATCGCCTCGATTTATAGCCTTTTTTCTCCCCCTGCTCCTTCCCCAGACTGCGAAATCAAAAAGGCAGGCAGAAACCCCATCCGGAATTCAGCAGCAGCCTCCGCTCCGAGCTGCCGCCGCCGCCACCGCCTCCATTTAAAGCCGACCATCAGGCGAGAACTAGAAATGATCAAACGGGACTTCTTCTTTTTTTTCTTTCCCTTTCCAGCCGCAATCAGATAATCCCTCTAATCCAATAGATTTATCTCGATTTGAAATTGCCCTCCGGATGAATCCCGTTCTGCTGGATGTCCAGTTGTGGGATTTCCACAGCGCGCGGCGACTGGAGGAGGAGGTTGCGTCTGTATGCGTGTGGTTTTTTTTTTTTTTTTTTTGCACACACAAAAAGAAAACCTTTCTCTCTTTTTTTCCCCCCGATCCTAGATGCACTGCTCACTAAAAGGGGAAAAAAATGCCGAGAACCTTGGTTTTCCCCTATTATAGGTTTCAACTCCAAATCGCTGCGAGATGAAAAATGGTACAAAGATACCCCTAGTGGCCAAGAGGTGAACTACAAGGTACCCCACTTCTCTCTCTCTCTCTCCCCCCCTCCTTTATTCTTCTTTTCAAGACAGCCGTCTGCTTACAGGAGTCACTATAAGGTGGCTGTTCTGCCTCCTTAATTAGCCGTGTCCCTGGATAGAAGAATAAACTTTAATAGCGCCGAGCCTGGAGAATTAGAATCGGCAGGCTCCTTTCTTGCTACCTGGATGCGCACCTAAAAAAAGCAAACACACCGTTACAAGCTGCACTTTAAAAAGCTGGGAATTAATTGAAAAAGCTGCAGCCCTAAGTCACCGGGCAAGGGGGTAAATTGTAACTGCTAGCAGAATGAAGGGTTAGAGGATTTAGTAGACTGTACCGTTGCAGGATATAGGTGTAGCAATGTGTGGGTTAAATGCTCCTCCCATTTAAAAAAAAAAAAAACTTTCAACCATGCAAACCTAGCTTTGTCCCTAAACTTCATGCAGCAGAGGATCCCAATATGCAACAACTGGGGTTACCAATTTAAACTTGGGAGATTGCTGGAGATGTTTTTTGGGGGGTCTAGGGAGGGAACTCAGCAGGGATGTGCTGTCACTCTAGATCTTCTGCTTCTCCTAAACTCTATGGTATACCAATGACTCCACCTTGTGGAGCTGCCATTTCCTTTAGGGGAACTTATCTGTGTAGTCTGGAGATTAGTTGTAATCTTGGGAGAACTCAATGCTCCACCTAGAGGTTGGCAACTGTAGCAATATCCAACCTTCAGTTTGAAATTACACAGGTATGCGTTGCCAAATCACAACCGATTTAAGGCGACCCCAGCAAGAGGCTTTCAAGGCAACTGAGAAAAAGAGGTGGTTTGCCAGAGCCTTCCTTGGTGGTCTCCCATTCAAGTAATGACCCTGCTTAGCTTCTGAGATCTGACGAGATCAGGTTATACCATGCTGCCTTCCCTCCTTCAGCTTAGCTTTTCAGAAGAGGTTGTCTGGGTATACATTTTGAGGGCAGGGGAAAAGATGAGCATATATGTATAGTGTTATAATTAAACACACACTCCTGCTACACACAGCTTAATTCCAGAAGACCCAAGCAAACATCCCCAAAGGCTTGGTACCGTGGGGAAAAGAAAGTGTGTGATCCAGAAGCCTATCTGCTGAACACATGGAGCTGCCTTAAACTGAATCAGACCCTTGGTCCATCAAAGCCAGTACTGTCTACTCAGACTGGCAGGAGCTCTCCAGGGTCTCAGGTAGAGGTCTTTCGCATCACCTACTTGCCTAGTCTCTTTAACTGGAGACGCCAAGGATTTAACCTGAGACCTTCTGCATGCCAAGCAGATGCCGTTCCACTGAGCCACATCCCTCAGCTTCTAGCTGAGGACTTTCTAGAACTTCTAGGAAACTTCCTCAAACCTGAAGCTTTACAGATACCATGGACTGCCAAAAAGACAAATCAGTGGGTTCTGTATCAAATCAAGCCTTAACTGTCCTTAGAAACTAAAATTACTAAACTGAAGCTACAGTACGTTGGTCACATTATGAGAAGACAAGAGACATTGGAAAAGACAATCATGCTAGGAAAAGTCGAAGGCAGCAGAAAAAGAGGAAGACCCAACATGAGATGGATTTACTTTATAAAGGAAGCCACGGCCCTCAATTTGTAAGACCTGAGCAGGGCTGTTAATGATAGGACCTTTTGGAGGACATTTATTCATAGGGTCACCATGAGTCCAAAGGGACTTCATGGCACTTCACACACGCACACACACACACACTCACAAAGCTTCACTCCCCCTTAATTTCATGAGCTTTTCTGCTTACAGCAAAAAGGCAAAAAGCATTCTTCTCACAACTTTCAGCACTAAATGTATTTACATTTTTTTGCAAGTAACTTATGTTGATATGTCTGAGGCCTGTGGAGAGACCTCTTATTTCCAGCTGGGAGGGACACTGGGGAAAACAGGGGAGCGTGGGTGTCTTCAAGTTTCCTTCCCCAGGGGGAGGTTGACTCACCAGGAGCAGGTTGTAGGTTTTCTTTGGACTCAGGGACCAGGAGGATGCCCTAATACTAGCCCTGCCTCAATGCCATTGAACCTGTACGCCGTACTTTGGAGTAATCCTCCCCCCCCCAAAAAAAACCTAAAATACTTCGGACCAGCTCAAAAGAAAGAACTGTTATAAATACTGGATTATTTTATGCAAGAAAATCTATGCAAAGAAATGCTCTCACCACAATCACTCGGCATTTAATCACATAAACACGGATAATATATTTTAATGGGTTTGAAATCAATCCTATTATATTACATACAAAATATTTCATGACGGATATTTTTGCATTAAGCAATGTGTTCGTAACCTCTCTTCAGAAATGCAAATATTGTGCAAATGTGATACATTCGTGACTATTTTGATTTTGTTTTGTTTGTTTTACAGAAACTTAATAGCTTATCGGTTTGACGTATTCAAAACCTGCTTCCTTTTTTTTTTTTGTTAAAATCAGAAGTCTGACTCCAAATATGATTATATTGTGTAAATCGTGTGCCTGATGAAAAAAAAAAACATAAGCGGTCAGAATCAACCATTGGTGGATTTGGAGCAAAAGCTGGGTGGGAAAAGTATTGTGACTCACTTCATGTGAGTACAGAGGAACTTTGCCTGATGTCGCAGCCATGGGGGAAGGATTTGGGTCCACCTCCCCCAAGTCTATTCAGAGGCAGGACCCGTGTGTTGTTGGATATTGTGCTACTCATCGCATTCATCATGGTTGTGTCCACACAAGAAAATCTAGAAAGCGAATGATTATGGCAGTGAAATCTCCAACAACGTGTGGCTCTAACCGGTGTCTGTCCAATAAAAGAAGGGATACGTCAAAACAAGTCATTGGCAGACTAACTATTTCTGTCTTTGGGGATGAGGATCCAGTGCCAGGCAGTGGGAATGGGGCTGCCCGTGTGTATATAAGTGGGCAGCTGCACTCACTGCAGGACACTAATGCCACCATCTGTGCTTGTGCTGCATGTTGCTACCCACTCAGGTGCCAGTGTGGTGTGATTAAGAGGGGTGGACTCTGATCTGGTGAACCGGGTTGGTTTCCCCACTCTTACACAGGAAGCCAGCTGGGTTTCCTCAGGCTAGTCACAGCTCTCTTAGAGCTCTCTCAGCCCCACCTACCTCGCAGGGTGTCTGTTGTGGGGAAGGGAAGGTGATTGTAAGCCGGTTTGAGTCTTCCTTAAGTGGTAGAGAAAGCCGGCATATAAAAACCAGCTCTTCTTCGCCCGCACGAAGGGCCCAAACATGGCTGTGGGGATTGGGTGCTTTTTATCATAAGCCACGGTCCAAGACAGGCAGCATTGTATAGTGGTTAGAGTGTCAAACTAGGATCTTGGAGGCCCAGTCAAATCCCTACTCTACTATGGAAGCTTGCAGGGAGACTTGGGGCCAGTCGCACAATCTCAGCCTAAGCTACTTCAAGAGGTTGTTGTGAAAGTAAAATAAAGGGAGGGGGTGTGTGTCCCCATTGGGGAGAAAACTGGAGCGCTAATGAAGTAAATAAGGGGCTGGGGTCTGTTACAAGGATGTACCAGGCTGAGAGAAATCATGCTTGGGCCCTGCCTGTATATTACTTCCTCCTAAAGGTGCCAGTCTTCTGTGGCGGAAGTTGGAGTTGTGAGGAGGAGGTGGAGAAGAAGAAGAAGAAGAAGAAGAGATGGTTTTTATACCCCGCTTTTCTCTACCTTTAAGGAGTCACAAACTGGCTTACAATTGCCTTCCCTCCCCCTCCCCACAACAGACACCTTGTGAGGTAGGTGGAGCTGAGAGAGTTCAAAGAGAACTGTGACTGGCCCAAGGTCACCCAGTGGGCTCCATGTGTAGAGGTGGGGAAACAAACCCGGTTCACCAGATTAGAGCCTGCCACTCATGTGGAGGAGTGGGGAATCGAACCTGGGTCTCCAGATTAGAGCCCACCGCTCTTAACCACTACACCATGCTGGCTCTCAAAGGTCCTCCTATTTTCCTCCCATCTTCAGAATTTAAAAAATAATAAAGAGCACAAGAATCAGACTGAGGGCTCATGGGGTCCAGCATCCTGTTTCCAACTTGTGGGGCACTTTTTTTTTTAAATAGCTTGGATGAGAGAGGATCCACTGCTTGGCTCTTGCCTGAAAGCCGCAGAAGTGAGCCTGAATGATAATTGCAGTTACCAGGCAGTTTTGTATGGGCTAGGCAGTCCTTTACATAGTTATAAGGGTTTCTGGGAAGCCCTTCAAAACTGTAAGTGCCCTCAAGTCACATCAACCTACTTATGGTGACTCCAGCAAGGAGCTTTCAAGGCAAGCGATTAAGCAGGGGTGGTTGACCAGTGCCTTTCTCTGCAGAGTGTTACTTGGTGGTCTCCCATCCAAGTACCACTCCACTTAGCTTCAGAGATCTGATGAGACCCAGCTATAACATGCTACCTTCCCTTCTTCAAGACTGTACAGTACTGCATAAATGTGTATTGTCATTTGTTTTCTTGGAGTAGTTCTGGAGCAACGGTTTGAGGTTATCTTTGACAAGGCCGAGCTTCCGATAACATCTGAGCTTCAGCTTGCTAGCACTGTGAGTGGTGCCTACAAAGTCAACGTGATGAGAAACAAAGTCCCATCTTGTCTGTTTATTTAAGGATCAGGCTGTATTTTTATCTTCCCTCTTCCCCACTCCTGCTGAATTTTCCATCTGGACAGCAAAGTTTGGTTTCAACAATTAAGGTTCTTATTGGCACTAAAGGATGAGACAGACAGAATATCGTTAAAATGATCTCTCTTTTTTTTGGCCCAACTGTAGTAGTTTGAAATGTGAAATGCTAGGCAAAATCAAAGAAAAGGCATATATATTCATGCTTTTTGTAAAGAGGAAGCAATGGGAAAATATGAACACCCCCACTGGAACAGACCTAACAATTGTAGAGCATTGAGGCTGGTTTAGAAGTATCCTCGCTGCAATCAATCAGGGCTCAAATTCTGGAGGGGAAAACCCCTAGCCCTGCCAATTTACTATAAAAGTCATGCATATTAGCTAACACCTGTTATCACAATGGCAGCCCAGCCTACAGTTCCTGGAGCAGTTTTGCAACAGTTTATGAAATGGGGGCGGGGGGAATAATGAAAATCTATGCAAATAAAAAAAATCAATACTTCAGGTATGTGTTTTTTTTAAAGGTGGCTGGTATAAAATGGCTATCTTGCATGCAAACGTACGTAAGAAGATAGCCCAGCATTCTGCCTCCTCAGCAAACCAGTAGAATTGTAGGGTTGCCAGGTCCCTCTTCACCACCGGTGGGAGGATTTTGGGGCAGAGCCTGAGAAGGGCAGGGTTTGTGGAGGGGAGGGACTTCAGTGCCATAGAGTCCAATCGCCAAAGCGGCCATTTTCTCCAAGTGAACTGATCGCTATCGGCTGGAGATCAGTTGTAATAGCAGGAGATCTCCAGGTAGTACCTGGAGGTTTGCAACCCTATAGAGTTGCCAAGCCTGGCTTGACAAGCAGTGGAAGACCAGGGGAGACATGGAGGGGGGACCATAGTCCACAGCTTGATGTCACTGCTGGGGGTGGGGGGAACAGAAATGATATTATGGCTCTCCAGGAACTGCCAAAAACTTGATGGTTCTACCACAGAGGTACTGGCAATTCCTAGAGAGATGTAACATGATGTCCACATTTCCCCCGGAAGTGACATCATGCCATAGGCCCACCAGCCATTTTTTTCCTACTGCCATGACTCTGAGCAGCACCAGGAAACCAGGATACTGGCAATTCTACCAACCAGTCACTCTGGAGGACCAACAACAGAGTACAGAGACCGAGGCCTTCCCCCGATGTTGTCTCCTGGCAATGGTATTCAGAGGTGCCGTTTCCATTCAGTCCCTGTGACCAGTAGCCATGGATAGACCTGACAGATCACATCCATTCCACTATGAGGAAAACAGTTTTAAATTTAAAATTGACTTTCTCTGAGGCAAATCAGATATGATTCTGGGAGATCCATGAATACACCTTCCCAGGAATTTATAACTGGAACATATGGAACCCAAATTTGGCTCGAGACTAGGATGCAGGGGAGAAGATCTGGAACAGCCAGGTCTGAATCCCCACTCTGCCATGGAAGCCTGCTGGGTGACCTTGGGCCAGCCACATTACCTCGCAAGGTTGTTGTGAGAGTAACATGGAGGAAGGAGACCAGAACCTTGGAGGAAGGGCAGGATAAAAATGAGATAAATTAATCTATCTTCTTGGTCATGGCACCAAAACTCTGGAACTTTCTCCTCAAGGAGACTTGTCTGTTCCTTTCTGTTCCCATCATCTGCCATCTGGTGAAGATTTTTTATTTTGTTTTGCATTCCCTCAGTGATCCCTTTCTCCTGCCCAATGTTATAATTGTTTTTATATCTTTGTATGTGTATTTTGGAGGGAAGGCAACATGGTACTCTCCCCCTAAAGGTAGAGAAAAGCGGGGTAAAAAACCAACTCTTCTTCTTCTTCTACCTCTTCCAGCTCTGATAATCCTATATAACCCTATAGTCCGATCTTGTCAGTTCTCGGAAGCTAAGCGGGTCAGTACTTGGAAGGGAGACTACCAAGGAAGGCTCTGCAGAGGAAGGCAATGGCAAACCACCTCTGTTAGTCTCTTGTCTTGAAAGCCCCTTGCTGGGGTCGCCATAAGTCAGCTGCAACTTGGTGGCACTTTACACACAAATACATGAACACATGAAGCTGCCTTATACTGAACCAGACCCTTGGTCCATCAAAGTCAGTATTGTCTACTCAGATTGGCAGCAGCTCTCCAGGGTCTCAGGCAGAGGTCTTTCATATCTCCGACTGCCATATCCTTTTAACTGGAGATGCTGGGGATTGAACCTGGGACCTTCTGCATGCCGAGCAGAGGCTCTACCACTGAGCCACACACATTTGTATTTTAGCTCTGGGCTTAATCATTTTAATGATGTGTTCTGCTGGTTTTAATGGGTTTTAAGATATGATTTTATTAGGTATGTTTATAGGGTTGCCAACTGCCAGGTAGTAGCAGGAGATTTCCTGCTAATTTCCTGATATCCAGCTGATAGAGATCAGATCACCTGGAGAAAAATGGCCGCTTTGGCAATTGAACTCTATGGCATTGAAGTCCTTCCCCAAACCCCGCCCTCTTCAGGCTCCGCCCCCAAATCTCCCGCCGGTTGAGAAGAGGAACCTGGCAACCCTATATGTTTATAACATGTTAGCCATCTTGATGGCCCTGGTGAGAGCAGAAAGGGTGGGTATACATTTTTTGTGAAATAACAATAAATTTTACCAGTACAGTAGTTGTCCATCCCCATGATCATTTTACACACCCTGATCTGATAGCCAGCGTGGTGTAGTGATTAAGAGCAGCAGACTCTAATCTCGTGAGCCAGGTTTGTTTCCCCACTCCTCCACATGAAGCCTGCTTGGGCCAGTCACAGTTCTCTCCGAACTCTCTCAGCCCCACCTACCTCACAAGGTGTCTGTTGTGGGGAGAGGAAGGGAAGGTGATTGTAAGCTGCTTTGAGACTCCTCAAAGGTAGAGAAAAGCAGATATAAAAACCAACTCTTCTTCTTGTACCTCTTCCAGCTCTGATAATCCTAAGGTTGCCAACCCCCAGGTAGTAGCTGGAGATCTCCTGCTATTACAACTCCAGCCGATAGAGATCAGTTCACCTGGAGAAAATGGCCACTTTGGCAATTGGACTCTATGGCATTGAAGCACCTCTCCTCCCCAAACCCCGCCATCCTCAGGTTCCGTCCCAAAAACCTCCAGATATCCCCAACCTGGAGCTGGCAACTCTAGATAATCCTATATAATCTTGGTATAGAATTACTTCAAAGTTATATCTCCATAAGGCATGGAGTAAACTTTTCAAAAAATATATAGAGATAGGGCATTTATAGAGTTTAATTTTGGAAAGCCATTTTAAATCTTTGGAATTCAAAGATGTGTAAATATCACATGTCTGAATAATAAATTGCCTTGGAAGCAGAGATGATTTTTACAGGAAGAGTCAGCTGCGCAGCATCAATAAGATGCTTAATCAAGAACGAACAGCTAAGCACTTGGCTTGTATTGATTGTCAGGTGGAATTTTCATCTCCCGGTGCCAAATGTTCTAGGAGTCCCAGTATGTGCCAGGGTTACCGGCGGACCCCAACCCAATATATTAGAAAGTCCTTGTGCAAGTTAGTGTGCTGTTTTAAATGCTTGCTACAATACTTCTCGGTAAAAGAATTCTGCTTATTTATTTATTTGTGCTTTAATTAGAAGGACTGGACACAGTAGGATTTCAAATAAACCTCCCTTAGTTTCTTCACTTCTACCAATGTTTTATGAAAACACTGCCCCATGGTACAGAGTGGTAAACTGCAGTACTGCAGTACTGCAGCCAAAAGCTCTGCTCACGACCTGAGTTCGATCCCGACGGAAGTCGGTTTCAGGTAGCCGGCTCAAGGTTGACTCAGCCTTCCATCCTTACGAGGTCGGAAAAATGAGTACCCAGTTTGCTGGGGGTAAAGGGAAGATGACTGGGGAAGGCAATGGCAAACCACACTGTAAACATAGTCTGCCTAGTAAACGTTGGGATGTGACATCAGTCCATATGTCAGTACATAAGAATGTAAGAAAGGCCCTGCTGGATCAGACCAAGGCCCATCAAGTCCAGCAGTCTGTTCACACAGCGGCCAACCAGATGCCTCTAGTGACCCGGTGCTTGCACAGGGTCACCCTCTACCTTTTACCTTTTTTAGTTTGTTAGTATTTAAGTTTTCATCAAAAACCCTTTATAATGATGCCATTATTATAATCACTCTCTCTTTCTCTCTGTATTATTAATACACGCATGCAAACTCTAGTGTGACCAACAACTAGAACCCTGTTGGCTATGCAGATGAAGAGGTGGGGGCTATTTTCTTAGGAAATGGCTGAACTGTCAATGTATCCCATTTAGTTCTGTGGGACACCATAAACAGCACCAATCCCCACCTTCATCTCAAACCTATTTGCATGCTCAGCAACCAATGAAGCTCACACTAAGAGAAAGACGAAAGACTGGCCATTGCTTGTCAGGCCTGAAAGCAAAGGGACAGGAATCTCTGTGCGCACACAGCGAAGAGCAACAAGCAGGGTTGCTACATCATACACATCTCCACAGTTTGGTATGAACTTTGATAGTATCCAATAAATTCTGTTGGATAAAATATTCATCTTGGTGCTTTATTTAGCTTGGTGATGAATCATATTTCAAAGTTCATGTGTTGTTACATAACAAACTCTTAACAACCCCTCCCTAGTCTCTTCGTGTCCACGGACGCATTATATAAACATGTTTTTGCTATCTTCTGATTCTTACCAGCTGAACTTAGCAGACACAGGACAAGTCTCCATATAAGCCAACACTGGTTGAACGATCATGAATTCTTTTCCAGCAGATCCTGGGAACTCTACAATGGTACTAAGAATTTCTAACAGAGAATGTTCTGCATTGTCAGTAAACTCCAGCTCCCAGACTTCTATGGAGAAGGTTTAAATGTTCATTTTATTGACTGGAAACTATTACCATCTGAAAATAGTTGGGGGCAGAATTTTCAGCATTTAGTATTTCAATATTTAGACTTAATGCCACATATTAATAACAAATGTAGTGCTCAAATTGTGATGAGGAAAAACAAGTGGAGTGACTTCCTTTCAAATTAGGCTAAAGTTAATTCTGCCTATGGTCCCATTCACCATCTTTAAGTCCGTATGTACTGCATAAACTACTTGCTAACTAGGTTGAATGAGGTTGTTACACTATTAAAATCATTACAGAGTTATCAATCATTACCAAGAATAAGGTTACTCTAAATGAAGTAAAAAACATTAAATTAACGTGGTGTAATATTAGGCATGACATATATTTTTTTAAAAGTTTCCTGATATTCTTGTGTAATTGTGCACATCTCCTCGCTGCAAGGGTAGAATAAGAAGTGTAGTCTGCAGGACAGTATCCATTTCCCAACCCATTGATAAATTCAGCAAACGCAGAACTAGGGTTGCCAACCTCCAGGTACTAGCTGGAGATTTCATGCTATTACAACTGATCTCCAGCCAATAGAGATCAGTTCTATTACAACTGATCTCCAGCCAATAGAGATCAGTTCACCTGGAGAAAATGGCCACTTTGGTAATTAGACTCTATGGCATGGAAGTCCCTCCCCAAACCCACCCTCCTCAGGCTCTGCCCCAAAAACCTTCCCATGGTGGCAAAGAGGGACCTGGCAACCCTATGCAGAACACAGCCAGTTTCTACTTTCTTGTATTAGCCAGGCTAGAGATGTCTGTAAAACTGGAAGAAGCAGGCATTGCAGGGGGAGGTACTTGGAGAAAGCTTGCCATTTACTCACTGACAGCAAGCAATCACCTGCCCTCTAAGATCAAAAGAGCAAGAGGGAAAGGGGAATGATAGAGCTGATAATGATGCTTTAAGAATTTTCCCTAATCTCTGTGGTAAAGGCCATAGAGATTGCAAGGGTTCCTACAGCATTACCTGAAGTAACAGCACATCCTTTGTGATCTAGGAATTTCACCCGTTTCTATGGCCTTTTCCACAGAGGTTCAAGAGAATTCCTAGAGCACCACAGAGGATGTGACATCACTTCCCCTGAAACTACACAGGCACCGCCCTCGAACTCTCCTGGCGTTTGCCCATGTGGAGATGGCAGCTTTAATCCGTAGAGAGAAATTCTTGAGGCTTCAGTTGTTAAAGAAAAATGAAACAGTCACTCTCAGTGCCTACCTCTGCACTGCCTGCCTCTCCCATGCCCAACTCCATAAACAGCTGTGGATGGGGGAAGACTAGATAGAAAAAGAGGCTATTCCCAACTAGCCTTGTCCAAGGACACCTTCACCTTCAAGTCCCAGTTTAGTACCATCAGCTTCCAGCGATCCCTTCCCAGAAAAGCATGAGCAGGAAACATTTTCTTAATTACTTTTCAATATACTGCTGTGACCCTGCACCATCCCAAAACTGTTCTTATTCACTGGGGTGGGGGGGGGAGAGAAAGAAATGCAACAGTTTTAACTCCCCCTGAAAACAGGTGGGATGGCATTCCATCTCACCCCATTCCCGAATGACTGGGAATTTAGCACCGAATTGTAACACATGTGTATTGCACCCCAATATTCCAATTTAATTAAGCACTCTCCCATTTTTTTCCCGTTTCTGGCAAGAACAGCGCTTTTCCACAGTGTTCATTTCTCGAGAAATGTAAGCTTATACAAACCATTTGGCTCTTACCCCGTCTGCACTAAGAAAATCACGGGCCTTCCCATTTTTAAAAGGCAGTCTTATATGACTTGGCAACAGAATACTGGTTTCATTTCCAGTCTCTCTACCTCAATTGGAATCTGTTGGTCTCCAGTAACAAACCTGCTGACCTGCCTTGTAAGCCTGTCTGTCATCAAGGGTCTAGTAGTCCAGAATGAGTAAAGCACAGCGAATGTTTCAGGGTTCTTATCATAAATTCAGCTGCAAATGTAGGCATTTTTCTCAAAAGGGCTGAAGATTTAAAGCAAATATCACATGACAATGTATTCTTCTTACGTTCCATACATGGCAGGGGCTTGGGGATGGACAGGTGTTTCCTATTTTGTTTCCTTTTGTATTTATTTACTTACTTTGTTGGGATTTTTTGTCTGGTTTCGGATCCCTGCTTTCCATTGTTAGTTTTGTAGATTTGCTCGTATTGTGTACACATATTATATTTACAATGCACATCATTTATACCTACGTGGACATAATGCATAACAATTTATTGACACACAAATTGCATTGAAAAAAGCATATTTTACAATGAAAATGTGGCGCAAGCAGACAGAAAGTAGCAAGAGAAAAAGGAAATCATAGGTTCAATTTGCATAAAAAAGTCAAAATGGGCATTTGGGGATAGAAACAGTAGGGATGAGAAATTCGACATAATTCTAGGCTTGGTCAAGCCCCATATCTCTTCCCATACTACTGGTTGGTTGTTCAGCTCTACTACTCTGGACATATTATCATTGTGCCATGTTGTGCCAACATCTTAACAACAAGATGCCCCTCATCTTTCTATTCCCTCAAATTGCTCCTCAAAACCCTCTTTTCTAGCCATATCTCATGCTATCCTCAGAGCACCCCTGTGAAGTATTTTGGGCTGTGTGCCATAATAAAGCCTTATGTCACTCAGCAAGATTCATGCCAGAGTGGGAGATCTGAGCCTGGGCCTCCCAGGTCTTAGTTCAACACTCTAACTACTATACCACACTGACTCCATCAACACATTTGCAAGCTTGCAGGCAAGAGGAAAGCAGGTGAGGATGAAGGCATTAGAGAAAAGTTGCAGACAGTCTCTCTCTCTCTCTCTCTCTCTCACACACACACACACACACACACACACACACACAATTTCCCTGCACTACTTCGTACCCACCAAAAGTTGCTTTGCCTCAAGAGAAGTGGCTCTTGGAGTTTATGACATGTGTTTATGCATAGTATACAGCTCTGCCATATTGTGTATCTCTGTTAGGGTTCTGCATATCGACATACCCGAACTGAAAATAAACCCGAAATTAGCCGTTTCGGCAATATTCAGGTTTTGGGTAGACCAAATACAAAAACATGGGAATCTGCCCAAAGCCGAATAGACGATTCCCGAAAAGCCGAATAATTGGGCTGGGTGCCCTAATAAACCCGAACCCAAAATTTACTGATTTTTTGTGTGTGCACAACCCTAATCTATGTTGAGGAATGGTTTAGGCTGGGGACAAGGTTTGCAGCACGAATATCTATCTATCTATCTATCTATCTATCTATCTATCTATCTATCTATCTATCTATATCTACACAGAGAGAGCAAGAGAGAGTGAGAGAGAGAGAAGGGACGAGAGGAGGGACAATAGCATTGGGAAGGTCCTATGGTGACATGGAAGAATGCCGTGTGTTTTGACGACAGGCCCTGTGAATGCAATACAGCTGCATTACAGCCTATGCTAAGGGGCTTTTCAATCAGTGATACCCCCCCTCGACAATCACTCTGCCAGAGAAGCCTTAACAATGAAACCAGCAGGAATGCTTTTATAATAGAGATGTGTGACTAAAATGGTTCCCACTTCCAGAAAAGGCGTGACCGAATCCTTGCATTTAATTTACAAATCTCTCGAAAGATGGTTTTGGCTATGGAATAGCATTTTTAAAAGATATTTATTTTTGTGGCTCACATTCGCTCCATAAGCACGCACACACACACAAACTCTGGCAATGTGCATTAAAGATATTGGAAATGCTTTGCCATCCTTTTAGGAAGCCCAGCTGCTTGGGCAACCAGCGCTCCGGAAAACCGAGCCAACCACTGCTGCATTTATTTCAGTGAAGGCTTTTAAGGTGGAGCAGAAGACTAATGAACATCACATTTTGTGGCGTGGGTCAATAGTTTTTTGCAACCATGTTCTCCAGCAGTGCAATCCTAAAAACACTTTCATAAGAACATAAGAACGGCCATGCTGAATCGGACCAAGGCCCATCACGTCCAGCAGTAAGAACATAAGAAAGGCCATGCTGGATCAGACCAAGGCCCATCAAGTCCAGCAATCTGTTCACACCGTGGCCAACCTGGTGCCTCTAGGAGGCCCACAAACAAGACGACTGCAGCAGCACCATCTTGCCTGTGTTCCACAGCACCTAAGGTAACAGGCTCCTGGGAGAAAGCCCTGTTGCATAGACGTGATGGCTCTCTAAGTTGACCATTCTTCTTCCTATCGCCATTCTCAACAACAGGAACACAATGTTGGCAAGAATGAGACTTCCTGTAGAGCGTTTGGTCCGAGCGCCATTGTTTCCTGGGGGCTCCCAGGAAACACCAAGAGTCGTTTAGATTTGGAGTGCAAAAAGCACTCCAACTCGGTCCTAAATAGTGGATCGGGAAGCAGGAAATTCCCCTGCAGCCTTCAAGAGCGGTTTGGACTCCCATATTCTCTGAGAGAGCTTTTTTAAGCCTCCCGTAGAGTTGGAAGTTGTCCCCGCCGGCATAGGGGCTACCATTGCCACGGACGACTCTTTGGATTATAGGCTTTGACCTCCTCTATACATTAACATCAAATAATCTATGAAAAGAACAAGAAGCCTCACCTTTGGAAGTCAGAGTGAGTAAAAAGACACTTTTTGCCTTTATCTTGATTGAGAAGACCTGAATGACGATAAAAACACCTACGAAAACAGGCGACTCCCTGCCCAGCGTAACGAGACTTTTAAAATAAACAAATGCCATTAAATGAACTGACTAAGACCTTATCAACTTGATCAGTGAGTAGACACAATAAAAGGGACTTTTGAATGACTTTACAACTACCAATTAAATGCTTTGAGGGGAGGGAGGGAGACGAAAACCTTCCCCCCCCCACTTCCGGCTTCTTTGATTCAATGTCCAGCCACGTCGCCTCTTAAGACCGGAAGATAACAAGAAGGGCTTTGTTACCATCGAAAAGACAGGGCAGATTGGAAGACTTGAAGTGAATCTCCCCGGTGTAACCATCAAATCGTTCCTACTACTTAACCACCGAGAGGAGACGACGTAGGGTCTATGATACTGCAGTTTCCTGTCTACTTTCTTTTCTTTATCTGTGCTGCTTTGAAGCATAATTGAGGATATCTTGAAAATTACAAAGCCTGCTTCTATATAAGAATACAAGCAGATATGTCAAACAAGAGGATGGAAGAGATGTTACTCAAACAAATGGACATGTTTGCAGTGCAACAAGATTTAGTCTTTGAAAAACAACAAGCGCTCTCACATCAAGCATTTCAACTAGCTGAGGTGATGAATATCCTATTTAAATCAATTAATGGAAAACTGGACACAATTATTGAGGAGATCCACAATATGAAGACCCAAGATTTTAAAGAGGTAGCTGCAAGTGACCAGCAGGCAAGGAGAGAGAGCAACATGAGAGAACTCAATACCTCTACAATTTACTTGTCTGAGTCACTGCTGACAGGAGGAGCATTATTATCCCAAGAAAACACTTCCTGGCAGCCAGCGATGGAGGGAGACATGATGAAGGATTTTACCAAGAAGATGCTGGAAATTTTAACAAGAAGCCAATGGATACAATCACCGGGATCTTCTTTTACATCTTCAGAGGCCAGAATTGCAGCTACTATATTGAAAAACGGGGGGTGGGGATTGGGAAATAAAGAAGGACTGGCAGATCCCCTCCCAAAACAAGATAATGGCTAAAATGATGCTTATTTTTGGGGTGTAAGGGAGCCACGGTGGATTTACTTTGATGAATTTTTAATGGGAAAATTTGTTTATGTATTGATCTAATCCCTTTAATTTAGAATAATAGAATGTTATATAGAGACAATGATGATAATATTATAACTAGGTAGGACTTGAAATTGCTTATAGAAGTAGTATAGATAGCTTAAAGCAAGTCTGTATGAGAGAAAATAAGGATTAGAAATTAACTTGAAATGCAAAAGTGTTAACCAGTAGAATTAGTGACTGAAGAAGATGCGGGGAAGTCACATATAGTAGATAGCATAGAATATTATAGATAACATATTCTCAGTAATAGCAATGAACTTTTTTTGTTACAAGCAGTTACAACTGAATATATTGTTGAGATATGTTTATTTTAGTTGAATTGTAGAAAATAATAAAAATAATTAAAAAAAAAAAAAACCAATGTTGGCAAGAATGAAAGGCAATTTGAGTACTGGCTACCAAAACAAGACAAAAGCTGTTTTCGCCTGCCAGCCAACAAAGAGTACTGAGTCTCAACTCTAACGATGCTAGGCTAATGATGCTTCCTTGGAAGTCCAATTTTGTATCATCAGATGACTAAAGATGGGCTTTCCAAATTGTCACCTGGAGATGACACTGCAACATTATATCCCCCCCATTTTTCCAGCTGTTCTTTTGTCTGCCTACTCATCCCTTGGCTAGCAGGATGCCCAGGCAGAGGAACAGTGGAAGACAAAACAATGGGGAATACAAGGGGAAGTCACACCCAATGAATATTCCAGAGGTAGAATATCTCTGGCAATCCTAGTGACAGCTAAAATTATTTGGGTGAGAGGAGGAAATCTCTAGCTTATTTCATTTTTACTTCAATATGCATTGAAGAGTTCAGATGTATTATCCATTCATACTCTTAGCATTTTCAATTTTGGGCACTATTAGATCTAGGAAAATTCCTCTTCTCCTAAATATCCATTCAACAATTCACTCCTCAGTGTGTTTTGTAGTTCTAGAAATCCATTTAAAGTCTGCTGGTCTTGAGGATTTGTGTCCTGGTCACTTGACCAAGGTGCCAGGAAACTCTGGGCATTGGTAACACGGGAGCCACCATATTGATCCAAAACACGACTGGTCAAATGACACCACAGATTAGCTCACTGTGTGTCTGTAGATAAGCTCTCTCAACACCCCATCTGCAAAATGGGGAATAATAATACTGACCGAAGTCGTCGGAGGGGTGACGGCGGAGGGGTGACAGCGTGTGAAACAGCCATGCATAAAAGACCTTTAACTTTCCAGTCTGTGCCTGAGTCTGATTCAACAGACGGCAGTTTTCTAAGTTCATCATCATGCACTGCATTCTGTTTGCTTCTTCCTCCCTCCCCTTTTTTTGCAGGCAACAAAGGTAGGGTGTTTTTTGTTTTTTGTTTTTGTCGAGCTACCATACGTAACCAATGGGCTTTGTTAGCGCTTCACAAGTTGTGCAGGTCTGATTTATGCCATGCTTGTTTCCTGTTCTTCCCCTAAATCTTCTGCATTTAGCAAACAAGCATTCCTCTTAAGGGCAGGCGTCGTTTTTTATTTTACATTTAATACAGAATTATCATTGCAAATATTTCTCTCTGCACAGACTCTGGATGCTATATATAAAGCAACAGTAATCGGTACTAAACTTTTATAGCTCTTCCTAATAAAGTATTTGAAAAAGCTACACACCTGATATACTGAGCATGGTGGCAGCCTCCTGCGGAGCTGCTAGGCATGCAGAATCTTTTATCTTGCACAGCATCCTGGCAAGAATACAGCCGGTGCAATCTGAAGAGAGCTCGGTGCAGTGAAGGGCCATTCAGTTCAATGGCATTTCTGCTCCCTTGTGAAGCTAAATGAGACAATTTAATTGTGAAGGGTGTGGAATGCATGTAACTTTATCTGGATTGTACTTCTGAGAATTCTAGTTTCTCTTTTTTTAGGCAACGGTTGTAGACTTCCTTGTTTTAGAAGTTGAATAGCTCACCACACAGGTTCATGGCTACTAGTAAAAAATGCTCCTAGTCACAATGCATACCTATTCTCTCCAGGATCAGAGGAACACACCTATTATATTAGGTGCTGTGGAACACAGGCAGGAGAATGCTGCAGTCGTCTTGCTTGTGGGCTTCCTAGAGGCACCTTGTTGGCCACTGTATGAACAGACAGCTGGACTTAGAATCATAGAATCATAGAGTTGGAAGGGACTACCAGGGTCATCAAGTCCAACCCCCTGTACAATGCAGGAAATTCACAACTACCTGTTCCACTGAGGAACCGCTCTGTTAGAAATTTTTTCCTAATGTCTAGAAGGAAACTCTTTTGATTTAATTTCAACCCATTGGTTCTGGTCCGACCTTCTGGGGCAACAGAAAACAACTCGGCACCATCCTTAATATGACAGCCCCTCAAGTACTTGAACATGGTTATCATATCCCCTCACAGTCTTCTCCTCTTCAGGCTAAACATACCCAGCTCCTTCAACCTTTCCTCATAGGACTTGATCTCCAAACCCCTCACCATCTTTGTTGCCCTCCTCTGGACATGTTCCAGCTTGTATACATCTTTTTTAAATTGTGGTGCCCAAAACTGAACACAGTACTCTAGCTGAGGTCTCACCAAGCAGAGTAAAGTGATACCATCACTTCGCGTGATCTGGACACTATACTTCTGTTGATGCAGTCCAAGACTGCATTTGCCTTTTTAGCTACCGCATCACACTGCTGACTCATGTTCAGTGTTTGGTCTACTAAGACCCCAAGATCCGTTTCACACACACTACTGCTCAAACAAGTCTCCCCCATCCTATAATTATGCATTTGATTTTTCCTACCTAAATGCATAACTTTACATTTGTCTTTGTTGAAGTGCATTTTCTTAGTTCTAGCCCACTTCTCCAGCCTGTCAAGATCATCCTGCATCTTGGCTCTGTCTTCTATCGTATTTGTTACCCCTCCCAATTTAGTATAATCTGCAAATTTAATAAGCATTCCCTCTATTCCTTCATCCAAATCATTTATAAAGATGTTGAACAACACAGGGCCCAGCACAGATCCCTGAGGAACTCCACTAGCCACTTCTCTCCAAGTGGATGAGGAACCATTAACTAGCACTCTTTGGGTACGAT
This sequence comes from Euleptes europaea, assembly GCF_029931775.1. Taxonomy (NCBI): domain Eukaryota; kingdom Metazoa; phylum Chordata; class Lepidosauria; order Squamata; family Sphaerodactylidae; genus Euleptes; species Euleptes europaea. Next base: position 17,948,181 of record NC_079316.1, read on the forward strand.
CTGTCAACCAGTTGCAGATCCACCTAACAATAATAGGATCTAAACCACATTTTCCCAATTTGTCAACTAGAATACTATGTGGAACCTTATCAAAAGCCTTACTGAAATCTAGATAAACTATGTCTACAGCATTACCCTGATCCAGCAAGGTAGTAACTTTCTCAAAAAAGGAGATAAGATTAGCCTGACATGACTTATTCTTGAGAAACCCATGCTGGCTCTTAGTGATCAGACTTGATGGGCCTTTGTCTGATCCAGCATGGCCTTTCTTATGTTCTTATGTTTCGCATGCAAGAACGGGTTGTTTAATTCAACTCGGAGAGACCATTGCAAAAGAGCTAGATTCAATTCCAGTAGCACCTTAAAGACCAACATGATTTCCAGGGAATAGGTTTGTGACAGTCAAAGATCTTTCAGGTGCTACTGGACCTGAATCTAGCCCCCACTTTTTGCCATCAAGTCAAAGCTGACTTACGGTGACCCTGTGGAGGCTAGAAACATTCAGAGGTGGCTTGCCATTACCTGCCTCCACGTCATGACCCTGGTATTCCTTGGTGGTCTCCTTTCCAAATACTGACCAAGACCAACCCTGCTTAGCTTCCTAGAGCTGACGAGATTGGGCTGGCCTGGGCTACTGTAGAGCAACATGGCTACCTACTTGAAATTATCTGTTGCAAGTTTTTGTTCACCATTACACCCGTACGCTCAGTTGTATTGTTCTGTTCGGTGGTGAGTTTTAAGTGAAAGAAAGTCTGATTTAAATTAGGGATGCCTGAGAACTGTCAGTACCATCCTAAGCAGAGGCAGCCTTCCAAGCTGGTGGGCACTGCTTTGCTTTCCTCCATCTCATTGCAGCCTTCAGATGAAGGTAACAATGGGGAGCGTGTGGAGGTCTTCCTAGCAGCATGCAGATGGATTCTCCATCCAGCCGCATGGCTCCCTTCCTTCCAACAAAAGCAGAGACACATGGGAACCATGCAAGTTATTTCAACAGATAAATTAGGGCTTTTGGCCAATGAACGAATGTAACTGATTGCCTATTTGACTGTGGCCCTGTTCACAAGTTACAGTGAACGCATGTCTAATCTACGTACATCATATTCTTGATTTTTTTTATACATTCATTGAGGAGTTCTCATGTTACATTCAAGGCATATGCAGCTGAACATGTGATTGAAACTGCATATTTATCCAGGTACTGGTCCCGGTTCCCTTTGCAAAGTAAACACATATTGGCTCTTTCTTACAAACAGATGTATGTACACATGTTTTTTACTAAAATGTCTTATATATTAGACCTATGTGAAGAAGTGAGCTGTGAATCATGAAAAGCTCACACCCTGGCAGAAATTTTGTTAATCTTTAAGGTGCTACTAGAGTCTTGCCCTTTTCTGCTGTTACAGACAAACATGTAGGGTTGCCAGCTCCCTCTTTGCCACTGGTGGAAGGTTTTTTGGGCAGAGCCTGGGGAGGGCGGGGTTTGGGGAGGGGAGGGACTTCGATGCCATAGAGTCCAATGGTCAAAGTGGCCATTTTCTCCCAGTGAACTTGACTGGAGATCAGTTGTAATAGCAGGAGATCTCCAGCTAGTATCTGGAGTTTGGCAACCCACCCATCATGATCTGTCTTATACCTTGTAATCCATGTTTTTATACTGTTTATAGTGTACCTTTTCACATTTGAAGTCCCTCCCCAAACCAAGGATCCCTAGTCCAACCATCTATCCACCGTGTCACAACTGCTCTTGCCTTAGGTAATTTGCAGCACAACCCTATGCAGAGTTACTCCAGTCTAAGCCCATTGAAATGAATGGGCTTAGACTGGAGTAACTCCTTAGGATTGCACTGTTGGTCTTCACACTGTTCTCTAATTCTGTAAATCCTAGTCCTATTGCATTGTGCATTAGTGGTCTTATTGCTGGCTAATTAACTGTTTCATATTCAGTAATCCACCTTGAGTCTTAGCGAGAGAGGCAGTCTAAAAGTAAAGTAAATGTAGGGTGTGCATGCATTTGCTTTAACAGGTGAACAAGCTGCAAATCGAGCATTTACATTTGGCCAGGGGATGAGCAAACATTACACAATTCATTTATTTTTTCTTTCTGCAGCTAATTTTGTACTAAGACATATAATGCACATATGTTGCTGCTGTACAAATGTAACTGAACACATTCACACATTTTACGGGAGAATTCAGTGTGAATAAACTGCAAATGAAGAAGAAATACAAAATCACGAATTCAGTTCACAAAAGGGAGAAATCAAAATGGGGCATTTGGATCAAAACAGCAGGGATAATAATAATAAGAGTTGCCTTTTATACTCTGCTTTTCTCTGACTTTAAGGAGTCTCAAAGCGGTTTACAATCACCTTCCCTTCCCCTTCCCACAACAGACACCTTGTGAGGTAGGTGGGGCTGAGAGAGTTTGGAGAGAACTGTGAATGTCCCAAGGTCACCCAGCAGGCTTTATGTGGAGGAATGGGGAAACAAACCCATTTCCCCAGATTAGAGTCTGCTGCTCATGTGGAGGAGTGGGGAATCAAACCCGGTTCTCCAGATTAGAGTCCACTGCGCTTAACCACTACACCACGCTGGCAAAGAAATTCAAAAGCCTCCCCTCCTCAGTTTTTAATGAGCAGAGCTATGTGTTGCAAATATTGGATTTGCAATAAAGCATGGTAATTGAACATACTTATGGCAAATAAACTCACACCAATTTAACATTTCTATTCCAAGCATAGAATTGATATTTCCTTCCCACCCATATGTTATGAGAAGGGCAACCACAATCACTGAACTCTCGCATAGAAGAAAGAAGGTCAAAACTCATTGGACAGGACTTGGCGGGGGGGATACAATTAAGAGACCAAAGTCCTCCGAAATTATTTTTGTAAAAAGTATCATTAATTTTGCTCCAAGGCAGCCCTATTAATAAAGACTAGGAAAACTGTCAGGTCTTGATGCTCGTTTTTACATAATTTATGGTAGGTGGAGGAGCACACAGTGTGCTTTTTAATCATAAATTACTATTTAAGATAATTAATCAGACTCTTTACATTCTAAGAGAGAAAGTGACTCATTGATGAGAAATTGGGGCAACAGTATAAAAAGGGGGAGGAGCCAGACATGCTAATCACCAGGGGAAGCTTAAATCATGCCAGCAGAATACAGCAGATGAACAATTAAAAAAGAAGACGATGACAAAACCACCGCCCTTTGGTACAGGAGTTCCCGATCTCCTTTTCGAGCAAGTTTAATGGCTCTCTGGCAGGGCATTTTCTCCCTTGGAGTCTCCCATTAAAAGCATCTCAGACAGAAAGTGAGAGAAGGACATTCACTGCCAATCAACCTTGGGCCAGACAAATCAAGGCAGCCTCAAACATTAAGAATTTTTAGTTAGCTAAAAGGTGGGGTGATTGGCTGATTATGTATGATCATGAAATATGAGGGCTGGTGATCATAGGATTAGGATCTGGGACGACGGTTCGAATCCATTGCTCATCTGTGACCTTGGGCCAATCACAATCTCAGCCGCTCCTACCCTCACAACCAGGGGAACTGATCCCTGTGATCTGGAGATCAGTTGTAATTCCAGGCCCCATCTGGAGGCTGGCAATCCCAGAATCTACACACGCACAAACCCCTGCCTCCATCAGCATACTAGTCTTAAAGTCAAGAAAATAAAATGTCCACATTTTAAATGCAACCTCTACAATCCTGTGTCTGTATGACGTTAAGTGAGCTCATGGAATAGCACTTTTTCAGTGGGTCTCTCCCACTCAGCAAGTGCTAGGGTTGCCATCCTCCAGGTACTAGCTAGAGATCTGCTATTACAACTGATCTCCAGCCGATAGAGATCAGTTCCCCTGGAGAAAATGGCCGCTTTGGCAATTGGACTCTATGGCATTGAAGTCCCTCTCCTCCCCAAACCCCGTCCTGCTCAGGCTCCACCCCAAAAACCTCCTGCCAGTGGCGAAGAGAGACTTGGCAACCCTAGATAGTGCCCCTTCTCTTTGGGCCTTCTGGAGACTAGTAATGACCTGACATTTTCAGAGGGCCTTTGACGGCAGCTGAACCCAACTTTCCCTTCTTGATCTCTTCACTGCTGACTGATGTTTTTTATCATTGATTTGATTCTACAATTTTGATGCGCTGAATGGGCCTGTGCAAATTAGATGGGATTCTAATTACCACTTTACTCTTAATCCTGCTTTATCATTGCTTAGGGTTCTTATAGTGATGGTTATTAGTTTAGCAGGCTTTAAAAGGAGATTAAACAAGTTTGTAGAGGACAGGTCTGTCAGTGGATAATTGCCATGACAACAAAATGGAACCCCCATCTTCAGAAACACTTAACCTCCTGAATGCCAGTGCTAGGGAGCAACAAGAAGGATAAGAGGAACCATGGGGCAGCCTTTATTCTCCGTGCTTAGTAGCGTACACCATCCAGCACTCCCTTTGGGAAGGTGGCTCCTACGTAGGGTTAGGAAATATCTGGAGATTTTGGAGGCGGAGCCTGAGGAGGGTGGGGTTTGGTGAAGGGAAGGACATCAATAGGGTATAATGTCATAGAATCCACCTTCCAAAGCGGCCATTTTCTCCAGGTGAACTGATCTCTGTTGCCAGGAGATCCGTCGCAATCCCAGGGCATCTCCAGCCGCCACCTGGAGGTTGGCAACCCTAGTCATACAGGCACTTCTACAACAAACAAATAATAAATGAAATGCAAACAGCCCAGAGGATGACAAGCCTTGCATTCAATTACGGTATGATAGAGAAGGAGGATCTGCTACTATCATGGAAACCTGAAGCCCAAACTACACGTGACACACAATGTGTATAACAGTACTCATACTTCCCGTTAAGAACAGCGAAAGGACAAAATATTGTCGAAGGCTTTCACGGTCAGAGTTCATTGGTTCTCGTAGGTTATCCGGGCTGTGTAACCGCGGTCTTGGTATTTTCTTTCCTGACGTTTCGCCAGCAGCTGTGGCCGGCATCTTCAGAGGAGTAACACTGAAGGACAGTGTCTCTCAGTGTCAAGTGTGTAGGAAGAGTAATATATAGTCAGAAAGGGGTTGGGTTTGAGCTGAATCAAAGGGGTTGGGTTTGAGCGAAAGGACACTTTTTCCAGGGGGAAGGTCTTGGGGTGGGGGGAAACAGGGGAGGGGAAACCTTTTCCTTGCCTGCTTTCCCTCACTCAGAAGTTGTAAGATACAATCAAAGCTCTGTAAAAGGAAAACTGGAGGGAGGGAGGGAGGAGGGTAGGGTTGCCAGGTCCCTTTTCACCACTGGCAGGAGATTTTTGGGGCAGAGCCTGATGAGATCGGGGTTTGGGGAGGGGAGGGACTTCAATGCCATAGAGTCCAATGGTCAAAGCGGCCATTTTCTCCAGGTGAACTGATCACTATCGGCTGGAGATCAGTTGTAATAGCAGGAGATCTCCAGTTAGTACCTGGAGGTTGGCAACCCTAGAGTAGGGGGATATCTGGAGTGACAAATTAGTAGGCAGGGCAAATGTTAAGAGCCTCTCCTACACGCATATGCACACATGCTGCTTTGCCACCCATGATTGGCCCCATCTGAATGGGTCACCAGTCTTATTATTACACATATATGTGTGTAATGTGTAGTTTGGGCCTGAGAGCCATAAACTGAATGAACGTTGGGCAAATGATGGAAAACTTCCAGGAGCAGGCAGACTGACACAAGATGTCTCTGTACTACAAGGTCCCTTCTGGGAAACCCTGCCTGGCCAAGAGTTCATTTATCAGGTGGATAATGATCCCAAACCTTCTTGACAGCGCTGAGAATAAGTTTAGCCCAAAAAAAAGCAACCAAAAAAAAAAAAAAACATAAGAGGAGCCTGGGGAACTAATTAGGATGAAATAGCTCATCCCAATATGTCCAGAGTAGAATCCAACTGAACTGACAATGTGCATAAGATGTGAACCCACTGTAATCTGCACCAGGGAAGGTCTTTTACGTGGCATGAGTTGTGAGAAAATATGACATGGGGAGGAAGAAATATGGAAATATTTGTGTCTCATCTGATTTGCTTGTGTTTGCAAGCCTGGCGTTCATACCTTTGACAACTACATCTCTGAGAGAAATTCTACAGTCAAGGTTCACAGTCCTCCCCTCACAATTCTACAGAGTTTCAGGACAACGGTGACAACTATTCAGGGGCTAAGAGCACTGGAGCATCCTTCAGACCAGGACTTAGAGATGAACACAAGAGAGATATTCCTATGTGAACATGAGAACTTAAGAAAAGCCATGCTGGATCAGACCCAAGGCCCATCAAGTCCAGCAGTCTGTTCACATGGTGGCCAAACAGGTGCTTCTAGGAAGCCCACAAACAAGGTGACTGCAGCAGCACCATCCTGCCTGTGTTCCACTGCACCTAATAGAATAGGCATGCTTCTCTGATCCTGAGGAGAATAGGTATGCATCATGACCAGTATCCATTTTTACTAGTAGCCATGAATACCCCTCTCCTCCAGGAACATGTCCGCTCCCCTCTTAAATCCTTCTAAGCTGGCAGCCATCACCACATCCTGGAGAAGGGAGTTCCATAATTTAACTATGTGTTGTGTGAAGAAATACTTTTGTATCAGTTTTGAATCTCTCACCCTCCAGCTTCAGCAGATGACCCCACGTTCTAGTATTGTGAGAGAGGGAGGAAAGCTTCTCCCTGTCCACTCTCTCCATACCATGCATAATTTTATAGTGGTGTCGTAAGAAAATACCACATACTCATTCTACGGTAAGATCCACACATCACTGGATATTATCATTCCTCTGTGGGCAGGAAATAGGAGAAGAGAGATTACCCATTCATGAGTAGACCCCTTCCATGTCTCTAGAATACTGATTAAATGCTTTACTCAGGTCACTGTTTGAAATGAAGAGGCAGTGTTAGCCTTGACAGGACTCTCTGAATGTTCAGATCCAAAAACGTTGCGAGATGGTGTGGAAACACTGCAACAGCGTGAGCTATGAGTTTATGCATACAGTTATTGAAAAACAGGCTGAGAAGAACAAATCTGCTAGGATGCACCAGGATGTGCAGATGGGCAGCCCATTCCTGAGGGGGGGTGTGGATATGCGGTGGCCGGGAGCAGCACAGCCACGCCACCTCCTCGGAGGCTCCCCAGCTGCAAAATAAATAACTTTAAAAAGCCAAATAGAAAATCTGCGAAATCCCCCATAGTGGTTAGAGGGGCTACACCAGAAAAATAGCTGGCATAGCAAAGCTGCAGCATGAAGGGGCATTCCCAGGGCAAAAGGGGTCTGGAAGCTAACATCAGCTCTGCCCCTGGGAATGCCCCGGGAACATCCCACACACATACCGGCATGGGCTTTCCTTTCTAGGACTTCCCTGCTGGCATGGCAGTAGCAGCAGCGGAGGCCGGCGCAGCTCCATGGCTCCCTGGAGCTGGCGTGTTTGCCCCCGCACCAGTGTCCACGCCACTTTGTGCCATGGTAAAGTGCCATGCATTGCTGAAGGCGGGAGCAAAGCTTGATAGGAGCTAGCATGGGGACATACTAGCTCCTATCAAGCTTTGCTCCCGCCTTCAGGAATGCATGGTTTGAAAATGTTCTGCCTTGACTTGGGACTAGCACCTCCTCTGATGGCTGATACGCCTACTGTTTGAAGAATATGTATAGGTTGCTAGCGCATATAGGACCGGATTCCACAGTAAATTTCTGAGTACAAAGGATACTACTGTAACTCACTCTACGTAGGGCTGCCCTTGAGACTGACCCGGTGGCTCCAGCTGGTACAGAATGCTGCAGCAAGACTCCTTACGGGGGTCTCGCCGCAAGAGCATATAAAGCCAGTGCTCCGCCAGCTGCATTGGCTTCAGCTGGAGTATCCGATCAGGTTCAAGGTGCTGGTTTTGACCTTTAAAGCCTTACATGGTCTGTGACCTTCATATCTTCGGGACCGTCTCTCCTGGTACACTCCCCAAAGATCATTGCGATCATCTGAGAATAATTTACTGGTGGTCCCCGGCCCTAAGACTATTCGGCTGTCCTCAACAAGTGGAATGTCCTCCAGCCTGGTGGAATGCTCTGACTGGTGACATCAGGGCCCTGGCGGGACCTTAAAGACACAGCTTTTCTGCCAGGCCTTTAGTTGAGGACAGCCGCAGGTATTATATCTTCTGGCCTCCCTATCCCTTCCCCCCACTTCTTATATGTATGTTAGTTCGATCTAAAGGGGTAGCCTGTGCATTTGTCTTGGTCAATTAGATTTAAATTTGGCCATCATCCTGGGATTTTGTTGGTTTTAATTGAGATTTTATTGTTTTGTATTGGTTTGATGAATGTACGGTTCTTAGTACTATTGATGTATATTTTAATTGATGTTATCTGCCCTGAGCCTGGTTCTGGCCAGGGATAGCGGGCTACAAATTGAATAAATGAACAAATAAATAAATAAGTCAAGTGGCTACCATGGTCTTTTTGTCACATTTCTGCTTGTGCAAGAGCTCTAGTGCAAATTTCGCACTGGATCCAAGCTAGTGGAAATTTCGCACTGGATCCAACCTAACGTCATTGTTGATATAAGTTAATCCATCATTTAACCACCACTAAGCCCAGTGGATGGAAAATTCATACTCCGGAAGGGAGTGGATGATCTTGCAACCTGATCACGATTTCTTCTCCATGGTTAAACAACTAGCATTGTTACATTTGCAACAACCATAGTGATTAGGGAACAAAACCGTAGTGATAAAAATGCTCGCATTGATAACCCCTAAATATGAAACTGTGCACTCTGCATTGTAGGGAAATGTAAATTTAGAGGAGGTTAATATTTCAAAAGTTCCTCAAGCATGTTGCCATATTCTATAGAAGCTCATTTGTCTGCTGATTCTCAGACGGCGCATCCCTTGTTCGCTTAACATAAAACCAAGGTGCTTATTTTCCTCTGTCAAAAATGGAAGGATTAATGGGTTGGATCCTGTGGATCCGTTCTGTTAGTATCCATACTTCTGAGGGCTACTCCAAAAGGCAAAATGGTTTTTTTGTTGGCCTCTTAATTTTTCTTTTTACACGTGATTGTCATCTCTCCCCACCCCCACAAAAGGTTTGCTTTTTCAAATGCATGTGGTAAAAGTGTGCAAAGGGGGTTGCTGAAACCTTTAAAGATGCTTCCTTGGCCCAAAGTCTGTTTAGAATTGGTTTTTATCTCCCCCCCCCCCAAAAAAAGGTTTGCTTTTTCAAAGGCATGTGGTAAAAGTGTGCAAAGGGGTTTGCTGAAACCTTTAAAGATGCTTTCTAGGCCCAAAGTCTGTTTAGTATTGGTTTTTATCTCCTCCCCCACACAAAAGGTTTGCTTTTTCAAATGCATGTGGTATGAGTGTGCAAAGGAGTTTCCTGAGACATTAGAGGGAAATACTGTAAGAGTACTATTGTTGTAAGCTTGTTTGTATTTTAAGTTTTAAAAAGTATGTTTAAATCTGAGTTTGCCTGTATCTTGTATAAAGTCTGTATCTCGGGTACCTGGCATTACATTTTATGGCATTTATTTATTTGATTGATTGATTGGGTATAGCCCCGCCAAGTGACATTTCTGTCATATCAGGCCCTCGTGATGAATGAGTTCGACACCCCTGCTCTATGGGGTCGCCATAAGTCAGCCCTACTTGATGGCAAAAAACAAAAAAGCACAACCCCATCCTGGGGAGCAATATATTCTGAGGATGCTGTCGATGTTCCTCATCAGTTACAATTAGAAGAAGATTTGGTTTTTATATGCCGACTTTTTCTACCTTTTGAATCAAACTAGCTTACAATCTCCTTCCCTTCCTCTCCCCACAACAGACACCTTGTGAGGTAGGTGGGGATGAGAGAGTTCAGAGAAAACTGTGACTAGCCCAAGGTCACCCAGCTGGCTTCATGTGGAGGAGTGGGGAAACAAACCCAATTTTCTAGATTAGAGTCTGCAGCTCCTGACCACTACACCACGCTGGCTCACAGTGAACACATCATCTGCTTTTTTTAATTATACCTTTGCTGCCACTGCAGCTTTATCAGACCTGTGCCATGGCCCGCACAGTTCACTTTTTATTGTTCTTACTGAATTATTTTAGGTTTATTTTGTACTAGGAAAAGGCCCGGAATATTTTAAGGGCTGAAGACGGAGCACAAATGCCCTCGCTCATCCTTTTATTCCCTTTTCACTCCAGCTGCTCTTCCACCACCCAAGGACACTGCTGTGACACACACACACACCCCACACACACACAATATTCTACTGAGTCTACGTCCCCTGGCAGCATTTACCATTGAGCTGCTTTCAGAGAACTGGAGTTCTTCAAAGGGAGGGGGAATCACATATATGTCCTCATCAGCAATATTCAGAAGGTATAAGCACCAAAGGCAGAAAGTAATTTAGCATATTACTTAAAAGAACAGGCAAAATAAATAACCCAACAGAAAATTTTGGCTGATTATGAGCAAAGCCTTCCTATAATGAAATCTGTTATTCAGCATAATAATGTCCCGAGGGGATGGTGGAAGCCTATTTCTCCAGACATTTACAAAGAGAATTAAAAAAAAAACACCAGGGAATACAGCACCAGAAAGAATGTGGGCAAAGAAAAGACCAGTGATCAGATTCAGGTCTCTCTGGGCATGATTCCTCCCCATCGAGAGTGGAAGCCCATAGCCAGGGTCTCCCACCCACCCCACTCCGTTTGGATTGGACTATGAAAAGACACTGCCCTGTGTCCGAAGAGATGCAAACTGAATAGTGATGGTCCAAGTTCCCAGTCGTAATCCAGAATCACACAACTTTTTCATTAGAAGCAAACTTACAGCCCATTCCTGAGAGCTGCCGCAGCTGGGGACAATGTGGCCGCAGCGGCACCGCAACGCCTCCAATGAGGTTTTGTGGCTGCTCCAGGAGGAAAAAAGGGCTATTTTTAAAAAAAATAATACAGAAAATGTGGGGGGGGGATGCCCCATAGAGAACAGCGATGCTGCTCCACCTTTTAGGCACCGCCATAGCTTTAGGGGGTGTTCCTGTACTGAAAGGGGTTAGGAAGCTGCCTCATGGCAGCTTAGCCCCCCACCCCAGAACACCCTGGAAATACCCCCTGGGATTCTGCGTGAGGACTTGCACTGGGAGGACACCGGCAGGAGGCAAAGCCGGCATCCAAGGACCGCACTGCCGCCGCAGTCCAGGGGGGCGGCCTAAGTACCCCTACGCTAGGGATGCCAGGTCCCTCTTCGCCACCGGCGGGAGGTTTTGGGGGCAGAGCTTGAGGAGAAAGCTCAAGCTTTGGAGAAAGAGCAAAGTTTTTTAAAAAATACAATAAATTAAGGAGAGAATCTCACAACCCCTTTTATGTGCGTAATTGTCAGCCTATCTTTCGTTCAACCTGATCGTCCAAAGTGCAAATGAATCCATCAGTTTGTGCAGGAGTTGTTGTTGTTTTTCCCCAGTTCACACTTATTTGTATAGAGGTTATAACAGAAGCGCAGTAGACTTTACTCCCACCAACAGAACTTCATACAAGACAAAATTCTGCTAGTCAAAATCTACAGTGAAAATGAAAATCCAGATTCACATTACTTTGCAAGAATCCCACCTGTCGCTGAGTATCCCATGTACCGTTGCTCTGTGGTTTGTATAAGGATGAATGCCAGTAAACACCTCCAACTGAAGCTGGCAAAAGTTCAATCATCATTCATCAGGCTAGGAATGGAGACTTATATCAGGTCCTTCTGACTAGTGGCAGAAAAGGCCTTCAGAAGATGGTGATTGGCAGTGCAATTTTCAGGCTAAGGAGAGCTTCATATGGTGACCTGATATATCACCTTGGTATATTGCTTATAAGCTCCGCATGGAGCATCAGTCATCACTAATGATCCATCTGAGGCTACCATCTTCCTACAAGCCATTCATCAGAGCCATCTTCTGACATTATTATTGTTCCTTTTTGACCACAGATCCGTTGGCCATCCAAATTCATTATTGTCAAATTTTAACAAGTGCAGTGCTAGTTACCAGAAAGTAAAGGTCTCCTAAAAGCCTGGAGGAAGAATTATGGAGTTGCACCTTTCATTGTAGTAGAAGATCTGAGTAATCACACTCTACTTGCAAAAGACCTTCAGCCAGCCAGGAATAGTTTTTTTTCCTTGTACTGTGCTCGTCGAGTTACAGTATATATCGAGCCATATATCGAGCCAAGTGTATTTGATTTTCACAACCATGGGAACTGCCCCATCAATGCTATAGTCTTCTCATATTTCTAATGCTTTGTATGTCACCATTTTTGAAATGACTTATATTTTCAATAAACAAAGCATACCTGCTATTGAGACTGGTCATTCTGTTCATAGGAACATTTGCCTCCTTTCCTGCAGTATTACACAAGAACACACGGAGCTGCCTTGTACTGAATCAGACCCTTGGTCCATCAAAGTCAGTATTGTCTACTCAGACTGGCAGTGGTTCTCCAGGGTCTCAGGCAGAGGTCTTTCACATCACCTACTTGCCTAGTCCCTTTAACTGGAGATGCCGGGGATTGAACCTGGGACCTTCTGCATATCAAGCAGATGCTCTGCCACTGAGCCACAGCCCCTCCCCTGAGAGTGAATATAGGTAAGACAGCAAACACTGCTTGGCTAACATATAAGTAGTCATGCTGAGAACTTTGTGGCCAGGCCAAAAATTCCTCCATTCCCTACATTCGAGCCGGGACTTGGATCAGTTCATCTCATTCGTACTGTTTTGTCATCGACTCAGATGCCAGTTCAGGTAGTTTTGGTAGGTAAATTTCATTTTGCTGCTTTTGTGCCTGCACACTAGGGAGATCAATCTCTGCCCCAGAGTTAACGTTGAGTCATGTCATTAAATTGCTCAGTTTGTTCCCTCCTTGCGCTCTGCATTGGATTCATTTGCCTGCTATTGGCAGCCACACAGTTGGTGGTGTCTATTGATCACAAGGTTGGTCACCTTTCTTCCACAAATTTTTTCCAAGCAAAGCATCCAATACATGAAGGCAGCCAATCAGTTGCTCTCGATCATGTAAGTTGCATGGAAAGGGCTGGTGCTTCTCCAGAGAACCTTCAGGAGGCAGTACTCAAAGGAAAGTTTATCCCTAATTGGGGCAGTTGGCATGATTTTACTTTAGTTTCTAGAGTGCGCTCTGTGTGCAAAGCATCTATTTATGTTACATTTAAACTGTCAAAGAACCTATTTTTACTGATGCAGAGGAAAGAGGATAAACTACAATTCCCATGATGCTGAGAAACAGCGTGAATGCATGGACAGTTCTGGGAGGAAAAAGCAGGATAAAAATGTGCTGAACAAACAGATAAACATACAGCTTTTAGTTTCCAACAAACAATGGCTGTTACCGCACTAGGTATTCCCAGCGATGTATCAAGAGTTTGGAAATGTTATAAAAAACATTGCTTTAAAAGGGTTTTTGGATGCCATGGCTAAAAAAATGGTTGGAAGACGTCTTCACAGCTAAAGGGGCGAAACAAAGTGCGAACAGTATTTTTTATAACAGTTACAAACTCTTAATACATCGGTGGGAATACATAGAAAGTGCGAACAGTATTTTTTTATAACATTTTCAAACTCTTAATACATCGCTGGGAATACCTAGTGTAGTAACAGCCAATATTTTGCAATTAAATCTGAACTGGCACTCTGTAACTTGCCCTACAAACTAGGATCGCACACCATGGATTTCCTAGGGAAAGCACATATCATAGCTTTTAGGTTCAGAGGTAATGGTAAAATACGATGTGCAAAAACAAAACAAAAGAAACACACACGTACACAAATTAGCTCAGGTCTTATGGGGAAAGGGAAGACAAGCATGAGAGTCCAAGGATACTACAGGCTCAATCAAATTATGGTTTTGTACTACATGTGAACTTCACATCTATCTATGCATGCCACAGAATGAATTAGGAATGAGGTGATAGACAGCTGAAGTAATTATAATGAATGCAGGATGGCAGACACCATTTTTGAATCCTTCCACCAATAAAAACAAAGTACATCAAAGAAAACTATTCTAGTTAGCCCATTTCCTATCATGCTGGTTTGTGACTTGCAGGGGTTTTAAAGGTAAAGGTAGTCCTCTGTGCAAGCACCGGGTCATTACTGACCCATGGAGTGATGTCACATCCCTACAATTACTATGCAGACTATGTTTACGGGGTGGTTTGCCATTGCCTTCCCTAGTCATCTAAACTTTACCCCCAGCAAGCCGGGTACTCATTTTACCGACCTCAGAAGGATGGAAGGCTGAGTCCACCTTGAGCCGGCTACCTGAAACCGATATCCGTCAAGATCGAACTCAGGTCATGAGCAGAGCCTGGACTGCAGTACTGCAGCTTACCGCTCTGGACCACAGTGGATTTTAAGCAATTTTAAATAAGCAAATTAAATGAAAGCACATGAATTCCCCACCCAGCCCAACTCCATTCTGAAGTGCAGCAGTCTGTTCTGACATCTCTGGTTGCATGGCCTGATTTCCAGTTCATTCTGCTGCATGTGGATATCAAGTTTTTTTAAAAAAAAAAACTGAGATGAATGAAGTTCCAACATTTGTGTTATTAACCATTTTCATGCTACAGTTAATTACACACATGTAGAATTACATGCATACTCACACATGCATACTCACACAATGTCTAGAAATATGCCATCCCCACAATAAATAATTTAAGCACTTTCATAGGCTTCTCTACTTGCTATCTGATTACCTATCAACATAATTCATAAGCAGAAGAGGCTACTAGTGGAAGGAAGCCTCATATATTATGATACAAAGCATACTAAAACTGCTGACCAAGTTGGTTGAAATTCTAATTTCCCCTGCTTGCCGAAAACTCTGTTCCCAAGAGGCTAATGTACGCATTTCAGAAATCTAGGCTTGTGTATCAGGAAAGTATCTGGCTTTCCAGTACCTTAGCGTTGATTTTCTTTGCAATGAGAAAGCCTCACTGAAGTTAAAGTGGTTGTTCAGTGCTATCGAATGTTTCATCCCTGCTGTTTCAACTCTCGACCTGAAAATCCCCATTTTGAACTTGCTTCTCTCTTGTGCGAATCAGACCCATGTTTCTTCCACACACACCCCTTTGCTCAAACCAATTTTTCATGTAAAATGTGCTGGCCTGCATGCCTGAAAGAGGCTTCAAGGTAACAGAACATGTAAAATGTGCTCATTTTTCAACTCTGGTTAACTGTTAGTCTGTTGCAGCAAACTAAGCAGAGTCTTGAGAAAGCTCTGTGGCTTAGCGAGTTTTTATTCTAGTATAAACTTCTGTGGGCTACAGCACAATTCCTCAGATACATGCAGATACTTTGGAACCTGTATGTCAACAAATATCTATGAAGCCATGAAACCGACAGCAAGAAGCAAAGAACACTGACAAAAAATAACAAATAGAAGAAGAAAATTAGAAACACTGAAAATTAGAGGAGGGTGCTGAGTTGTTTTCTGTTGCCCCTGAAGGTCGGACCAGAACCAACGGGCTGAAATTAAATCAAAAGAGTTTCCATCTAGACACTAGGAAGAATTTTCTAACCATTAGAGCGGTTCCTCAGTGGAACAGGCTTCCTCAGGAGGTTTTTAAGCAGAGGCTGGATGGCCATCTGTCAGCAATGCTGAATCTATGATCTTAGGCAGATGATGAGAGGGAGGGCATCTTGGCCATCTTCTGGACATGGAGTGGGGGGTCACTGGGGTGTAGGGGGGAGGTGGTTGTGGGTTTCCTGCATTGTGCAGGGGGTTGGACTAGATGACCCTGGTGGTCAACTCTATCATTCTATGATTCCTCCGTACTACTTATCAAGCCATGCAAATGTTCCAGGAAAATATGCCCAGAATGTACTAAAAGTGTACAGATAACGGGTTGTCTCCAGTGCAAAATTTCCACTTGCGCTGGAGCCCTTCTGCAAGCGGAAATGCATAGTAGCCACTTGTGCTAAGTTCAATGTTGTGTATCCCCCCTTGTATTTCCACTTTTGCGAAATCTTGTGCAACCAACTTCTGGGCCCTATAATATATAGAGAGGAAACTGCTGGGTGCTGTACATGATCTCGCACAAGCTGAACTGTGCTAGGTTGCTTTATGTTTCTGTGGGGAAAATGCATTTTTCTTGGGAGGTTTGAACTGAGCAAAACCTTCACTTGGCATTTTAAAAAGTTTTTCTCTCTTGGCTGAGAACAGGCAGGAGGGGGGGAGTCAACTGAATTGCTTTCCAGCCTCACCTTAGCAACCCTTTTAGAAATGCTAATAGGTCTAGCTAGAGACAATGGGGTGGTCCAGCCTTCCCCCTCCCCCAGCTAGACAGGTAATATCTAACAGGGGAGAGAGATTTGGAGGAATTAAGTGCTAGGAAGACTTCAGGAAGAAATTCCTGGAGATTTCAGGAAAAGCTTATTTGACTTGGCCTGACTTGGTCAGTGAGAGGAGAAAGAGAAATGATAAAACTGAAAGGAGCACAGAGATAGGGTTGCCACCAGTGGGAGGTTTTTGGGGCAGAGCCTGAGGAGGGCGGGGTTTGGGGAGGGGACTTCAATGCCATAGAGTCCAATTGCCAAAGCGGCCATTTTCTCCAGGTGAACTGATTTCTGTCAGCTGGAGATCATTTGTAATAGCAGGAGATCTCCAGCTAGTACCTGGAGGTTGGCAACCCTTCACAGAGGATATGTTCTTGTGGTGATGATTCCATTGAGGAAGACAGAACTCTTCTCTGAGGTCTCTGGGAGGCAGCCACTGCCATGTGCAAGCCTGCACACCAGAAAGAGGCTTTTCACGGTAGCAGAGCATCTGTAACTTTCTGTAGAACATCTGTAACTTTCTAAGCCTTATATTCCACATATACTAGGGCATGTATAGAGGGAGAGACAGAGGAACTGCATTTTACCCTTTTCTTTTTAATCCCTTTCTCAATCTTGTGTGTTAATACCTATCTTGGTAAACAATACTGGATTATCTGATCCTGCAAACGTGTCATTTCTCTTGAATAATCGCTCTCCCAACATAATTGAGAAAGTGGCAAAATACTTTCAGAGTGTCATAAAAGTACGACATGACAAAACTCAGGGATGAATATTGTTTATGTTTGTAACATTATTCAAGTCATATGTAATATTTTATTGTATAACCTAAGGTTTTTTTTTTTTATGCCATTAAAGATTTTGGTATTTTGGTATTGAAAATCTTGTGCTGTGCTGACAGTATGCATGTGAACATTTTCCTTTTGTTAAAACTGTATAACCTTTTGATACTGGTAGTGGTTCTCTATACCACATAGACCTCCACCATCTTGGACATGCTAATTTAAAAGGAGCACCAGGAGGAAGGGGAGGGGCAGTCAGCTGGCAAACGGCTACTCCCCCAGTGCAAAAGGCAAGCTGGCACTGTGATAACCAGATGCTAGATAGCAGGAGACACGGAGGCAAGGCCTCAGAACTTGGAAGGGAAGCTGGGAGTCCTGGCCCTCCCAGTGGGTAATTCCTACAAAAGTCAGGTGGTGGCAGCGGTTGAGAGAGAGAAAGGCCCATCTAGATATTGGAAAAACCTTGGAGGGCATGGTGGAATAGGGCCTGCAGGTCAGAGCAGGCCAGTTTTGTAGGGTTACCAACCTCCAGTTGGTGGCTGGGGATCTCCTGCTATTGCAACTGATCTCCAGCCGATAGAGATCAGTGTCCACTAGAATACTGCTGGATCCAAGTCAAGTTGATTTTCAGGAACAAGGAAGTTCAGCTCAGGCCCTGACCTCCTTGTGATGGAATTCTGCCACCACCAAAAGATTTCTTTTCAAAGACCTCCATTTTATCATTACTTGTCATCTCTGCAGGGTCATGATTTCACTGTGCATGCTGGAATATTACAAAATCCATTCTGACTTCAATCCAACTAAATTAAAGGCTGGCCTCTGTGGCATAACCACTGGGCAAAGTATCATGGGATTCAATAAATCACACGGCCCCGTTGAAGGCTAAAAGGGGGGGGGGACACTTCTACACCTCTCTGACAAAGGAGGTAGAATTATGCGACAGGTATAATTAAGTACACATTTTCATTGACATTTGAACAGAGTTATCATTAAATCAGAACCACTTCAACAGGGAATGGGTAGATTGCATGTGTCAGAAAGCCTAACCAATTTTACAGCAGACAATATGTGTGTGTGTGTGTGTAATTGTTTATTCTCTGAATCTAATGTCAGCAAATATCTATACCAAGATTGTGCAAAGGTCAGTGATATCAAGCCACAGGAATGCGAGTCCATTCTTAAAACATCTACTCAGTCTGAAGTCATTTTTTCCTGCTTCTCTTTTTCTGGTTCCTGAGCTAGTTATTATAACTAGGGATGAGCCCAAGTGACTCCCCGTTTTTGGAAATATTCTGGCAACACTGAATGGCTAACATTTTCTTGGTACTCTTTTTGAGAGTATTCATGTGCCATCTGATCCTATGCACATTCATTCAGAAGCAAGTTAAATTGCTCTATCTGCAGCTTTTCTTGTTTTCAAATTGCACTCTGCCAATTGCCTTTAGTCATTCAATGTGATTGGTTATGATTTTTTTTAAAAAAAGTACTGACATTATTAACCAGCCAAATGTTTATAAGTTTATCACTTCACTATACAATTCCTAATTGGGTAGCCTATTCCGGGGGGGGGGGCGTATTTTCGAAGCAGCTAGGAGTGGCACACCCACGCCTCCTCCTCAGAAGCCTCCCGGCCACCTTGGAGGTAAAAAAAAATTTAAAAATTTAAAAAATAGGAAAAAGGAAATTGAGAACAGCGGGGCCACAACACTAAAAAAGCGCCAGCCAGGAACGCTCCCCCACGCCGGCACAAGCGTTCTCTTCCGGGATTTAGTTCCTGGAGTGGCTGTGCTGGCGGGGGAGGCCAGTGCAGCTCTGCAGCGCCCAAGCACCACCATAAATGCCCTCCGTGATGGCATAAGTGCCCGTTATCATGGGATAATTGGGCACTTACATCACGGTGGCTCCTACTGAGCTTGCCCCCACCCCTAAGAAATGCACGGTAATTCAGAAAGAAGGAAGAGCAGCCCAGGGAATAATGTCACTCCACCAGTTTGAAACAATGTAAATATTCACACCATCAAAGTATTTTGTTCATTTAAGAATCGTCTACTCCTGAAATTAACCCCCCAAAATTGAAACTGAAGAATATTGAGTCAGAATCCCTGGTGTTCCAGAACCACTCCCAGGGGTATGGCTAAAAAAATATGATTTATGATATTATCTTGTTGTTCTATCTGAATTGACCAATTCGAGCTCATGTAAAATACTAATTCCACTTATCTAATGTTCTAAACACATAGCCCATCACCTCTGAATAAATGTAAGTGATGCCTATAAGATTATTTAGAAATGGAGCACTATCACGAGGGAGGGAGAGACGCAAGTCCAACTCTAACATTATATTTAGTGGTTGACTGAAGCACAAAATACATGACCCTCTTGTCAATTCTGAAAGACGCACAAGTGTGAAATTCAGCACATGCCCCATTAAAACATTGGGAAGTAAACGACCTAAACCCTTTCCAATTAAATTACCTTGAACCTATCCTTTCTTTTTAGACACTTCCATGTATTTGAATGCATTAAATTGTGCATTCTCTCTCTCGATGTGCTGAAAGACAAGTTTCTTATGTAGTTCAGCATACATATCCTAGCTGAGGAGCCACCCTCAAGGAACACAGGACAAATTCCGAGGACTGTGCTTGACTTAAATAGAATATAAAAGTGCAGATCTAATTATAGCACCTGCTACTAAGGTAACACATCTATGAAGGGAAGCTTTTGTTTACAGGAACATAGTGTTGCGCCTTAAACATGTGCAGCATAACAGACGGTATACTGCAGGGCAAACACAATGTTTTGCAGCAGAAATATTTTCTTTCATGTAAGAGCCATCCAGGTCACATCCTGACCTGGATGGCCCAGGCTAGCCTAATCTCGTCAGGTATCAGAAGCTAAGCAGGTTAATACTTGGTTAGTACTTCGTTAGTACCTGGTTAGTACTTGGATAGGAGACCACCAGGGTTGCTACACAGAGGCAGGCAATGGATAACCAACTTTCTTAGGTCATTTATGCATGGTCGCTGTAACCTCCTTTATTCCCTGTTTCAGCCAGGATCTAACTTTTCAGTATGCACGATATCCCATTCCTTGGTAGCTCGACACTGTTCGAATGCAAAACCAATCTGGGTCCTCCCGTTCCTCTGTTAATCCGACTTTATCCTCTCCCCTGAGCTCAGCCTGGCTCAAATTTCCATGTAGATGGCAAGCAGGGGAAAACCCAGAAGACTGGCTTCTCTCACAGCCAATCACATAGCAGTGTGTAAATAGGCAGGGATTCAAGTGCTTTCTGCTTCCTGCTACCTTGGAACTCTTTCTGAGCAAAAGAAAGGCTTTTTAAAAATGAGGCTTGGATTTTCTCTCCCCCCCCCTTCGTTCAGATTGCTCCATTTTTTGTTTTTTGTTCTTAAAATGCTTTTTTATGCGGCAGTTGGGTTTGCGGGGGGAGGAAAACTTCTCTCACGGTGAGCACTGTGAAGTAAGCCAATTACAGAGCAACATTTAAAGGGGCGGGACTTGATTTGAGCTTGGGAGATGGCCGGTGCATAGATTCCCAACAGGAAATTGTGAGTCCAGCCAGTAACAAACCTGAGGTAAAACTCCCATGCATAAATGACTTTAGTCACCTTAAAAACCCTACAGGTTGTGACCTTAGTCACCCTGAAAACCCTACAAGTTGGCTGTTACTTGACAGCACTTTCCAGCTGGTTTAAGCAGACCTGAAGTCAACTTCAGCTGAAGTCAGTCAAGAGGGGCCAGCAGGCAACCAGATCGGGACAACAGGCCCAGAACATAGATTCCAGAGAATTAAAATCATGTACAGCTTTCTAGGACCATGGACAGCTCCCAAGGATGAAAGAAGCTGGTACAGCACACTCTAATCTGGTGAATCTGGCTGGTTTCCCCACTCCTCCACATGAAGCCAGCTGGGTGGCCTTGGGCTAGAAACAGTTCTCTGAACTCTCTCATCCCCACCTACCTCACAAAGTGTCTGTTGTGGGGAAACTATAGAGATGCACAGAGTAAGAATCTTTTAAATTCTACATTCACTGCATGGAGAACCACCAAAGAGCAGCATCCATGCGGATATTCTATCCCTTAAGCCCATCCTGAGCTTAAACACAGAAATACAAAACACTCCAATCCAGGATGCTACAGTTGTACAACGTTACCAGAGCTAATAGAGTACACATGAAGCTGCCTTATACTGAATCAGACCCTTGGTCCATCAAAGTCAGTATTGCCTACTCAGACCGGCGGCAGCTCTCCAGGGTCTCAGATAGAGGTCTTTCACATCACCTACTTGCTTGGTCCCTTGCATTGGAGATGCTGGGGAT
Organism: Euleptes europaea; assembly: GCF_029931775.1. Taxonomy (NCBI): domain Eukaryota; kingdom Metazoa; phylum Chordata; class Lepidosauria; order Squamata; family Sphaerodactylidae; genus Euleptes; species Euleptes europaea. The sequence goes on from NC_079316.1 coordinate 17,969,636, forward strand.
TGAACCTGGGACCTTCTGCATGCCAAGCAGATGCTCTACCACTGAGCCACAGCCCCTCCCCAATAAAAGCAGGTAGTGGTTGACACCCAGGGCACTGAAGATACAAACTAAGATCTCATTTTAAATCAGAGCTCAGGATTGAAGACAGCCGGACTGTGAAGACAATATGTATTACCTGGAAATACAACAGACTCATATTGCACCATATTTCCCATTCCTTCTCTGATATTCCCTTCCATTTCCATCAGTTGAGATAAATTAAAGAGTAATTTTTTTGGGGGTGCTGCAACCATCTGTGGCAAGGTTGGCTCTGAAGAAGATCAGGGCATGGTCAGTGCCATCCTAAGCAGGTCTGGAGAGCTGCTGCTGGTCTGAGTAGACAATGCTGACTTTGATGAACCAAGGGTCTGATTCAGTATAAGGCAGTTTCATGTGTTCATGTGACCTTCAACCAGGTAATTCAGCTCCGTTAACAAGAATCATGGGTCTCAAGGCCGGTCTTTTGTATACGTCAGGACAGGGAGAAACAAAGCAGGAAACTGCCCCATGTTTAAGTGCTTCCATGGTTTGGGAAAAAGTCATCAGTCCAAGGTCTTGGCTGTCCTTACACAATGGTGAGCACAGTGGTTTTGGGAGCGGGGGGATACAATATGGCCCAAACAGAAATTCTTGGAGTTATTCTCCATCACTGCCTAAAATGAGGAGAAACTGGCACACGGATACAGAAACTGCCCTGAAAATATTGATTCATCTTTTTGATTCAAACAATGGAAAAGTCCAATCAAAATGCCAATTTCAGGTCGAAACAACTGAAAAACATCTCTGTTATACATGCCTGACTTGGCCCTCGGAGGACAAGGTCCCATAAAGATTTTAATTTCCCTGCATTGCTTTTGTTGGAATTCCCTGAACTGCAAGCCTACAACTTTCTTTCTTTCTTTCTTTCTTTTAGAAAAAGATAAAATAAAATAATGCTGTGCTATCCCAGACAATGATCAATACAGAAAAGCCAGTGTAATAAACGGTGTGTCCTGCCCCCAAGCAAAGGTTGCACCATAGTATTTTTGCTTCCTGATGAAAGTCAGAAGCAAAAAGAGAGAGAGAGAGAGAAAGACTGACCCTACTGTTATCCCACACAGTTGGCAATCTAGGAAGCAGTTAATTTCACTTCTAAAAAGATGATAGCCATGACAAGCCTTGCCTTTAGGCCGACTGGCTGCTGTCTCCATTTCTGAAAGGGCCGGTGGCGAAAACTCCACATCTTTTATCACAGCTAGAGAAGAGCGTGGGTGCACCTGCAGTTTACGCTTCCCCCTGCCCTGTTAGCCGAGCAGAATTGCTCGTATTTACTACGTATGACAGCAGTGAACTCCCTAATGATGCAGGTCAGGAAAAGTTCCTGGACCCCAGTGGCTGAAGATAGAGAAAGAGATCGACTTGTGACTGTAGCAGTAGCATGGCTGTATAACTTGTGGCTGAGAAACACTACCTGCAGACCACCAGCTGTGTATGGTGTCCAACCAGGTCCTGGTCAACCCTTTGGACATTGCTGTCCCAGGCAGATCAGAACAGCAATCGACTGAGCCCTCGGTGGGCTGTGTGCAGCTTTTCTTCATTCCATCAAAACGACTGTGGCACCATTTTTTTCCATATATTGGAATGGATCCAGTGCAAGATTTCCGCTTCATTAGAGTTCTTGCGCAACTGGAAACACAAGAACAAAGATCTCAGTAGCCACTTGTATTAAGTCAAACTTATTGTATCTCCATTTGCGTCTCTGCTTACACAAGATCTTGTGCACGCAATTTCTGGGCGCTATAATATAGAGGATAGCATTGGGAGTTGCACAACATCTTGCTCAAGCAGGACTGCACTAAATCTGTTTATGTTTACGGTTGCGCATCACTGAATCCAAGCCACTGTGCGCGCGCTCTCTCTCTCTTTCTCTCTCTCATTCCAAATGTGATCAAAAAAGTGGGAGACCACTGGTATAGGGTTTTATAGGGTGTGTGGCTTGGTGGGCTGAAGCTGCATAGCCTGATTCAAGAAAGGATGACATTCAAGGTTCTGTCCAACTGGTGTTTCAGCTGTGGTTCTAGCATGGCCCACTTTTTCAACCTACTGGCAGAAGGGTGGCTCTGAATCTGCAGAGAGCCTCAAAGAAGCAGCAGATGAAACTCATGACAGGGCTACTGAAAGTAGAAGTTCACAGAGAGAGGATTTCAGAACGTGAGATGAAGTTGTCTTGGAGCCTCTTCTGCCTTTTACATTAGCGTCTGATCATTGTTCAAGTGTAAGAGACTGCAGAAGACAGACATTTGTAATGCTAGTGAGCACTGAAGCTCTTGTCAGCTAGACATCTGCAATTACGAGTCTGACTGAAGTGAAAGCCCAGTTTAAGTCTCGTGTGCGAAAAATGCCCTAAGAAGATGTATTGGGCATCAGCGGAAAGAGGGTATGGATGGGGTGGAGATGTGTCCCAATCCATGGATAATTTCAATTTTCTCATCATTTTTTGTTTTCATTCATTTCCCCCACTTCATCCCCATTTTCATTTCCCCTTTTGTAAATGGAACTTACAAACTTTTGTTCCTTAAACCATTTTTTTTTGCTGTAAGATGTACGCATTTTTAAACCTTATTTTTTGCAGCAGTGTTATGTATTATGTGTATATTATCACATAAATGGCATACTTTGAAGGTGCAACCATAGATAAACTGCATATAAAAACTGCAGTTCATAGGTATCCAACACAAACAAATCTACAAACCTTAACCACAGGCATAACGTCTATAGTGCACGGCATTGCCCTTGCATTACCAAGTTTACAGCATGCACGACCAGCTGGCCCCACCACCATATTGTTCCACGAGAGCGGGGAACGGGGGTGGGGTGGGGACACTGCTGGCAGCAGAGGTGGTCCCATCCAGCATGCAAATCAAGCAAAGATTGATGGATTTCCCAAACCAAACTGCAAACCAAAGGTCATGTCTCACTCTAGTTTTTCCAGCTAGAGTATTGTGTGCAGTTCTGGAGGCCTCACTTCAAAAAATATGTGGACAGAATCGAGTGGGTGCAGAGGAGAGCGATGAGGATGATTAGGGGCCTGGAGATCAAGCCCTATGAGGAAAGAGTTGGGAATGTTTAGTCTGGGGAAGAGGAGGTTGAGGGGGGACATGATGGCTCTCTTTAAGTATTTGAAGGGATATCACTTAGAGGAGGGCAGGGAGCTGTTCATGTTGGCAGCAGAGGATAGGACTCACAATAATGGGTTTAAATTGAGGGCGGAAAGGTACTGGCTAGACATTATGGGGGGAGGAAATTACAGTAAGAGTTGTTGGACAGTGGAATGAGCTACCTAGGGAGGTGGTGAGCTCCCCCTCACTGGCAATCTTTAAGCAGAGGCTGGACAAACACTTGTCAGGGTTGCTCTAGGCTGATCCTGCACCGAGCAGGGGGTTGGACTAGATGGCCTGTATGGCCCCTTCCAACTCTATGATTCTATTATTCTAACTCCAACGTATTCCTACACTCTGTAGCCAAACCTTGCTTCAAATCTCGAAGCTATCTTTCATTAGTGGTAGCCAACTCAGTTGCAATGGCACTGGGGCTGATAAAGCCATCGGTTCCTCTTATTCTCTTTTTTTTCTTTGAAAAGAAATAATTCTTTTTTACTTCTCTTTGTAGAGAAATCAATGCACTTTTTTTTGTAACTTGAGCCCTCTAAGTTATTTTATTTTATACAACACAGGGTCTTACTCTGGCAGGGGGATACAAAGGGTTGGGAAGGTATTGCCTGCCTCTGAGCATCAACAGAGTGAAATTCTGAAATTTTGCAGAAGCACCCTTCCTGCCCCTCCTCTCTTTGAATTTCTCTTTGATCAAAATTGAATTGTTTAGAAACTACCACCAAATTCCTAACAGAGAGGGAAGGAAACAGATGGTTGGATTTCAGGGAGAAACCGGGTAAATAAGAATTGAGAGAATTTCTCTTAACAATGCTATGAGGAACTATATGTTCCATGGGTTTTTTTCTCTCTGCTTATTTTTGAATCACGATGCAGTAGAAAATTTTCTGGTGCACCGCCAATTTAAGCAGCTCCCCATGCCCTTGACCTTCACAGCAGAGAGCAGAGAATCAAAACCACTGACAAGAACATAAATGAATATAAAAAGAAATTTAACAGGGGGCATTTGCTAGCAGAATCTGATCTAGAGATACAAGTTCTATTTGGGATGGAAACACTTCAGAAGTAGATTCAGGGTTCTGGGCATGTTTCAAAAAGAACACGGGAGATCACAGAATCATACAGTTGGAAGGGATATCCAGGGTCATCTAGTCCAACCCTCTGCACGATGCAGGAAATTCACAACTACCTCCCCCATACACACACACCCCAGTGACCCTTTCTCCATGCCCAGAAGATAGCAAAAAACAACAACCCAAACCCCTCCAGGATCCCTGGCCAATCTGGCGTGGAGGAAAATTGTTTCCTGACTCCAAAATAGGCGGTTCCTGCTCGAATCCAGCAACAGGCTTCAAAGTTTTGTTTTACAGTAGAAAAGCCACATTTGCATCCTTACACGTGTGAGAAAAGCGGAGCAATTTCCCCCCCCCCCGAATAAATAAAATAACAGCTGTCCAATGAAAGTCAGAGTAGTTGTATCAGACAGTCCTGTTATCTTTTTTATTTCATTAAAAAACTCCTGCAATACCACAGGCAAGATGGTGGCATCTGTAGCCCCAACTGGATAACTAGCTCTGGTGCTAAAGAGCAAGTGGTAATTGCTACTTCATCTCCATTTCAGTGATGCATTAGGAGAGAGGGAATATCACAGTGCTAAGCTCAGGCAGCAGAAAGAGGATGTTACCAACTCCTTGAGATGCTCCCTGCAACCCTCCCTTTAGAGATTCCAGAGTATGCTGCCCTCGGTCCAAGGCTCTCAAACGTAGCAGAACTCCCAAAGGGTCCCTTCCTGACATCGCATTTAGTGGTCTGGGTGTCTACACAGCATAGTTCCTTCCAGCGTGGTGTGATGGTGCGAGGGCTGGATTAAAAACCCCACTTGCCATAGGATTCACTGGATGACTTTAGGCCAGCCCTTCTCCAGCCTAACCTACCTCTTCAGCTTACTACAGTTTGTGCCAAGGGCCTGTATCGAATCCTCTCCACTCTAAAAAGTCTGAAGCCTTTCTCTTGCCTAAAAAAAAGAAAAGAAGAAGCCTTCCTGTAACTTAAGTAGAATTTCAGCTGGAAGAAGAGCCACTTAGACTGGAAGAAAGCTCCTTAGGCTAGAGGAAGGGTTCAAGCTTCCTTGAGAAGAGCGTTTGGATAGAGACCAGCATAGGGGAACTCGTATAATTCTCTACCATCACAATGTCTCCACTGAGCTTGGTCTGCCCACTCACCAGCATGACGTATCAGAATGGTCCCAACTGTGGAGCTTTTTGCTCCCCCAATGTTGATGCTTGAAAACCATTCTTTAATATGCAACTTTCTATATTTACTAATGAATCTCCTGTTGTGTTGCCAGAGCACACGGAGGCCTTCCGTTTGTGCAGCCTGGAGAGCAACAGCGGATCCTGTAGAGCAGTGTTTTGTAGCTGCCCATCCCATCCCCAAACACACACACACAGCTTAATTTGGGGAACAATGAGAGCAATCCACAGCAGGTCCAATTGCCAAAGCAGCCATTTTCTCCAGGGGAACTGATCTCTATCGGCTGGAGATCAGTTGTAATAGCAGGAGATCTCCAGATAGTACCTGGAGGTTGGCAGCCCTAACTTGGCCAGGGGTGAGCATGGCGTTCCCACCTTTAAATAGAATGTGGGGGGAGAGGAAGGAACCTAGCTACTCTCTATAGCAGTGGTTCCCAACCTTTTTTTGACCAGGGACCACTAGGACTTTTTTGTTCGGTGCAGGGACCCCAAGGTTCAAAATAAAAATTCTGAGAATTTGAAAATAAACTTTAATCATAACTGTTAGTTAAACATTAAACTTAGAATAATATTTGAATATATATTTTTATAATAGAGAACTTTTAATTGAAAATATTAATTTATTATGGGTTTATAACTTTGTTTCGCGGACCTTAATTTAGTTCTCACGGACCCCTGGGGGTCCACGGACCCCTGGTTGGGAACCAGTGCTCTATAGGCTGTGAGTTTGGGAGCTGGAAGGAGGAGGGGAAAACACCCACAAGCCCCACCCTCCTAATTCTGAGGCCACCAAGGGCAGGAACAGGAAGTGTTGGGAGGCGAGCCCTAGACCCCCTCACACTTACTACTCCTACTTTTCTCTCTCCTCACATTCCCTTAGACCTTCCCATTTCCTGCTTTCCCTCTATTCTACCTTTTTATGTGGCCCCATAAGAAATGAAACGCTAGGGCTTCCTTACAAATATGCCCCAGAGGGCCATGATTCAACAACCATGAGCCAGCATGGTGTAGAGGTTAAGAGTGGCGGACTCTAATCTGGAGACCTGGGTTTGATTCCCTGCTCCTCTACATGAGCAGCGGACTCTAATCTAGTGAACCGGGTTTCTTTCTCCACTCCTACACATGAAGCCTGCTGGATGACCTTCGGCTAGTCATAGTTCTCCCAGAACTCTCTCAGGCCCACCTACCTCACAAGGTGCCTGTTGTGGGGAGAGGAAGGGAATGCTATTGTGCGCTGCTTTAAGACTCCTTAAGGTAGAGAAAAGTAGGGTATAAAAACCTACTTTTCTTCTTTCCTTTTGGTCTGTAGCAGTTCTGGCCACTTCCTCTCTATAGGGATGATTTCAAATTTCCTACTCCTGCTGTTTTGATCTGGAAAAAAAATCTTCATTTCCATTTCACTTCTCCTTGTGTGAGTCAGCTCCATGATTCTTTAATTTCATGCCATTTTCTGTTGACTCATACTGAACATCCCCCATAAAACATATGCATTTTTTAGTGCTACTGGTGAATCAACAAACTAGCATTATACATTATATGTATATTAAATGTACAGCATACCCAGACAGAGAGAGCCATGGATGGAAGAATTTCTGCTCAGAAAACATGGCTTTCTCACCTTCCTCTTCCAAATGCCCCCAGTGTTCTTGGGGGTCCCAACAGTATTTTGGGATGCATTTTGGGCCAATTCAGGAGATGAAAGGCCAGAAAGTTGTACTCCATGGGTGGAAGAAGAAGAAGAGTTGGTTTTTATATGCCAATTTTCTCTATCTTTTAAGGAGAATCAAGACGGTTTACAATCTCCTTCCCTTTCTCTCCCCACAACAGATAACTTGTGAGGTAGGTGGGGCTGAGAGAACTCGAAGAGAACTGTGACTAGCCCAAGGTCACCTAGCTGGCTTCATGTGGAGGAGTGGGGAAACCAACCCAGTTCACCAGATTACAGTCCGTCGCTCACGCGGAGGAGTGGAAAATCAAACCCAGATCTCCAGAATAGAGTCCACACTGGAAATGGTTCCACAGAACTGATGAACTGGATTTAAGCAAATATGTATAAACACCACATCCAAACATTACACAGTTCTTTTTAAAGTTGTAATAGCTGTTGATGCAATGCATGACGTTGGATACTTTATTTTGCACCCTTGGTTAGGTTGTTCTCAAGGCTGACGACCCCGATGCTCACCCTAATTACACTGCTCTGTATAAAATATACTCTCTTTTTTTGTTCCAGATCAGTTTTGCGCGCTCCAGTTCATCAGATATCGGAGATCCTCAAGGAGCCCACACTGGTCCATCGATCTCAGAAAAGCGGTTAGCCTCTTGGGTCAAATGAGAAACGAAAATAAATCAAACAGTGTGGCTTTGCTGTTGCTAGCTATAACAGCTCAACAATCCCTGGAACTACTTGAATTTTATCCAGTGTTTGCTGATCTTAAGCTATGGCACAGAGCCTCCTGCGACACCAGTAAATATTATAGCATGTGGGGGCTGGCCGTTAACTCCGGGTAATAACCATATCCTGAGATGAACAAATTGTGAGGAAGGAAGCCAAACTGATACTGGCCGTGATAGAAGCAGACAGGAACTTTATGTTACTGTGGCACTAGAGTATTTAATTAGGCATTCAGACAGAAAAGCAAAGGGGGGAAATTAGCTTTGGAGAAGCAAATGAAATAAAAAACCCAGGTTTTCCATCTCCAAAAAGCCCAACTAGATCCTAACATTCACATGTAAAGCAAGGGGTGAAAATGGAGTGTTTGTATGAGGGGGGAAACAAAACACCTCTCCCAATTAGGGTTGCCATCCTCCAGGTGGCACCTGGAAATCTCTCGATATTACAATTGGTCTCTTTACAACCAAGATCAATTCTCCTAGAGCAAATGGCCGCTTTGGAGGGTGGACTCGATGGCATCATACCCTGCTGAGGTCCCTCCCCTCACCAAACCCCACCCTCCCAAGGCTCCACCCCCTAAAACTCCAGGTATTTCCCAACCCAGAGCTGTCAACCCTCCTCCCAATTCACCTCACTGCACTTCATTATCTGGAGAATCCCTGCCCACGGCTCTGGTCCAGCTCGCTTCTAGTAGCATTGATTTAATTCAAAACTTTTTTATCCTGACCTTCTTCCAAGGAGCTCAGGCTGGTGTATATGGTTCTCCCCCGCCCCCTTCATTTCATCCTCACAACAACCCTGCTGACAGAGTGTGGTTTCATAGCAAGTTTCAACCCGAGTCTCCCTGGTTTTAGTCTGACTCTCTAACCACTACACCATATTGTCTCTCTAAGGCTGGAGAATGAAGAAGAAAAGAAGAATGAAGAAGAGTTTTACATGCTGACTTTCTCTACCATAGAATCACAGAGTTGGAAGGGACCACCAGAGTCATCTAGTTCAACCCCCTGCACAATGCAGGAAATTCACAACTACCTCCCCCGCACACCCTACTCCATGCCCAGAAGATGTCCTCCCTCTCATGATCTGCTTAAGATCATAGAATCAGCATTGCTCACAGATAGCCATCTAACCTCTTCTTAAAAACCTCCAGGGAAGGAGAGCTTACCACCTCCCGAGGAAGCCTGTTCCACTGAGGAACCGCTCTGTTAGAAAATTCTTCCTAATGTCTAGACGGAAACTCTTTTGATTCAATTTCAATCCATTGGTTCTGGTCCGACCTTCTGGGGCAACAGAAAACAACTCAGCACCCTCCTCTATATGACAGCTCTTCAAGTACTTGAAGATGTACCACTTAAGAAAGAATCAAACCGGCTTACAATCACCTTCCCCTCCCCACAACAGACACCCTGTGAGGTAGGTGGGGCTGAGAGAGTGTGACTAGCCCAAGGTCACCCAGCTGGCTTCATGTGTAGGAGTGGGGAAACCAATCTGGTTCACTAGATTAGCCTCTGCCGCTCATGTGGAGGAGTGGGGAATCAAACCTGGTTCTCCAGATCAGAGTCCACCGCTCCAAACCACCGCTCTTAACCACTACACCAAGCTGAATGTGTGGGTAGGGCGGACAGAGATAGTCTTTGGGCAGCAAGCTCCTCCCCCATTGCATGCACATTCATTTCAATGCATTTATAGAGTCTATGTACATACAGGTATAAACATGCATGATTATCCATGTGGTCAAGAATCTTGCTTTTCCAAGGTTCAGCATCAAAAGGCAAACTTGTGCCTAACAGTTAGCTGTGATGACATGCATGAGTCTCCACTGGTATAAGAAAGCATTGGGAACTACACTGTAACTTTTCCACTGAAACCAGTTTTTTGTTTTTTTCAACGCTTTGCTTCAGGGGGAACTTTGCCGAATAGAGGCATATTATAAAACAGAACAAGAGTAAAGCCTTACAGATTCAAAAATTTAAGAGATAAGTATCTAGATTCAGAAAAGATGAAAGGAGGCACTGAATCTTAAGACCTTAATGCATTTTTAATTTCAATAACTATACAAGCTAATACAAGAGACTGCTGTGAAAGAATTCAGATTAATGATTAAGTCTGGCCAATAAACCAATGTGGGTGTTCTCCCAAGTAGGAGAAGACGGATAGGTGGGCCCTGGATGATCAGTTGGTTTAATACTGAGGATCAAACCCCATTAACAGTCTAAATTTCAAAAATAACCTCATGCAAATCCCTTACTGTGCCTTGAGGATATGACAAACTCTTAATAAGAGCTGCTAGGCATTAATTTTCTTTCTTGCAGCAAAGAATATTGTTGTCTAATGTCTAGTTCATCTGTGGATGTGTTAGACAAAGCGATGCCCTAACCACTACGGTTGCCAGGTCCCTCTTTGCCATTGGCGGGAGGTTTGGGGGACAGTGCCTGAGGAGGGTGGAGTTTGAGGAGGAAAGGGACTTCAATGCCATAGAGTCCAATTGCCAAAGCGGCCATTTTCTCCAGCTGAACTGATTTCTATCGGCTGGAGATCAGTTGTAATAGCAGGAGGTCTCCAGCTAGTACCTGGAGGTTAGGAAATCAGTACAGGAGCGAAAAACACATATAGGTGCAAAGAATGTTTATATGCTACTGTGTCTAATATAATACACACTCATAAATACACAAAATGAACCACACATTAGACACAGTAGCATATAAACATTCTTTGCACCTATATGTGTTTTTCGCTCCTGTACTGATTTCCTAATCTCCCGATACCAGTACAGTGGTGTCCATTTTCTCCCCCAGTACCTGGAGGTTGGCAACCCTACTAATCACCTTGACTATAAATTTGGGCCAGTTCTCGAACAGCTTGATTTTTAAAAATCTCCAACAGAAGCTTTACATTCCTCACATCTTCAGGTGACTTCCGCTTAAAAAACCTCCCTCGGTTTTTGTTTTTTTTAAAGCAGAAACGATTACATTCATTTACACAAAACTGTGAAAAGTCAGATCACCCATCTATGAAGCTCAGTGTTTTGCTCTAAGTGGCAGAATCTCTCTGGGTCACCGCAGGGAAGTAATCTATCGCACCCTCTGCTACCTGATCTTTTAAATGGAAATGCCAGGAACTGAGGCTGGGACCTTCTCCATGCAAAGCAGGTGCTCTACTGCTGTGTTAAGGTTTCTCCCCAAAGAATACATGGTGACGCTTCATTTGCTGAGTTAAGGGAGTAATCCTAAACCCTGCTTCTGAACAGTTTTAGGGCACTGGCAGCCCATTCCTGAGGTCTGGGCTGAAAGTGGTGTGGAGGCAGTATGACCCCAGCGCCAGCGTGTGCCCTTGTATCACAGAATAAGGGGCACTTACACTGGCGCAGGGGGGCATTTCCATCAGCGCCTGGGCGACGCAGAGCTGCACGAGGCTCCTCCGCCACAACAGCCTCTCCAGGACCTAAATCCAGAAGAGAACTGTGACGCTGGCGTGGGGGGGGGGTGTTCCCAGGATGTTCCCAGGGGTGGAGCTGACTATAGTCAACTTCCTGACCCCTTCCAGCCCAGGAATGCCCCCTTCAGCTTTTTGTTGGTGCAGCATCACTGTTTTCAATGGGGCTATTTCCCCCATTTTCGCAAATTTATGTTTTTAAAGGGGTGGGTTGTTGTTGTTTTTTGCCTTGCGGTGGCTGGGAAACCTCTTTAGAGGTGCAGCAGTGATGCCTCAGCCACGCTGCCCCCGGCCGCTGCAGTGGGCTGTGACTAACACCAAGGCACACCATGTTATCTGAAGATATAGCGGGGGCCAAGTTGTGCTGGCCCCACATCAGTGCTGCACCAGTGAAGACTCAGCAGCGGAGCAGAACTGGGCAGTGTCAAGAGATTGAGTGCGACTTAATTGATATCCTAAACCTCTCCAGCCTGCTCCCTGCCCCCCAGCATAGCATTACCTCAGCGACAACCCTGGTGTAACTGGAAAAGTTCCCGCAGAAGTCGTGGAGACTGAAAATACAACTGCCTCTTCCCAACTTCCCACCATGTCTCCAAGAAACAAACAAAACAAACATAACCTGAGCTACTCCTGGTTGATGATGCTCCCTTACACAGGCCCCAGACAAAGAGCCAAGGGTTAGGAGCCCTGCCCAAGGGCTTGTTGTACCTCTGGCCCTGCTCAAGCTATTAATACCTGCAGGAAGAGAGGGACAAATTTAGGCAATATGTAATTGTCACCCATAACCTCTTCCTGGCTTCTCCTCTAACCTAGTAGCTAGGATTGCCAGCTCTGGCTTGGGAAATACCTGGAATTTGGGGGGCGGAGCCTGGGGAGAGTGGGGTTTGGGGAGGGGAGAGACGTCAGCAGGTCATAATGCCATAGAATCCTTCCTCCAAAGCAGTCATTTTCTCCAGAGGAACTGATCTTGGTAATCTGGAGAACAATTGTAATAGCGAGAGATCTCCAGGTGCCACCTGGATGATGGCAACCCTGCTAGCAGCAATGGTGCCACACCAGCAATGTGCCAGGTAGGGTTTTCAACCTTCAGGTAGGGCCTGGAGTTCTCCCAGAATTACCAGAGTTCTCCAGACTACAGAAATCAGTTCCCCAGGAGGAAATTGCAGCTTTGAAAGACAGACTCGATAGCATCACATCTCCACTGAACTCCTCCCCCTCCCCAAACTTCCCCTCCCCTTACACCCTTACAATCTTCAGGAATTTCACAACCTGGAGTTGGCAACCCTATGCCCAGGGTGTAGGTCTGGGCTGCTCACCTAACTAGCCTCATCAACAGCAGTGCACAGAAAATTCCTGAAGTTACACCTGAAGAAGAGAGCGAAGTAGTCACTAGAAAAGGCTGGCTTCGGCACTAATACATAATTGAAAGCAATAAAAGCGCTTTTTAAATGCAATTACTGATTGATTGATTGATTGATTGATTGACTTTTGCTGACATACAAATGAATTGTTAAAGAGCAGCAACCTATTACACATTTAGGAACATGAGGCAGGCCTAAGAAGACAGCCCCTGGAACATTTTCAAGGGAAAATAACAACACCCCCCATTGACTTTTTAATAGGCTGTCCCTTATTCCCCTTTCCCCAAGAAGTGAGGCTAAGAAAATGGATATGAAATAAACAGAGTCTTAAAGCCAAGTGCAATAAAAAAGAGAATATTACAATCTCTCCTTGTCCCAATAAAATGTCTGCACTATTCTCCAAAAAAAAAAAAAGGAGAGCAAAGGAGTCAATAGATGAAAATGAAGAAAGGGAGAAAACTATATCAGGGACGAAAACGACAGCATTAAAGAGCACAGAGGATCTGGGAAACAGGAGGATTATGTAAATGGCTACAAAAGCCTGAGGCAATCAAAAAATACTTGAGGAAGCCAAATTGAAAAATAAGCATCCAATAGTGCCGAGAATCTCAGCTAATACCAAAGAACATTTTAAGCATAATTATACACCATGCAACTGACAGCGGGAAAGAAAAGTGACGGACTGTAAAGGAACGCGAAAGGCTCCTTTATAGCGATTGTTTCTGCACCTGTCTTTTTAAAAACTGGAGAGGGCAGCTGCTCGCTTAAAGATGCAACATGCAGATATGAATGAAGAATTAGAGAACAAGCAGAGCTGAAACCTGCAATTAACTGGATTGTTCTCCATAAAGCAGATAAAATCCAAGAAGCAAAACAAGTCTCTCCCCCCAAAAAAAAGCACTCAAAATGCTCAGGAACAGAAGGAGGAGGAAGGCAGACATAACTTTTTTTCCTAGAAGTGCCATTCCTACGTTCGTTCCATGCAAACCTTTGGTCTCCCTGGTTGAGCTCTAAACATTTTCAGTAAGTTTGCAATGGCAGCCAGCTGTGTGTATGGTGCTGGTGAACATCTTTGGGTTGATATTTGTTCTAGGATTTGCCTCAGGTGCAGGTCGAGGATGTGGTGCAGTGCTTAGTGCATCAGTCTGGAGATCCAGGTTGAAATCCTTGTTCTGCCATGAAGTTTGCTGGGTGCCAGTCACACACTCTGCTTCATCTACCTCACAGGATGGTTGGGAAGATAAAATAGGGACAAGAGAGCCATACATTTGGGTCCTGAGGTCCTTGGAATAAAAAAAACAGTAGACAGATTTGTGCACTGACTCATGTATTCCCCCACCCACCCCAGCCATCATTACTTCCACTATGTTTAACAGGCAGAAATATCCTACAAATAGTTTCACATAGGTTAGCCATGTTGGTCTGCAGAAGAAGAGCTATGTGGTTTGGAGCAGTGGACTCTGATCTGGAGAACAGGGTTTGATTCCCCACTCCTCTACATGAGCGGCGGAGGCTAATCTGGCGAATTGGGTTGGTTTCCCCACTTTTATACATGAAGCCAGCTGGGTGACCCTGGGCTAGTCACAGCTCTCGTAGAGTTCTCTAAGTCCCACCTACCTCACAGGGTGTCTATGGTGGGGAGGGGAAGGGGAGGTGATCGTAAGCCGGCTTGATTCTTCCTTAAGTGGTAGAGTCAGCATATACAAAGCAACTCTTCTTCTTCTAGTTTCAAGTCAAACAGCACCTTAGAGACCAAAAAGATTCCCAAGGCAGAAGCTTTCAAGCGTCAACATTCCCTTCATCAGACACCAGACATCCTACAGATAAAGAGTCATGGATTCTTGATGGGCAGGGACCCAAGGAAAGAGTTCCCTCCATCAACAAGTCTGCAGAAACTATTACAGGAAACCACCCAAGCTGAAAGTATCAAAGGGAGTTATGCCCCTGCAAAAGCCAATTCACAAAACAACTCTGTGCATACAGATGATGGCTTCCCCCCTATTTGTCTTTTGAGTTTAGATCAAACTTTATTCATTAAGGTAGTCTGAGCCTCAAATTGGTGACTTAAGGGTTGTCATCCCAATACAACTGAAGTACTAGATTATCACATTGGTGATTCACGCTGGTGGCAAACAGTGGGAAATTCCTGTTCGCTGTGAACAGAATTGTGTGGTGCTAACAAAACAATTGAGTCCCGTGGCACAGGGTGGTAAGCTGCAGTACTGCAGTCAAAAGCTCTGCTCACAACCTGAGTTCGATCCCGACGGAAGTCGGTTTCAGGTAGCTGGGTCAAGGTTGACTCTGTCAAAGAGCTCCAACCAGTCTCCACCAGTTGGAGGCTGCTTTGGTTTGGTCAAAGGTTTCCCAAAACATTAAACTCCAGGCTTTCACCCCAAGTTTAACGGTAGCTGCCACCAACTCTGGAACAAAAGTAAGCCTCCAGGCACAGGGTCCAGAGTAACCCCTGCCAAGCTTCAAAAGTTAAGTGTAACGCTTACCCTGCAAGGTAGAAACCTGCCAGGGAAAGATTACACTTCAAAAAATGTCTTAGGTTTTTGGTAGGTGGTTTTTACACTCAAACAAGGCACTTAGAATTAGGCTTGGAATCCCAAAATCAAAAGACACAAGCCATTTAAAGGCTAACAATTTATTTATAAGATTCAAATTGGTTTACAGGAAAGAAAAAGTCATGAAGTGTTAAGCAAGAAAATAATAAACTATTTAGCTTAGCTAATTAATACATTCAAAAGCCTTTTTAATCAAAAGGATTGGCAAAGGTTTCTTGCATCAGGTTTATAGTTACCAAGTTCCAAAGATGCTTCCAGCATTCAAAAGTTTCAAAAGGTTGTCCAAAAGGTTTCTCCAAGCAGGTCAAGTTGACCAGAGTTTCCCCGTAGGGCCAAAATCAAATGGGTTGTGATGCAGCCAGCACAGCCTTCCTGCTGTGCACCTCAAAGCGTGCATAGTTTGTTTAGGGTTGGTCTGTCCTTATATTCGTTTTCTCAAAAGGATGAGCTCATAGAAACCAATCAAGAAAATGAAAGCACTTAGCTGATAATTAATCGCTTGGTCAGAAATGCTGACTCCTTAAGTGATGTGTTCAGGTGAAGAAGCTTACAGAACTACCTGCACCTGGACATTGTCATGATGGCTGACCGATTAATTACTAGGGCAAGGCATGGCCTTGCATTCCAGAAAGGGGAGAGAAGGCTTTAACAAGCACCAGCTGGGGCCCACCTCACTCCCTCCACAGAAGCAGTTTTCAAAGTGTAACTATTTTACTGCTCCAAAATCCTAACCGCACAAAACTCATAGGCCTCCCAGGCCTGAACCAAGGAAATAACACACTCCAAGAATTTGAGGGACCTCAACTTCTTGACAGACTCAGCCTTCCATCCTTCCGAAGTCAGTGAAATGAGTACCCAGCTTGCTGGGGGTAAAGGGAAGACGACTGGGGAAGGCACTGGCAAACCACCCCGCAAACAAAGTCTGCCTAGTAAACGTTGGGATGTGACGTCACCCCATGGGTCAGGAATGACCCGGTGCTTGCACAGGGGACCTTTACCTTTACCAAAACAATGTGCAGCCAGCTACATGCACAGTGTTCACAGCCAAGTGGGCCTGCCTTAGATTTCACTGAAGCTTTTACTGTCTAAGTTGGTAAAGGAATAAATGTCAAATCCATTGATCATTTATATTGTCAAAAAACATTTGGCAAGCTAGGAGGGAGGAATACGTGATACCAACTCTACAGGCTCTTTAATGTTTTCCCAAGCTTTAAAATGCATTTGTTCAATCTAATTACTTCAGAGAGTGGCACCTCCCATCAGGATGACATTAACAGCGGGTAGGTAGGTAGGTAAGTAGGTAGGTGGGTGGGTGGGTGGGTAAAGAAAAGTATACAGTACAGACAGAGGCAAAAAAGGTGGGTCTGTACCACACCATTGCTCAAAAAAATGGGAGTGCATATGAAGAAGAAAAAAAAGATGATGATGATGAAGAAGAAGATGAAGAAGAAGAGTTGTTTTTTATATGCCAACTTTCTCCACCACTTAAGGAAGAATCAAATCGGCTTACAATCTCCTTCCCTTCCCCTCCCCACAACAGACACCTTGTGAGGTAGGTGGGGCTGAGAGAGCGCTACAAAAACTGTGACTAGCCCAAGGTCCCCCAGCTGGCTTCATGTGTAGGAGTGGGGAAACCAACCCAGTTCACCAGATTAGCATCCTCCACTCATGTGTAGGAGTGGGGAATCAAACCCAGTTCCCCAGATCAGAGTCCACCCCTTCAAACTACCGCTCTTAACCACTACACTACAATGGGGTTTTTCAGAAGCCCATTGTTCTTTATATACAGCCCATTCCTGGGGGAAGGGGTAGATCCGTGGTGGCTGAGAACAGCTTCCCAGCCACCACAGAGGGGTGTTCCTGGAATGAACCGGGTTAGGAAGCTATCATCAGCTCTGCCCCTTGGAAAGCCCCCCGACACTGGCGCGGCCAGTCCTGCTGCTTCAGCTCTGACAGCGGAGGCCTGCGCTACTCTGGGGTGCCCAGGTGCCAGCGTGTGTGCTACCCGGGACGGCGTGCCTGTTATCCGGGGTTAAGTGGGCACCTATGCCGATGCGGGATCACGCCAGCTCCTATGCAACTTTGCCCCCCATCAAGAATGCGTTCTTAACCTTCTTTGTATACTGTTCCCTACCCATTCACAGTTTCTGCTTTTCCTGACCAGCATATTCAGTGTCATTAAAAAGAAGGGAAGAGAGATGAGCCTGGCCAATGAGGGATCAAATAGGTACCCTTTCTGTGCCCTTTGTGATGTGAAAGACCTCTGCCTGAGAACCGGGAGAGCTGCTGCCAGTCTGAATAGACAGTACTGACCCTGATGGACCAGTGGTCTTATTCAGTATAAGGCAGCTTCATGTGTTCATGTGATGGTGTCATCTCTGGTGTGAAACCGTAAGTGATTTTGCATGTTGGTGTTATACTGACTTTGCTTGTCTCCAACCTCCAAATTCTCCCACCACGGCACCAACTTGAGACTGGCAACTCTATATGAGCTATAACTGAAGATGAAAAGATGGCCTAATATCTTCTATAAAAAATCATCCAACCCTTTTTTTGTACCAAGCAAAGTTCCAGGGACACTGTTCCAGAACAGCTTCCAAGACAATAAAATACATCAATAAAACCAATAAAATTATCACAATATCAAAACTGGTTCCCTATACCAATATATCACAGCAGCAATATCACAGCAGGCAGCCTTTACATTTCCTGAGAAGTGCACCAGAATAAACGAAAGCCGTTGCAATCCCTCCCCCCCAAAAAAGCTCACCGGGAAGTACACTCAGTCAAAAACCCTGAGACCACTGCTGAAGGCCTCTTCTGACTCCTAGCTTTTCTTATTCCCTTTTGTAAGGGGGTCCTGGCAGTGTTTCAGGCCCTGGCTCCCTGACTTCACACAGTGAAGCATTGTGATGGCATTCTAAAACTATCATGAGGAATTTTCAGGCTTAATCTCAGCAGGAAGAAGAACAGTTGGTTTTTATATGCCGATTTTCTCTACCTTCTAAGGAGAATCAAACTGGCTTACAGTCTCCGGTCCTTTCTCTCCCCACAACAGGGCTCTGAGGCCTGAGCTAAGGTCCAAATTAGACAAAACCCTGAATGGATCTCCCAGAAATAGGGTGGCAGGATAGCTGGCATGGTGATAGAGTTGCCAACCTCCAGATGGTGTAGGGTTGGCAACCTCCAGGTAGTAGCGGGAGATCTCCTGCTATTACAACTGATCTCCAGCCGATAGAGATCAGTTCACCTGGAGAAAATGGCCGCTTTGGCAATTGGACTCTATGGAATTGAAGTCCCTCCCCTCCCCAAAACCCACCCTCCTCAGACTCCGCCCCAAAAACATCCCACCGGTGGTGAAGAGGGACCTGGCAACCCTAAGGTGGTGGATGGAGATCTCCCACTATTACAACTGGCCTCCAGCCGATAGAGATCAGTTCACCTGGAGAAAATGGCCACTTTGGCAATTGGACTCTATGGCATTGAAGTCCCTCCCCAAACCCCGCCCTCCTCAGGCTCTGCCCCCAAAATCTCCAGGTATTTCCCAACCCAGAGCTGGCAACCCTGCATGGTAACAAGGTATCTACCATGCTGGGGTAAATATATAAATTGACTTTCAGTGCTTGGCTTGCAGTTGCTTAGTGTTTTGTGACTGGTTCCAGCATCCCACAGCAGACATTATATGAACACATGAATGCATGCAACTGCCTTATACTGAATCACACCCTTGGTCCATCAAAGTCAGTATTGTCTACTCAGACTGGCAGCAACTCTCCAGGGTCTCAGGCGGAGGTCTTTCACATCACCGACTTGCCTAGTTCCTTTAACTGGAGATGCCGGGGGTTGAACCTGGGACCTTCTGCATGCCAAGCAGATGCTCTGCCCCTGAGTCACAGCCCCTCCCCAATGTGGTAGCACTTACCCCCCACCCCATCCTGAAAATTCCAAAATTTCTTACTGAAGGTATCTGTAACAATTCCAGTAATCCAACTAGATTCTAGGTATTGAAGACGGCTGGCTAAATCAACCCCAGCAATCAAAAAATGACACAACTCTTAACTAGTCCAAGATGGTTATTCTGATTTACATCAGCTAAGCCCAAGTTCTTTTTAAATTTAGGATCATGGTATTTTTAAATTATGCCAGCATCCCATAGAACAATGATATGTAATTTGTAATGAATCAGTCATATAATATGAGGTCTTTCTCTAATGAATCAGTCATATAGTATGAGGTCTTTCTCTCTTACACACACACACACACACATGCACACACATATATACACAAAGGTTAAGTTAATAACTCAGTCCCTTGACAGTTTTATTGCCTACAGAAGCTCTAGCAGTTTGCATCATAAAACATGGTTTTCTCCTTGGAAACTGGTTAAGAGGACCAATATATGACTATTTGAACCATTTCTATGACTACATTAATGCACAATGATTTATATATGCGAATTCTTATCTTACCCATTCTTATTTAGACTAAAACCAAGTAAATGGGGCAAATTAATAATGCTTTTAAAACATATGCCGGAACAGTATCCAGGACTCACTTCTACTTTATAATATTTCATCACTGCATCTCAGAATAATGGGTTGGAAATTGTCTGTTTTGCATAAGAATCCCTCTGCTTTTCTTTCCTTCTGCAAGGCATGCGTGCCTGGAAGCAAATGAGGATTGGTCTTTATGTAGCAAACAATTTAGTTCACCCAGAAAATGCAGAGATTTAATCCTCTAAAATGTATAACAGGCTTCCATAAATCATTGTTCAATTAATTTAAAAGGATTTACGAGTCTGTAGTGTGATCTCTCCTTTTTTATTTTATTTTTAAATTAAACATGGCTCATGTACCCACAGGACAATAGCTTAGGCACTGAGTTCTCCCACCAAACTTGCTAAAAATGATTAAGTCCCACTTCCTGCTAAGGATCCACCCCCAGCCCAGAGCCTGGCCCAGGAACTAGAATGTTTGATTTCAAGGGTTGACAAGCTCAGTCCCCATTTCAAATAATGAACAGTGCAGTCCTAAATGGAGTTACACCCTTCTAAATCTGCTTAAAAACAATGCACTTAGTAACTCTGCTTTTAGTAACTGTAAATCACTGAACAAAAGCAGATTATTGTCTGTATCCAGGCTGTTCTTTGCAATTCCCAAGACTATAATAATATTTCTCTCCAGACTGCTCTTTATCCCTGTCTGAAGTGTAGCAGGATCGTGCCCACTGGTCTTGACCTGGACATCTGTGTAGTAGTAGTAGTAGTAGTAGTAGTAGTAGTAGTAGTAGTAGTAGTAGTAATTCACAGTGGGTAGCCGTGTTAGTCTGTCTGCAGTAGTAGAAAAGGGCAAGAGTCCAGTAGCACCTTAAAGACTAACAAAAATATTTTCTGGTAGGGTATGAGCTTTCGTGAAGAAGTGAGCTGTGGCTCACGAAAGCTCATACCCTACCAGAAAATATTTTTGTTAGTCTTTAAGGTGCTACTGGACTCTTGCCCTTTTCTACTACTACTACTACTACTACTAGTAGTAGTAGTAGTAGAAGAATAGTTGGTTTTTACATGCCGACTTTCTCTACCACTTAAGGGAGAATCAAACCGTCTTACAATCACCTTCCCTTCCCCTCCCCACAACAGACATCCTGTGAGGTAGGTGAGGCTGAGAGAGCTGCGACTAGCCCAAGGTCACCCAGCAGGCTTTGTGTGTAGGACAGGGGAAACCAACCCGGTTCACCAGATTAGAGTCTGCCGCTCATGTGGAGTGGGGAATCAAACTCGGTTCTCCAGATTACAGTCCACTACACCACGCTGGCTCCAACTGTCCTTAGAATGAGGGGCTGAGGCTCATGGAGTACCTACTTGGTCCCATAGAAGATTCAGTACCTGCAATCTTCGGTCAAAGGATCTCCAGCAGCATTTGTCGGGAAAGACTTTTTCCTGCCTGTGCTACTAGAGAAGAACCACTACTCAAAGTAAACAGTACTGAGCTATGGTCTGACTCAATACAAGGCAACTTCATATGTTCAAGCATTCCCCCCTAAGAAGGACAGGTTTTGATATGTCTCATCACTAAGTAGCGTTTTCCACATCACCGTGGAGAGCAGAGGGCGGTGCTGTTGAATTTCAGGAGCTAATCTCTCCACGGTGCAGGTAAGCAACCTCGTAATTTATATACTTGGGGATGATTTAGTGGAGCGACATATCCAAAAAACACAAAAGATCCCTGATGAGTAAGAGATAAGCAACTTGCCTTTTTCTCACAGGGCCTTTAGTGTTAATAGGATATTTTGCAAGAATCTCATTAGACTATAACTAGAATTAACATATTGAACAATAGTGAAGCTAAATCTTTCCTAAGGGGGGGGGAGTGATAGGTATACCTGGTTCCTTGCAGGCTTAAAATAACACCCTGGAATTTTATATGAACACATCTTTGCTTCCACAGACTTACTATATTCATTCTCAGGTCTGGCAGCATCTCGTTCCATTGATTCACAAGGCCAGAATTAACTTCTGAATAGTACTGATTCATTTCTGTAATTGTGTTAATTTTTCACGTTTCTATCCATCCCTTTCTTTAACTAAAAATTTAGGACAGCTTCATAAACACATTTTAAACTGGAGGAAGGGTGAGGGATATTTTAACGGTTGTGCCAAAATGGATTTTGCCTGATGTTCCTCAGCATTCTTTGCTACTTTATTGTTGGAGTGTCTACCTGATACTAGACATTAATCATAGAAAACTGGAGAGCTGCTGTAACATACTGGCTAATGACAGCAAGTGGGAACTGCAGTGGTAGACTAAAGTTGCCAACCTCCAGGTGGGACCAGGAGAACTGGAATTACAGCTGATCTCCATATCACCGAGATCAGTTCCCCTGAAAGAAATAGGAACTTTGGAGGGCAAACTCTATGGCATCACCTACCTGCTGATTTCCCCCTGCTATTGAAACTATGCTCTCCACAGGCTCCCTCACCAAATCTCCAGGAATTTCCCAATCTGGAGTTGGCAACTATAGGGTGGACTGGCCTTCTGACTTAGCTCGAAGGTTTCCAGTGGTCCACTTCTCCAGAGGGCCATCCATGGCCAGGTATAAGTTGAGCCAAGTGTGAGACTACATCCATTATCCTAATGAGAAAGGGGAAACCCTGAATGCTATTCTGATATGGTGGTTGCCAACTCCAGGTTGTGAAATTCTTGGAGATACGGGGGTAGTACATGTGCAGGGTAGAGCCAGGGGAGGAGAGGGAGCTCATCAAAGATGCCATTCCATATAGAAGTCCACTCTCCAAAACTGCCATTTGCTCCAGGAGAACTGATCTCTGTAGTCTGGATATCTGTCATAATTCTGAATAATGCCAGCTCCCACCCCTTACGATTTGTAACCCTATGCTAGGAGCTGCTTGGAGGGAGTGAAGGAGGGGTGAAAATGCATGAGAGGGAAAATGACAGCATATGGAAATGGAAACAAAAATGGTCATATTGGTTAATCTTTATTTAAAACAAACGTTGGGAAGCCCAATAATGAATCTCATCTGTAATGCAGTTTGAAGGGCCAACCTGCAGGTACTAGCTGGAGACCTCCTGCTATTACAACTGATCTCCAGCCGATAGAGATCAGTTCCCCTGGAGAAAATGGCTGCTTTGGCCATTGGACTCTATGGCTTTGAAGTCCCTTCCCTCCCCAAACCCCGCCTCAGTGCTCCACGAAACATCTCCTAGTGCTCTGTGAAGAGACTGGAAAGAAGAATACTACTGTCATTCAAAAAGGGCAAGAGTCCAGTAGCACCTTAAAGACTAACAAAAATATTTTCTGGTAGGGTATGAGCTTTCGTGAGCCACAGCTCACTTCTTCAGAAGTATCTGAAGAAGTGAGCTGTGGCTCACGAAAGCTCATACCCTGCCAGAAAATATTTTTGTTAGTCTTTAAGGTGCTACTGGACTCTTGCCCTTTTTGACTACTGCAAACAGACTAACACAGCTACCCACTGTGAATTACTGTCATTCAGTTTAGTATATAGGTAAAAAGGTAAAGGTCCCCTGTGCAAGCACCAGGTCATTCCTGACCCATGGGGTGATGTCACATCCCAACGTTTACTAAGCAGACTTTGTTTACGGGGTGGTTTGCCAGTGCCTTCTCCAGTCATCTTCCCTTTACCCCCCAGCAAGCTAGGTACTCATTTTACCAACCTCGGAAGGATGGAAGGCTGAGTCAACCTTGAGCCAGCTACCTGAAACCGACTTCCGTTGGGATCGAACTCAGGTCGTGAGCAGAGCTTGGACTGCAGTATTGCAACTTACCACTCTGCACCACGGGGCTCTTTTAGTATATAGGTGCTAGGTGAAAATTAGTGCTCCATGACGAATTTTTCTCCTGAAAGGTGCTCCAGGACTCGAAAAGTTTGGGAACCACGGCTCTAGAGTATTACCCAGGGTGGTGATTTCACTGCCAGGTCAAGTTGGAAGTGATGTCAGTGCATTGGCAGTGGGGGGAAAGGGCTGCCGGTGGGAGGTGTCCCACAAAGCCAGGAGACCTGCCCTAGTCTGACGTGATGGCTTTTAGAACACTGCCGTGTGATCGAGAGTACTGTGTGGTTGGAAAGTCACCTCTAAGAAATTTTTATAAATAAATAAGTAATGAAAAGTGTTTTTCATGATGAATTGTGCAATTAAAAAATAATTTTTTTAATTAGCAGTTTCAAAAAAAAGTTTCAAAGCAAAAAAGAGCAACAGTCATTAAGGATGAAAAATTAGACTTTAAAATGGCAATATCTGGTGCTAAGAGCTTGTCAATGCAAGGAATTTGAGAGTCTCCTTGTTGTATGCACATGTACCCAGTGGAGAATTGATTTCATAGCTGTGTTTCAAGGAGATGTCCTAAGCCTTAGATGCATAGATCCCTTTTCAACTATCAGGGTTATTAAACCCCCCATTCACTTTTCCTTCTGAGTTTACAAATCAATTGAGTCGGAAGAACAAAGGTTTTTCTTTTTTACCCTTGTGCTACAGAAGTAATCTTCATAACGTTTTTGCTTTAAGGTTGATTCTCCAAATGTACACAATTAATGCTGGTGGGACTATGGCTCAAGGACAGAGCGTTACCTTTGTGAGAAACGGATTGCAGGATCAGCCTCCACCAGAAAGGTACTGAGAGGTCCAAAACAGATGTGGGGGGGGGGAGAATCATAGATATCTGTCAGTCAATGAAATGTAAATTGTGTGCACAGTTAGGGTTACCCAGATGGCATCTGGACTTCTCCTGGAATTAAAACTCATCTCCAGACAACATAAATCAGTTCCCTTGGAGGAAAATCAGTTCACCTGGAGAAAGTGGCCGCTTTGGCAATTGGACTCTATGGCATTGATGTCCCTCCCCTTCCCAAACCCCACCCTCCTCAGGCCCCACCCCTGGTGGCAAAGAGGGGCCTGGCAACCCTACCTATAAGGAACCAGATTATAAAACCTACTTTCAGTGATTAGGCACAGATGGCATAACTTTGTCATGTATTGAATGCAACCAGCACACATCTACCTCATGGGTTTTCACCAGAACCAATAAACCAGCATAATGCCATATCTTACCTTGATCTGAACATGTGTAAACACACAAAGCTTCCTTTTGTGTCGTATACATTATACCGTAGGAGTTATTTTAAACTAGAAACCTGCTGGAATGCAACACTAGAATGATGAGATATAAATGTATCAGATAGACAGCCCACCTGCATAGCCAGTTTCAAAATGGAGTCATTTCTGCTTTATGGATAAAATGTTATATATACTTTGCTCCCAATTTTTTGCGGCAAGACACTTCAATCTTTCTACGACCTCTACCCCTTTTTTGACATACGCAAGCTCCTTCCTCTTAAATGCCAAGTTTCCCAGAGGCATTTGAGCCATTTAAATAATACAGGCATGCAGTGAACCATCTTATTTTTGTATTGTATTTTCACTGAGAGACAGAAATCCACAAAATGATTGAAAAGCAGAAAAGGTCAGAGAGCAGAATTTAAATGACAGCTCTTGGTGACAGTGGAGGGAAAGAGTTGTCTGTGGTATCCTAACCGAGATACCACTCCCAGTGTGGTGGTATCTCCTCATCACAGAACATTTTCTAAAATAATAGCAATAAAAAGAACAGTTGTTCTCTTCTGTTTCTAACAAGAAAGCTGTAAGGCTGCAGTCTGCGAAATCTAACAAACTTTATTCCAGTAGCTAATGGATGTAAGCAGGGTGCCTTAAGAAGTTCAAAACTAACTACGCTGTGCATGATGGATTAGTCCAGAGTCCTCAAAGTGTATGCTGGGCCACCCAAACACATCTTTGGGCTTCCCCATCACATTAGTTAGAACTCACACAGTATGCTTGATTAGAACATATGTGCAGCTACTAGCCTCCCAGTAACACCTTTCCTATAGGCCCTCAGAATTGTATACCCCTAGTTCCCCCTCTTGCCATGATCTGGATGCCCCAGGTTAAGCTCGATCCCATCAGACCTCTGAAGCTAAGCAGGATTGTTGTGCCGAGTAATTTTCGGTTGCCCCAGAAGACCGGACCAGAACTAATGGACTGAAATTGAATCAAAAGAGTTTCCGTCTAGACATTAGGAAGAATTTTCTAACAGTTAGAGTGGCTCCTCAGTGGAACAGGCTTCCTCGGGAGGTGGTAAGCTCTCCTTCCCTGAAGGTTTTGAAGCAGAGGTTAGATGGCCATCTGTCAGCAATGCTGATTCTATGATCTTAGGCAGATCATGAGAGGGAGGGCATCTTGGCCATCTTCTGGGCATGGAGTAGGGGTCACTGGGGATGTGGGGGGAGGTAGTTGTGAATTTCCTGCATTGTGCAGGGGGTTGGACTAGATGACCCTGGCGGTCCCTTCCAACTCTATGATTCTATGAGGATCGGCCCTACTTAGTACCTGGACAGGAAGGTCAAGGTTGCTAGGCAGAGGCAGGCAATGGCAACCCACTTCTGTTCATCTCTTGCCCTGGAAACTACAAGGTTGCCATAAATTGGCTGCAACTTGACAGCACTTTCCACCACCAGTTACCCCTCCCAGCGGTCTGGGGGCACTTCAACGAACAGTTGAGGACCAGCGTGGCATATTGGTTAAGAGCAGTGGACTCTAATGTGGAGATCTGGGTTTGATTCCCCACTCCTCCACATGAGTGGTGGACTCTAATCTGGAGAACCAGGTTCGATCCCCCACACCTACACATGAAGCCTGCTGGGTGACCTCGGGCTAGCCACTGTTCTCTCCAAACTCTCCTTAGAGAAAAGTGGGATATAAAAATCAACTCCAGCTCCTCCTCCTTCTTGCTGCTGCTTCTTCTTCGAGCATCCCATTCCCCAAACCCTCATTTCTATTCCAGTTACTTATTTATTTTGTATGATGTGATTGATCGGAAAGGTTGGGTGATTCTGTACTCTCTTGTAATGGCAACAATGACAACATTCTGTAACACTTCGGCCATTTATGCACGGGAGGTTTTGCCTTGGATTGGCTCTCTTTAGAGGCACATTTTTACTATCCAAAGTCTCAAAATTCAACAGTAAGCCCCCATGCAGAGTTTTGAGAATTCGGATGGGGGAAATGTGCATCTAGAGTGCGGTAAATCCAAGGCAAAATCTCCCATGCAGAAATAGCCCTAAAGATTTGAGCCATTGATTAGGGAAGGCTCATTACAACTAACTGAAGCAAGAGTTCTGATGTCCACCAGCCATGGAGGTTTCAAAGGCTGCAGGCTTTGTTCATTTCAGGTGTTTTTTTTCTGTTGCGTTTACCTGATTCACGGGGGTAACTGGCAAAGTTACTCTTTTTCTGTAGTTCTGAATTGTCTGCTTCTGTTCATCTCCCTCTCTCTCCAACCACAGCAGGTGCCCAATAGCAATCTTGACTTCATAGAAATGATTTCATTAATACATATTGTTTGTACCATAGCCTCTAATAGTAAAGTCCTGGCCCACATGCCGATAATGAAAGCGGCTCAACGGGGCACGAAAAGAGAAGAAATCTTCCGCATATCAGGAGAAACCACAAGGTATTAAGGGAAAAAAAGTTAGTTTCTCCATTCGCCCATGAGTGATGAATGCAACATAAAGTCATTGGGAGCCAGCGTGGTGTAGTGGTTAACAGCAGTGGTTTGGAGCGGTGGACTCTGATCTGGAGAACCAGGTTTGATTCCCTGCTCCCCCAAATGAGTGGTAGACACTAATCTGGTGAATTGGATTTGTTTCCCCACTCTTACACATGAAGCCATCTGGGTGACCTTGGGCTAGTCTAAGCTCTCTTAGATCTCTCTCAGCCTCACCTACCTCACAGGGTGTCTGTTGTGGGGAGGGGAAGGGAAGGTGATTGTAAGCCAGCTTGATTCTTCCTTAAGTGGTAGAGAAAGTCGGCATATAAAAACCAACTCTTCTTCTTCCTTCTGGATCCATTTGGAGAAGTTCCCCTGTAGGCATATGACCTACCCTCTGCCTTTTAGGAAGAACTCATAGCTCATGCTTTGCAAAGTTAAAGACTTGGAGTGCCAGTCATAGCAGACAGATGGGCTAAAGGGAATTATACAGGAACGGAATCAAGATCTGCACTTCCCTGCCCCTAGCTGCATCAGCCAGCATTTTGAGAATGCAACAGCATGACAGACATTTAGGAAGGTTTAAAGCTTATGTCCTCTGGTGATGCCCTGACCTGGATGGGCCAGGCTATCCCGATCTTGTCAGATCTCGGCTGCTAAGCAGGGTCGGTCCTGGTTAGTGCTTTGATGGGAGATCACCAAGGAATTCCAGGGTTGCCATGCAAGGGAAGGCAATGGCAAACCACCTCTGTTTGCCTCTTGCCTTGAAAACTCTAAGGGGTCACCATTAGTTGGCTGCAACTTGGACAGCACCTTACACACACCTCCGGGGGCTCTTCCATTGTTAAATTTTATGACGGCACTGGAGTTTACCTGTTCTCTTTCTCTGCCGTCTGGGGGTACTAATGCTGTTGTTAGCCTACGAGATTTTCTTTTGGCAGCTCTGAAGACAAACTCCCAAACTGTGCTGTTAAACTCGGAAATCTTCAAAAGCAGTTTAAGGAAGGGGCTGCAGAAAGAAGACATCACAATACTAGCTCTGTTGGTGTTGGGATTGCAGCTCATAGCCCCATTCAGTTCAACAGAGCACAACGTTGTGCTTTCATATCATATTCTTTCATATCATCCCTTGATTATCCACGGTTTTCCCTTTCTAAAAATTCTATAGACTTAAAATTGGTTTCCTTTTCTTCTGGAGGGAGTACACACCACTATAAGTGAACCAAAATCTAGAAATCCTACAAACGGTGAAGAAACTCTACTCAACTGAAATTCTCATTTATAGCATGCAAACATTGAAGTTATGTCAGCAGCTATGAAAAGCAGGCATTTTGGTGAGCATCAGCAGAAAGAACTTTGGTTTTGGTACGCTTTTCGTTGGGAAAACTTCTGAGATAAAAAGTTACCCAGCTGCACTTTTTTAGGCAGAACGTATTGTGTAGTAGGACCTTAGCTCAGTGACAAAGCATCAGATTTGTATGCAGAAGGTCTCAGGTTCAGTTTCTATCTCCACTTCAAAGGATCAGGCAGCAGGTGATATGAAAAGCTTCTGCCTCGAATTGCCAACTCTGGGTTGAGAAGATCCTGTAAATTTGGGTGGGGGAGTGCCTTGGGAGAGCAGAGTTTGGGGGAGGGGAGAGGCCTCGGTAGAGATGTGATGCTGTAAAATCTGCCCTCGGAAGTTGCCATTTCCTCCAGGGAAATGGATTTTGTAGCCTGGAGATAGTTGTAATTCCAGGAGGTCTCCAGGTCTCTGATTCACAGGTCAGAGATCACCCAGGATCCCATGGGACCTTAAACTACATCAAAGTATGTTATTTCAACTATATGAAGCTAATGCTCTCAACAGTCTTCATACAAGCAGCTTAGGCTCTTGTAACAACCACTTTGCATAAAGCCAACCACATTGCATAAAGCTTATGCTTTGAAAAGAAATTGTGAAATTAATACAATTCAAAGCAACATAAACTACTTGTATGAGTTTAATACATATGAAATAGTTTGTCAGAGTTTTATTTACAGTATTATAAATTAATATATTTTGCACCAATATATCTCATCTGTAATATTATGCATACAAAGTGATATCATTTCTTATTTTGAGCCATAGTAGTTGCAATTTCTAAATAAGCCACCTGGAGGTAGGCAACCCTACTTTAGCCTGAGACCACGGAGAGCTGTTGCTAGTCAGCGTAGACAGTATTGATATTGATAGGACAATAGCATTCATGTGTGTGTGTGTGTGTGTGTTAAGTGCCGTCAAGTTGCTTCTGACTCATGGCAACCCTATGAATCAATGTCCTCCAAAACATCCTATCTTTAACAACCTTGCTCAGGTCTTGCAAACTGAGGGCCGTGGCTTCCTTTACAGAGTCAGTCCATCTCTTGTTGGGTCTTCCTCTTTTCCAGCTGCCTTCAACTTTTCCTAGCAAAATTGTCTTTTCCAGTGGCTCTTGTCTTAGACACATGATATGCACTGAAATCAACAAACATAAAGGGAAGCAGAAACAAGTGCATTGGCCCTGACAGTGTCCTGTCCAGGTACTAAGAAGGGCCTATCCCCATAGAATTACAGAGTTGGAAGGGACCACCAGGGTCATCTAGTCCAACCCCCTGCACAATGCAGGAAATTCACAACTACCTCCCTCCCACACACCCCCAGTGACCCCTACTCCATGCCCAAAAGATGGCCAAGATGCTCTCTTCGACAATATTTTGTAATAGAATCAGCATTGCTGACAGATGGCCATCTAGCCTCCTCTTAAAAACCTCCAGGGAAGGAGAGCTTACCACCTCCCGAGGAAGCCTGTTCCACTGAGGAGCCACTCTGTTAGAAAATTCTCCCTAATGTCTAGTCGGAAACTCTTGATTTAATTTCAAGCCATTGGTTCTGATGTCTAGCACTGTTGTCTGAAAACTCTACAAAATAAGATTGAGAAGAATGGGCATGGCTAGTGTTGCCAGCTAGTACCTGGAGGTTGGCAACCCTAATTGTGGCGGCAACAATATCTCATACCAAAGGGAGGTCTGGCCCGCTAAGAGAAGAAATGTAGTTTAGTTCTCCGCATCAGCCATTGTTAAATAAGTGGGGGCATACCGCATCTTCAACCAACCGACATCTAGAAAACTCAATTATTATTAACTTTACTGTGCTGAACAAATTCACGCCGGAATATGTGCATTGATCATATTTAGTGAAAATGGGCAAACGCTCCGTGGCTGCATATATTGGTACGCATTCAGGCAGCTCATGTCAAAGTACGACGCTGAGTCAGACGTTTTCTCTAAATAAAATAAACTGCTCGCAGAACGCCACCTTGGCTGCATGGAATGCAACTTAATTTATATCCAAACACACCATAATACCCATGATATTACAGCACAGAGGCTGTTACTGCCTAGAATCACTTCACTCTGCAAAAAAAAATGTCCCCACTGAGTCCAAAACGCTGCTTGTGTAAATAAATGGAACTAAAACCAGTACTCAAAGAAAATGTCCTTTATAGAAAAAAACATGGCCAGGATAAATTGCTACATTGTGTAAAAAGGTCATGAATAAAGCCGCATTGTAATCTCTTTCACGGTTCATCCTTGGGTTTTCAGTTTGTCATAAGATCAGAGCTCTCTGCTCTGAGAGGCCAGGGGATAATAATGCAGCCCGTGAACCAATCAGGAAATGAGTAATGTATAGCAAGATTTTGAAAACACAACTCTCACACACAAATAAAATGATGGTGACTTTTATGTGCACTGACAATTCTTTGCGGCATGTCTTTAGCTGGTGTACAGTGAAAGTCTATTTCCCTGTTCTCGTACGTCAACACGTTTCTCATTTATCAATACATTTCTCATTCATCAATACATTTAATGATTG
This sequence comes from Euleptes europaea, assembly GCF_029931775.1. Taxonomy (NCBI): domain Eukaryota; kingdom Metazoa; phylum Chordata; class Lepidosauria; order Squamata; family Sphaerodactylidae; genus Euleptes; species Euleptes europaea. The sequence goes on from NC_079316.1 coordinate 18,000,780, forward strand.
TATACATGCACCTCCATGTGGCCAAGTCACACAATTCAGGCATCGAAAAGGGTCAGCGCCTGGAATCTGTGGTTGTACCTACCTTGTGATCTGTGAGTTATCAAGGACTCCTGGAGGTGTCTACCATTGTTGTCTGAAAACTACAAAATGAGATTGAGAAGAACGGGCATGGGTAGGGTTGCCAGCCTCCAGGTTGTGGATGGAGATCTCCCGCTATTACATCTGATCTCCAGGTGACAGATTTCCGTTCACCTGGAGAAAATGACTGCTTTGGAAGGTGGACTCTATGGCACTATACCTCAAACCTCACCCTTCTCAGGCTCCACCCCTAAAATCTCCAGGTATTTCCCAACCTAAGAGCCCCGTGGTGCAGAGTGGTAAGCTGCAGTACTGCTGTCAAAAGCTCTGCTCATGACCTGAGTTTGATCCTGATTTACCTATTTCCCAACCCAGAGCTGAATACCCTATGCATGAGGTTATATACCAGAGGTACACCTCGTGCTTTTCAGGGGTACAGGCAGAACACATGGGGCAGGGGCATAGCTCAGTGTCAAGAGCATGTACTTTTCATGCAAAGCCTGCCAGATGCTGCTCACCTTCTTGATTTTTGCAATCCCATGCTGGTAGCAAAACCCGGAAGCATACCTAGCCCTCTGTGGCTGCCATACTCGGCTGGGAGGCTGTACTCAGCTAGAAGACCAGTTTCTTCTATCACAGCGCAAATCCTCACTTCCGGCTGCAAGCATCATGTTGTACTGGCGCTATGAGCATGTCTGCAAATACCCATGTACCTGCACCTCAAAGTCCTGATTGACTGTATGCTTGAAGGTGTGTGCTTGTTAGCCACACTTTACATATTAGCTGGGAGAAATATTGATGTGGCACCACAGTTGTCCCGTAAAGAGAGGAGCTACTCTAATGCTAGGAACTTTTGTATTTGTGTTCTGATCAAAAGAACTACTCATCAGAGAAAAGGAGGCATACCATTATTTGGAAGTGAAAACGCAGTTTGGAATGCAGCTTGAAATGCAGCTCGGAGAGCCAGCGTGGTGTAGTGGTTAGGAGCGGTGGACTCTAATCGGGAGAACCTGGTTTGATTCCCCACTCCTCCACATGGGCGGGGGATTCTAATCTGGTGAACCGGGTTGGTTTCCCCACTTCTACACATGAAGCCAGCTGGGGGACCTTGGGCTAGTCACAGATCTCTTCGAATTCTCTCAGCCCCACCTACCTTCACAAGGTGTCTGTTGTGGGGAGAGGAAGGGAAGGAGATTGCAAGCTGGTTTGATTCTCCTTAAAAGGTAGAGAAAAATCTGCATATAAAAACCAACTCTTCTTCCCATATAATGCTGTGGATAATATGCTCAGATAATAATTAACTTGGATGCGCTCTAGTGCGTCACTGCTAGGAGAAAGCCTCAAGCTCAAATCCGGTTCTTGGGTTAAGTTTTTAGAACACAAATCCCCTGTTCTTCCACAGACTAACCCGCTCTTTTTCATCTACCTGTGATCTATCATCAGGGAGTTGGCTGTGTACAGCCAGCCATGTATCAACCAGGGGCCAAACACAAAGTCAATGATGACTCATAAATTTCACACAATTGGAAATTTATGCAAAGTAGACTCATCTTCCTGCTTCATCCACATGGGTTTCATCAGTGCCGAGAGCGCCAGGCAGGTCAGATGCTCACCTAATTGATTCATCTCTTGCTGTGCTTTTTTATTAATATTGAAAGAGTGAGGCAAGTCACGAAGTCAGAGAGATTCAGCCCATACGTGAAGCATCTCATTGGCTGGTTAATTCATATTTTAGGACACGAATTCTTGCCTCCCACCCTTCCCCCTATATATACTTTACATTAAAAGGTTAACAAGGATGTCATACCTGCAAGTCTAGATAGGATAAAAAGGTTGCCAGTGTTGGGACAGGAAATTCCTGGAGATTTGGAGGTAGACCCTGGGGAGGTATGGTTTGGGGAAGGGAGGGAACTCAATGAGGTATAATGCCATAGAGTCCATCTTCCAATTTATCTCCAGGTATTTCCCAACCCTGAGCTGGCAACCCTATGCTACAAGGAAGCACCAATAAATTAGAGAGGGAGCACCCACTGCTTCCTCCTCCCTGCCACCACCAACAGGTGAGCAGACATCGTCACTGCCACCGCCAGTCAGGTCTGAGCTGAGTGGTCCCTGCAGCACTGGCAGAACTACTGTGCGTTACCTCTGCTGCCATTAGGGTTGGCATCCATCTTGGAGAATGAAGTTTGAACCCTCGGAGGTCTTGATTGAAGGTTTATTTTTCCAGGGGACAGTCTGTGAACTGCTTTAAACCATAACGGACAGCTGAAGAAGACCATCAAAGCGCTGGAATTATGTAGCATCGGCATCTTCTTTTGGATCAGGTCAGCTGAGCAGGACTGAGTTTGCGCTCCATTGGATTGAATCCACGTGTCGGATTGGGGCCATTCCCGCATAGCCAGACTGAGTTGAGTGTTTTGATGCTGCCTGTAGTTTTGCATTGGTTGTAATTGAGCGCACTTTTGTTCTTTATTGTGCGTATGTCTGTTTCATGTATACTCCACCTGCACTTGTATGTGTGTATAGGACTTTAACATTTATTCACTAATATAGTGTATGTTTGTTGTAAGAGCCTCCGTGCTGCTTTGTTTCTAGCTTCGCTGTTGCAGCATAAGTTATTGTTATTTGGTAACCGCCAGGTGATAGCTGGAGATCTACTATTACATCTGATCTCCAGGCGACAGACATCAGTTTGCCTGGAGAAAATGGAAGGTGGACTCTATGGCATTATACCCCATTGAAGTCCCTTCCCTCCCCAAACCCCACCCTCTTCAGGCTCCAACCCCAAAATCTCCAGGTATTTTCCAACTTGGAGTTGGCAACCATAGCTACCAGTGGCCCTCCGGGTGAATGTGGGATCTTGCAAAACTTATTTTTTTACAGCCATACAGCAGCAGACCAGCCCAAACTGAGAAATCTTTCTCCACCAATATCTCAGAGTCAAGTTACACATGAGGTTGGAAAATCTGCCTCAGTTCATCGTGGGGCGGGGGGGGGGGGATCCAACATCTTGGTCTCTTTCTCCCATTCTATCCACATTAAAACCCTTTCTTTGCCCTCCCAGTAACTGAAGGCAGAGACATTCTTTAAAAAGTGGAAGAAATTCCCAGCCATCAAGGAAAATTAAGTTCATTTGTTAAGCCCCAACCACTCATCAGTTGCCAGGCAAGAGGTCCATTCACAATACTCAAGGCAATGAAAACATGTAACAATAATATTCATCATCTGAATCTGCAGCAGAGGGCTCCTTAGGATCATTACTTGGGATCACTGTTTCGTCCCTTTGACTTGCGCGTGGAGTAGAAAGGAATACCAAGAGGAACCTCATTAAATCTGCCTGCTATGCCACCATTGTAATGTTGATGAAAAAAACAGCACCTCTATGTTACAGGAAATAATTTATTTACTAGTTGGACCATTGTAAGGTTACCGGTCCCAACCTGGCAACCAGCAGGAAACATGGGGAGGGGCAGCCATCAGTGACTGTGTTTTGTCATTTGCTGGAAAACCCCAAAAGGGATGACATGCCTCTCTAGGAATCGCCAAAAACTCTATGGTTTTGCTTCACTTCAGGATTTCCCCCAGACACAACATCACACCATTTATTTTATTTTATTTTATTTTCCTTCCACCATTGATCAGAGTGCCGACCGCACATGGGAGCTGGAGAGGGGTACCGCACCTTCTACATGAAGCCAGCTTGGTGACCTTGGGCTAATCACAGTTCTCTCTGAACTCTCTCAGCCCCCACCTACCCCACAAGGTGTCAGTTATGGGGAGAGGAAGGGAAGGAGATTGTAAGCCAGTTTGATATCCCTTAAAAGGTCGAGAAATTCGGCATATCAAAACCAACTCTTCTTCTTTTTCTTCTACTGCCTAGGGCGCCAA